>NC_137464.1:75362432-75962432 GCF_964235325.1 Thermobia domestica
CCCCGAAATTTCGATCTTTGTGTAAATTTATCCTATTTTAGGGGCAATTTTAGGAATTTTAATATAAAATACCCTCATATTGAGTTTGGACCCCTCCCGAAATAAATTCCTGCGTACGCTACTGATACAGACAGTGTCTCAATAATACTTTTCAAGTTCTTCTTTTCCTTTTTTGATCGCAAAATTATAGCGCTTAATCAAAAGAGTTCATAATGCTGTGGTGCAATAGAACACTATGGTGGCGGCACGGTTTTTATAGGGTAAGTACACTTTGAAAACTGGTCGGATGTAAGCCGATTAGTCTTCTTTACACCACGGAGAAACAATATCGTGCCCGTGTTCGTATACGGTGTTTACCCATTGAATTCAAAATGATACTCTTTTTGAGGGAGGGGCGCGGTGACTCAGTGGTAGAGCGTTCACCTCCGGTGCTTGGTCCCTGGTTCTATCCCAGCTCGCGCCGGTGGACTTTGTGGTGGACAAATACCGTGCTCTTGGGTTTTCTCGGGTTCTCCCACTTTATTTATTCCACCATTTCACTCATCTCTTCATCATCGTCTCCTTTAGCCTAACTGGCATAATCGTGGAACGTAAAACTTAAAGATTTCATTTCATTTTTTCTTTTTGAGGGAAGGGGAGTTTCCTAAGGAGGAACAGTACATCGTGGATTCTGAGGAATGGGCACAACGATCCTACACATATGTAAGACAATATTTGATTATGTTTTTCGACCCTATTTGAAAAATCTTATTTCCCCATTTAATATTAAGGTATTTCCTATATAACTTTGACGTTGTTATTTCGTTTACATCCTGTATAACAGAAGGCATGCGACTAGGAATTCTTTATGATCTTTCGCTGGAATACATGTGTACATACACTACTGTGTGGAAATCTAAGATGGATTATGTATATTTTATGAAACGAAGGTAAAGGTGATAAAGAAATTATACATGTATAAACAAGCCAAACGTTAGAGCAATATGTGAGTCTCAGCAGCAGCAATGATGAAAGTCTACGCGAGCGTTATTGCAAAATGTTTCATTGCTGTGACACGAATTACGTCAAAGAAAATATTCAAAATGTTTACTCGTGGTTTGTGAATACTACCTCATAAAACTTTATAGCTCGAACGATCGTGTGAGGAATCAACAAAGAAATAGGTTGAGTAACAGCCGCGTTTGAGTGAGATATAAACAAAGAGATTATTACAGTGTTGTAGATACAGTATGAGTAGCCTATAGGCTACGTGTGGTTTTCAATATTACTCTACAACTTCTTTTGCATTGCATTTACGATTACTGTTCAGAAGGTCAATAATAATAATAATAATAATAATAATAATAATAATAATAATAAATAATAATAATAATAATAATAATAATAAAATAATAATAATAATAATAATAATAATAATAATATGAAACTTATACAGCGCTATGAAGTCTGAGCCTGCAGCAAGGGAAAAAATGCTCTAGCTGTTTGCCAAAATTCTCAATACATTTCCTTTACCCTTAACTACTCTGGTTAAAAAAGTTACACTCCGGTGGGCTCTGACCAGGCGCGCACCCAAAAATTTGTTGGGGGAGTCCAAGTTTTGAATTGACTTGAGAAAGGCTTTATTCAAGCGGGACTTCTGCTCTACCAACCCCTTGGTGGTAGGGGCAATACTGCAAACCAGTACGTCTATGTAGTTAGTACTGAACAGGTATTATTCTACACCCGCAAAGACAATAAGTAATTGTAAAATACTTCCACCTATATTTATTTTTTTTTTTAAAAATGATAGAACTAGATTGTTTTTATAAGAGAAAGATTACAGATGAAGTGTAAGATAAAATTTTCATGCTACATTAATAATTTCTCTTTTAAACAAGTATAATTTTATTGAGAAAGTATGCAAATGTATGTTGAGTTAGGAAGTTGTTTTGAGGGGAGTCCAGATCCTGTAGGTTCTCCCCGTGGATACGCCCTTGGGTCTTTGTGTGTGTGTGTGTGTGTGTGTTTGATTATTGACTTTGTAGTCTGTTTTTTTTTCTAATACCATGGGTAAGTTAATGTTTTGTTTTTCTCATATTATAAAGCTACTAACATCTAATGTATTTTTCTCTGTTTTATTTTTTTTATTTTTTATTTTCATGTATGAAATGTAAAACTTCAGTGCTGCTTCTACATCGTCACTGTCATGTATTTGCTCAAGACAAGATTCGTTACGGGTGACTAACTGACCACTCTTCCAATTGATCTCCACTTACATCATTTTTAATTTCTTCGTTTGTTTCTTCTTCCAACTGTTTTCAAGACAGCATTCACCTTGATAATTATTTAGTCCTTATCTTCGCGTTTTCAAGTAAATCTTAATCTCAAATACACGCTCCAACAGACATTTGTTCAGTGTCATGTGTTTTATAATAAAACACGGAATTTTATTTCCATTAGAAAACAGCTAGCCGCAGAAGGTAACCTCTTCTCTAGGGCCAGTGGCATCTGTTGTGCCGTTTTGAGAGTTTTATGTGGAAAAGACAGAATTTATAAAAAGAAATATAGGTTGTAAATAAGCAAAAGAAATATAGGTTGTAAAAGAGGGAGAATAGAATAATGTAAAAGAGGAATCTCTTAATATGGAAATAAAATGAAAATTTAAATAAATTTACATATGCTAATTTGAAATGCAAAGCAAATGGTCTGAATTATATGCAAATTACTAGCAAAGTCAGTAGAGCTGATTTAAATGTCGGTAGAGCAAAACTTAATCTAAAGTGATAAAGAGATTATGCTGAACAAAGTGAATTTAATTTACATATGCATTTCAAGCAAAGATGAGGCTCTAATTTTCAAGTCTATGTGTTTTACTCCAGGTATTAAGAGACAATACTATCTCCCACTCACGCAACAACACATGGTTGTTGTTCAACGGCATAGTACCGGAGTCTGACAACTCCAGGACAGCTGAAAGGAATACACAACAATGGCACACTTTTTAAATACATTAATAAGCTTTCTGTGGAGAATGATGAGCACAGATTCATAGGATGAACAAATTTTAATGCGGTGTAATCACACGTTATGCACTCTACACTGAATTTACAGTAAAAAAAATATATACTTTTAAACTTTGAAATTTAAATTGTTTCGCCGGAATGTTTGTTTTAGTTTTTAGGCCTAATTTGTTTTATAACCAGAGTCCGTGTACGATACGATGCATCTCCTTGTCCTAGTACTCGGTGTCTCCTATGGGTCCCATGTTGTCTTCTCGTTGTTGGCCCCACTATCTTCCCATTTAGTGGGACGTCGGTCCAACGAGGGCCTTGTTCCTCCTCCCAATGAAACAAGACATTTTCTACTGTCTCCTGCTTCGCTTACAACTTTTTGGCTCAGGGAACAATTGACAATTCCCAGTGAATGGTGCCCGCAGTGAAGTCAGTTATGGACACCGCTCGTTTCGCCTAAACTAGCGCGATTCAGCTTGTTAAGGGGCTATGGTGAGACTATCAAACTTCATCATCCTAATAGCAAAGTGAAAATGACACTGAATTTAAAATAGCGTTCACAATACTATCTCGTAATTTCCTGCTCATTTCAAACGTAACGAATATCACTGTTCTGTACCCACGTACACAGTTGCTATAATCACTTTTATAGGATTTACGACGATGAAAGTTTATATTGTTCAAACGCTGAACATTCTAAACATGACAAATGTTTCATATCTTTATCATTGTCTATATCAATGTCACTAGCACAACGCAAATGAGATACGTAAATAATGATATGCATAAACAAGATTGATATGATTTGCATACGATACTGTATGTATATTATAAGGTGAATCTGAAAAATGTGTACAAACTCTGTTAGGTGATTCGTAACATCAAAAGAAGTCAAAAAGTCATCTTACATGTTGTCAAGTTCCACGTCGTGTACATGTGAAAGGAGTACCAACTTGGAATCGACAATCGAATCCTGACAATTGGAACGGAACAGAAAGATGACTATTTTGAGGACTATTTTGTTAAAAATGGAGGCACTGTTCATTGTAAAGATTTAGATTCCTTATTTCAGTCCTTAGGACATGAATATAATCCCACCGAGTGGCCCTTGTTTATTGACAGATCGAGACCAAGTTTAAAGATTTATATTCTTCTTCATATTGGAAATGTTCACCCATCTGCTCCTATAGCATATACAGATTATACAAAGGAGACGTATGAAGTTATTAATGATATTGAACTTCATTAAATATAAAAAATTCAAATGTCATGAGTATGGGAACTTAAAAAGTTATTGGTATTCTTATAGGGATGCAACAAAGATACACAAAGTATTATTGTTTTATATATATAAGTGGGATAGCCGTGACAAAGCGAATCACTACGTCCGTAAATACTGGCCTCAAAGACAAGATTTTATTCCTGGCACCAAGAACGTATCTCGTAAACCAAATTGTGAACACCCAAGATGTATTTTTGCCACCGTTACGTATCAAGCTTGGACTGATGCAGATTTTTTGTTAAATATTAGAGAAGGTATTGCTATCACACACCTTGAGGAGACATTCTCAAACTTGTGAGGCAATAATTAAAGAAGGAGTATTTGTTGGTCCATAGATTAAAACAGTCATGCAAGTTGAAGACTGAAACTAAACTCTCTGAAATTGAGAAATTAGCTTGGATGACATTTAGAAAGATATGTTCAGTTTTCTTTGAAATGTAAAGTCTGAAAATCGTGAAGCTATTGTTAGTGATATGGTGCGCAGTTTTAAACTTATGGGATACATGTCATTAAAATTACACTTGTTGCACTCATATCTTGACTTTTCCCCTCAAAATCTCGGCGCAGTAAGTGACGACCATGGAGAACGGTTTCATCAGGACACTACCACATTTGAAAAGTGTTACAATGGAAAATGAACTGAAAATATGCTTGCTGAGTATTGCTAGTTTATCATCATAGAAATTTCAGATGTCTACAAGCGCAACCGACCAAAGAAAGTATTTTAAAGAGTAAGTCAACAAATTTAATATTAGTACAGGGTGTTTAGAAAGTAATTATGCAGATCATAACTTGCCGTATTTTATTTTCCATAAACAACTTTAAACAACTGAAATTAACTCGAAGCTAAACTTCAATGTCATGGAAGTTATAAGAGATGCTGGAAGTGATCCCCTTGCACTTGAGGACACAGTTGCAGACGTTTCTGCGTGTTCTTGAAGACGTTGTGCAGAACATCGGGAGTGATGTTCCGAAGGTGACGTGTCAGTGCAGCTTGGAGTTTTTGTATGGTGTGCGGATTGCCTTCATAGGCCCATCCATTCAACGTATCCCATAGATAGAAAGTATCCCATTCAACGTATCCCATCCGATGGAGTCAAGTCGGGTGAACGCCGAGGCCAGAGTCCTCGAGAGACAATGCGGTCACCGAAGATGTCCTGTAAAAAGCTCATCGCCTTGTGAACAGTATGTGCAGTCGCCCCAACCTGTTGGAACCAGGCATTCTCAATTTCGTCCTCATTCAGTTCAACTAGGAAGGGCTCCAGAATGCAGCTGCAGTACCGTTCTGCATTTATGGTGTCCTGAAAGAAGATGGGCACAATGATGCGTTTACAAGTCACGGCGCACCAAACACCAACCTTTTGATCATACAGTGGATACACATGAAATTCATGCGGATTCTCCGTACTCCACACACGACTATTCTGGCTATTCATGTAACCGGAGAGGTGAAACTATATCTCATGCGTGAAAAACGTTTTGCCAAGAATCCCCTCAGCAAGGAAGGACAGGAACCAGTTGCAAAAGTTCACAAGCGCCGGGCGACTGTTGTCTCTCAGTTCATGCACGACCGAAATTTTGTACGGATACATGGACAGTGACTTCCGGAGAATCTTGGAGCGGAACCCACGGACACGTGGGCCTGCTAAGCTAGTCGTCTAACCGATTTCTTTGGATTGTGCAGCATCACGTTTTGCACCTTCGCTACCTTCTCTGCGGATGTGGCTGTGGACGGGTTACCTGATTTTGGAGCAATATGAACGCTTTCGATCTTTCGAAACTGGGTGATGAGGTTCCGTACAGCATTGCGGTTAGGCATCCTCACTCCTGAGAACTTTGCTGCAAATGCAGCTTCTACTTCTGAGGTGAACTTGTCTCCATTGCGAACACATGCCTCAAGAAAAACTCTTTGTTTAATCGTCAGCATGATGACCTGGATCCAAATGATGTCATACAAGACGTTGGTATTCAATCAAACCTATGAACAAATACAAATACCTGGTCAAATATGATTCAAATATGGTTTAAACATGTTAAACAATGAAAAATGTTGTATCGTTATTTGACAATCATATCAGTCATCACTTAGCACACTACAAAATGGCACTGCATAGTTACTTTCTGAACACCCGGTATAATACGCTTTAGTACCCTACATTATATAGTAAATATATGTAAATATCTAGTACATTTCATATAATGTGTTGTGGTCTGCCCAACAAACGCGTGACGTGATAGAACATTTTAGATTCCAGCATCTATCATTTAGTTAAAATCGTATAATCTTATTTGAAGGGGAAAAAGTTTAAATTTGTTGCAGAGTGTAATTAGGACGGATTATAATTTGCTCTCAGTCTATTGTTACTAAAAGCTAGTTAATATATTCAATCATACAGTGGGTAATATATTGCATCTCTTGTGACCCTTTCATCATTCTGCGCAAGAATGAGGATATATCGAAAGTCAATTTTTTTTAAAGAATCAATTTGTTCTTCTCTGAAGAGTTCCCTATAACCTCCAACACCCAGATGAACAAACGTAAACCTTGTCAGACTGACAGTTTTTTTTTCTTTTAAAGGAGGCAACCTCAAAATAATATTTTCCTCGAGGGAGGAGGACTTTCAATTCACAATGAGGGCAAATCTTTCCATCTTCCTCCTAGGTAATCCCCTGAAATCATCACTGGTTATGATTGAATAAGAAACAAGATTCATGCGACATCCATGTAGGCTATCCCTGTTCTCTTGAAGTCGTATAAAAATACAGATTATTTACTCCCCCCTTTCTTAACTTCAGCTCTCGAAATGGAAAATTTACAATCCATCTATCGTGTAACATATTCAATATATTTTTCCTCGCAGAGTGTCACGAAACTAGGTATGCCAGCTAATAAACACAGCATAAAAATGAAACACCAAACTGATGGATTTATTATTTTATAGAATTAGGGTACTGTTTAAGAATAGTTCATAATTTAAAAATGTATCTAATTTTACTTTTAAAATGAGTGAGTGCATAATATGAAATATAATTGCCTATGGTATTAATTTCCAATGTCGGAGCATTTCTGCACAACGTAGGAAACTAATATTTTACCTTTACAAGTGTAATGCAGAGGTGCACTCACAAGGCTGCTATACCGAGTCCAAACCTCCTCCCACATTTCGTAACTCGTTAAAGGTTTATAAAATTTCTTAAGAAAACTATGCTTTGTTCTAGGAGAGAAATGGTAGACGTACCTTAAAAATTTGATCCTACACTATATCTGTAGACTATAGACTTTCTTTTCTTATAAAAAAAACACAGTTTATTATTTTTGCTGAGAATACATGTGGCAGTACTCTAAAATTACCTAGCGTAGAATAATACAAATTCAATACTACTGAGACATATTGACTACTAGTGGTGACCCTCCCCCAAGTTTCGGACACCTCTCAACACAAATTTCTGAGTGTGCGCCTGCTGTAATGTTACTAGTGTCAAACCAAGGTTAAAATGAGTGAGTGCCATATCAAGTGTATGCTACACATCTTCGTTTATGCACATAATCTTCGTTGCTAACGCGCCTGCTCTCTGCAGGTTTACCAAGTTCGCGAGCACACCTGCTGCGCTCATGCTCTGACTCAGTTAGATGGCATTCTTTCTTTTTGTAACCACCTATTACAAATTGGTTTGTGTGTTTTTTTGTACAGTCATTTATATGGCAGTCGCCCGAACGCGTATTTATATCCTAAAGGGAAAGTACTCGTAAAGTGAATCTTCACATACGAATGCAATTCCTGGACTAAGAAACAATTTCTAAGGCGCTACGAGTAATGAAATAATTGCATATAACGGGATTGCATGTATTTTTTTCAGCTCACATCAGTTTGCACTCACATTATCAATCTGGACACAATTATTTTGGCATGCGCCAGGGCAATAACAGTCCAGAACGTCTTAGGGAATCATTTAAATCATGAAAAGGCATTGTTTTTAACGGACTATTCTTAACTTTGCAAAAAGTCTTGGATCCATCTACATATGTTTAAATCACACTCGACCCTAACCATCGGAACTAAACACATGGTTCTGATTGGTTGGAGCTATCCGTTTCTCGTCACGTAGCACACATATAGCACAAATCAAACGCCACTTGTTGTTGGTCTTCATACCAAAGCATGTTAGCGAGCAGTCTAAATAGCTTTTCCGTGGGTTCGAACCCGGCCCAAAGAAAGTTTTTATTATTTTTTAAAAATGTTCATAACATTATCATTCAAATAATACTTATTTGCCCTTGTACCTAATATATAATGCATAAATTTTGCTTTTTCCACCATTTATCTAGAGATTTCTGCTTCCCCTTGTGTAAGCAACTTAGAAACAGCTGGCTAGGGTAGCGCGTTAAAAAAAAGTATATGCGATTTAGTCTTGGTTTACAGTTCTAAAGAGGTTTATGAAGAAGATGATATTTCTAGTTTACAATCTTAAGAGTGTGTTGTCTGTATCTAATGAAGTAAAGCGATTTAAAGAAACTATATTTCTTTAATAGCATAATCACAACGATAACTTAATGACAATAATAATCGCAAAGATGACTAAGAAACATAAACTTGATGTGGATAAGAATAAAGCAGAAACGGTAAATAATTTAGTTTAATAGTTTATTTTTAATGCTATGTAATGTGTTAGAGATTCAAGATTAAAATGGTAAAAAGATGGTTTGAATAGGTCTTGGAACTGGATTAGTCTCTTAATAATTATTATTTGACCAGTTTATTTTTAACATATTTAACAAACATTACAATATTTTAGGCACAACTTCCACTAAATTCCGACAGCTTATAAAGCATTCGTTAGGTCCTTCTTTATATTAGCCATTAGGTAGTTTTAGATGAGATTAGTTCAGACTAGTGTAGTTTAGATTAGATTAGATTAGGGTCTGTTTGGTTTATTGTAAGTAATCGTGGCAGGGTTGAACGGAATCTTACCCATATTTATACCAGAAGTCGATTTAACAATAGTCAAGATCGACAAAACGTCTAACAAGTAAGTAATTCGAAAGGAGGAACACTTGACGAATGAAGAACCAGTCCTATTGTATTTTAGGCGGGAATACTTACAATCATGAAATATTGACTTAGCAGAAAACCAGTTTCATTATCTTACAAAGTGTTTATTAAAGAGGAGTTGCATTAATTGGCGCAGATTGTCTGTAGGAGCACTGAATATGGGTTAATTCTAATTAGGGTGGCAAAAAGTAGGTAAAAATTTTTTTTTCAGGAGAAATGAGTTGTCGGTAGTGAAACGTAATTAATCTGTGAGTAATAAGTGAAGTAAATGGAATAGAAACACAATGTGTGCAATGGAGAAACTACAGTGAAACGATATAATATAGTGCACACTTTTGTGAAAGCTATTGTCTATCTATACAAACGATGAAGGTGAGTAGAACGTAATATAACTTAACCTGACCAAAATAATGCTATACTTATGAAAAAAGTGTGAATTTTCAGTAAATAATTCTGGCCCTCTGCAATTAGAATTTATGCCCGAATGTAAATAGAGCTTGTGGAATATATGATAAAACTTATAGTGCATAAAACACGAACTAATTTAAAGCCACAAATCAACTTGTGCTAGTTGGTCACTAAAAAGTACGAGTGCTTTCTAACCAAGTCAGGGCAGAAACGCAGCAGGGTGCGTCCTTAGGGACCAGTAGTGGTGCGTATACCGAGAAACGAAGATAGTAGTGCGAGTGTTCGTAGTTTTATGGAAATCTCCGTAATCTAGGGAAATTTCAGGGGATAAATTTAGATAAAAGGGAAGTTTTCGATGAAATATGAAAATTCACGGAAATTCTCGAGCTGGCTGAGTGACCAATATAAATGCTTAAATCTTTTTTGTTCGGCAGAAATAAACCAATCAGTAGCAGTAGTTTTTATGGGGGGAAGGGTTCAAAATAGCATAGTTTTCATCCGTTGTTGGCTGAATGTATTTTTGTGTATTCTATTTAGAAAAAAATGCAGGAAATGTAAAACAAAAAAAAAGAAAAAGAAAAGAAAAAAGGAAATGAATACAATAAATGTGGTTGGTATTTCCTTTAATATAGCTAAATTAATCTTATCATATAACTTCTGTCACTCAACAAACTAAGGAAAACTAGGTTTAAAAAGGGAAAATTTTGTCAGCTGAGGGAAATTTTCATAAGGAAACCTACGAACAGTGTAGTGCCCGTGCGCCAAAAGAAAAACTATGACGTAGGCCTAGTATCAGAATCTTCCACGCTGTCAATTTCCCTGATAAGGGGAGGCTTTTTCATTTAAGCATAAGACATTTCGTGTGGCGAACATGTTGTATTAAAAAATATATTCAGGTTTGCCACGTGATGAGCATTTTTCAGATTTGGAGAATGAAAACATTACAGTAGGAAATATTTTGCACTTGACCTAGAACCGTTGAATACATTTTGGCGAGATTTTCACTGATAAGGACCTTAGAATGTATTGGCATGAGTGATAGGAACAATGCATTGTTTACTTTATCGTCTTGATCACAGAAGTCGATAAGCTTCTATTTATCTTCCTATTTTGTCCCCATGTTCTTGCAAAGATTCATATCACACGAAAATTATTCAATAAAATTACTACGATAAAAAAGGTCAACAATAACAACGAATCAACAATTAACAACAGCAATAATCAGCGGAGCAAATCTGTCTTCAACATTCGGGGAGGCAAGTAAGATTTTTTTTTTTTTTGTTGTTGTTGTTAGGCGCTGCTCAAAATAATTGTGAAGTTGAAAAACAATCCTGTGGAGGATCAAGGAGCAGAGTTGTCTTCAACATTGGGAGGGGGGCAGATTTGAGGCTTATTCTGGGGGAACATCAATTTCATCTCACTTTCCTTTGTGGCAATCGGACACAAATCATCACTTTTTTCCCCAAAAAACACATTTCAAATCGAATTTTTTTTGGGGGGGGCAGTCCCCGCCAGTTCCAAGATTGGAGGGGACATGTCCCCCTCAGCCCGGGGATTTGCGTCAGTGGAAATAATAAAAACAAGAACAACCAAAACAAACTAGAATAACAAGTCCGCATTCGACACCAAGTACTAATATGTTGAACTGTCAAATTATTGCGACAGTTAAATAAATTTCTAACAGTATGTCCTTCTTAAAACCTTTCTAACAATCAGACTGTTCTATTCAAGCTTGCCATCGTTAGAAATCAGTAGGACATGAATTGATGTACTGTCACTTACTTCAATTATGCATAATTTTTGAATTACGTAAAGGAACACTAATAAAAAAAACTATCTCATTATTTGAAAAAAAATGATTACGGTTTTAGATTGATGCTTTCCTCGTGCAAATTTTCGTAGGTCAAGGTTGTGTAAATTGACTCCACGATTCTGGCAACCCAAGAAACTTCACCCCTCCCACACGGAAACCCCAAGCATAAACCATTTTTCACCTCCAGTTTCTGAAAATAGAGTCGTCGTTTTTACCACTCTTTATCTCGTCAACTCTCTGTACAGTTTTCTTGTGGTGCGCGGGCTGTACTAAAACACTTTATACGACATAAAGAAACATGCTTTGCGTGACACACAGCTTTGCGACGCTTCTATGATCATTAAATACATTGCCTTTACATACCACTTCACTTTATCATATTTTCCTTATGTACTACGTGGTAAAGAATGCACTTCGCATTACGTATTTTTACTTGTTGTATATGTAAGATGCCAATGCCCATGTGCTCTGATTAATTGTACACTTCGCATCAATAAAATTGCGACAGCAAACCCCGTACAGCTAGACCTCCCAAATGACACCTTTGTATCTTAAAGTTGTGTCACCTTGGTAAAGAGACCCCTCTCTCTCCTTCTTTCCTCTCTCCCATACTAAATCAGCAAAAAACATGAGCGCAATTCTAATTTACAATATATATATATATATATATATATATATATATATATATATATATATATATATATATATATATATATTAGTATCGATAAAATGAAAGAAAACAGCGAGAAGAAACAAGGTTCATAAGGTGATGGAGAAACTTAAACACACACACACAATAAAAATTGAAACCGATGGATGTCTGTTAGACAGAGGTACAGAAGTGAGACAGAGAAAGAAAAGGGGAGAGAAGAAGAAAGAGAAGTAGAGATAAAACTATGAAATTTAAAGTAGTAAAAGAAGAACCTAACATTATAAAGTACCATTCCCAGAAATCAAACAGCAATATAGAAGTAACATTTGGATTTTGAATTCTTTCAGGTCTATTCGAATATATAGAGGATGCTTGAACAATTCATTAAGTCACGTTCAAATTATAGACCAAACTTACTTAGTGGTCAAATTAAATACTTAATTTCCAGTGAAACTGTAGAGTTCTGAGACACATCTAGAACAATGTCAAAATTTTAATACACATGCTTTGGTTGCGCGTAGTTCAGTTCGAAATTCGGTGGTGTTCATTGAACGTACTGATTCGAAATATAAGAAGTCCAGTAGGTAGCGTAGGTCATACCTTCTATTCCAGACTACTAATGCAAAGGGAACCAAAAAATGGATGAATGAATGCTATTTTTCTGTTAAATGTCTATCAGAAAGAGACAGTATTAGAAATCCAAATTGTATAATAATGAAGAGTTATAAATGTGCAAAAGTAAAAGTGAATGTTCCTTATAGAATGCCACGCGTTGTATGTTTCACACTGCAAAAATGAATAAAACACGATGAAGTACAAGATGTCCAGATAAAGTATAGGATTGAAACGAATTTTGTGTGAAACGAGTATAAATAAAATAATCTTCTCGTGAAATAGCCAAAGAAGGGAACATTTGACAGTTATCTCCGAAGATTTATCTGTTCCAAACTTCCACTTTCGATTTCATCTATTAATATTACAAATGGGCTAAGAACGCCAAACATGAGACCCTAAAAGTTAGGATTCTATATACTGGTTAATAAAAGCATAAACAAATACTGTTGTTACTTTAATATATTCTGTGGAGTGTCTAATTTACGATACAAACTATTGGAACACATAAAAATATAATAATAAAAAAATATATTGAAAAATGTGATCAAAGTTGCGACACTGCCATTTTTATGAGGGGCACCTAATAAGAGGCCCCGGCTTTTTGTGTAATATTAAAAGAGTTCTTTCATTAATTCACCATTCACACTGTCTTTAAGTTAATTCGTGTGATGGCACAAACGCTACATTTTCAGTCCACCCCATTTTCTTCAAGTTTAGAGTATAAGCACTGTACAATTTTTCACATTTTATATCCGCATAAACTGCAACGACTTTTGATCACTTCTTTTAATGTCCAAATGTGTACCAAATGAGTAAGAAATGTGTCCAAAGTGACAGCACAATGCCAACGAAATCACTGGCTCTATGCACAGGACTCCTTGTTGGTATTGACATATCATTATGCATCAAAAGAAAAGGAAAATAACTTCCACCATTGGTTTCTAATTAGGAATGTGTATGTGCGTTTAGTTAGGATTTATGATCAACTAGAAACAAGTTTTGAAAATGTTTGCATCCTACAAAATATGAACATTTTTCCAACAATCGAAGTTGTTTCTACTTTTTCGATACACAAATAACGCCCGACATTGTTTGTATTTTGTTACATAAAACAGAAGATAAATAACGTTTAAATGTACAACATAACTGTCACAATAGAAAACCAGCAATAAACATCAACGTCAAATATTTAGACAGAGACTATTTTGTGACTACAGAAATTCTCAATACAAATGAGCTCCTAATATCAGACCTAATATTACTATACAGGTCGCATTATGAGACCGGTATCATATACTGAACCCATTAAAGGTCTCATAATAAGACATTTGACCGATAAACGAATGATTAACGTCATCTCAAATGTAAGTGGAAGAAAACCCGTAACGCACTACATGTTACAATACACATATTCACTGCTATATAAGAAAGTAAAAATAGAATGAATATCAACTTATCTTTTCCATTTTCAGCGCCAGATGTATGCACGTTAAAAAAATTTGTAGGGGCGCATTTTATTCCAAATTCCACTATACTAATAACTCTCCACAAACTGAGCTCACGTGACTTCCGGTGCTGTGACGGGCTAAGTCCTTTTGTTTTAGCTTGCCACCACTAGATTGCAGCTCTTGGTACACAAGATATGTAGGGGTCTCGATTTAGGTGCCTGTCCTCATATTAGGGATTCTTACCTTATAAGGTTCTCAGTAGAGATGCAAAAAAGCCGGCTTTTTTGAATCGATGGTTTTTTGCACATAAAAAGCCGGCTTTTTGGGGGAAAAAACGAGAATTTTGGAAATTTTGGCTTTTTTCATTTTCATGATTTTTCTGTTTAAATAGCTTTCTTATAGTATACTCTAAAGTTAAATAAGATTTCATGACCTAAATGCCATATTTCGCTGAATTCGCTCATGGTGGATGGAGCACATGGTTTATGAATTAAATATAAAGTACGTAGTATTTGAATTTGAGGGCAATTTTAGAAGCTGTATAACCTTATTTTAACTTCTGAATCATCGACATTTTTTTCTTCTCTAGATCATTTTTTTTAGTCATCCATGTTTCATTCTCAGAGCTTAGAACCCTAGCTTCTAGCAAATAATTAAACTTATGTTTTTCAATATATCCATCAGAGCGTACTTCTAAATTTCGGTTATACTGTAGCTGTGCAATGATTTAACAATAATCTTCCGGACACAACCTTGAATACCATTTGATAGAAATAATCAGTATCAGATTTAGAAAGATATTTGGGAGGGTTTTTTCTGAATAATGTTTGGTTTTTCTAAAAGATTCCTAACTTTTATTTAAGAGGAGCTTAAGTTTATGAGTACAGGCATAATAAATATTCCATTTTGTTTGTATATTCAGCTATAACATTCCAGATACAACCTTGAAGACCATTTTATACTGATAATCAGTGGCGGATTAGAAAAGTATTTTGGGAGGGGCTTTTTTTTTTATTAATGCTTAGTTTTCTAAAATCAATAAACAGTCGATGTACTGGGTAATACAGTGCGTCCCACTAGCTTTCGAACCCCCAAAAAACGTTATAATTTCCGAACAAATATACAGAGGAAAATGAAATTCACAATACACGTACCTTGTTTCATGCTGAATATATGACCATCACAGCAGGTGCTGAAAGTGTCCTCCCTGGACGTGAAGACATGTTTGTACACGGCGTTCCATATTGTGAAAAGTCCGATGTAGAGTCTCCGGTGTGATCTCATGAATCGCATTCTCAATGTTGTTTCGCAACTCTTGCAGTGATCGTGGGTTGTTTCTGTAGACACAACCTTTAAGAAAACCCCATAAGAAGAAATCAGGTGGTGACAAATCCGGGGATCTTGGCGGCCACAATCCTTTGGAGATTATCCTGTCACCAAAAAAAGGACTCAATTTCTGCCATGGCCACGTTGGAAGTATGGCATGTTGCTCCATCTTGTTGGAAATAACTGCGACGAAGTTCTTGATCGTCCAGCTGATTCACAAATTCACTGAAGATGTGTACGTAAACTTGTGTGTTTACTGTAACTTCAAAGAAGATGGGTCCAATGATACGCTGTCGGGAAATTGCACACCAAACTCCCACCTTCAAGGGATGAAGTGGAATCTCATAGTACACATGCCGATTTTCGGCGGCCCACACCCGAGTATTCTGCGAGTTCACATAACCGGAGAGATGGAACCAAGCTTCATCTGTGAAAAAAGTATAGTCTAGGATTCCTGGATTGTCATGCAACAAAGCTTACAACCAACGACAATACATCACGCGCTTTTCCCAATCTGTAGTCTTCAACTCTTGGACGACTGTAACGCGACATGGAAACAGTTTGGCTCTTTTGGCGGCTCTTTGCACAGTTGACTTTGACATCCCTACCTCTTGTGATAATCGACGCAGGCTCTTCTTAGGGGACTGCAAAAGACGTTGCCGCACATTCTGTACTGCCTCCTGGGACATCCGTAAGCGCGCGCCTCCATATCAAGTAAGCAACGTTCCTGTTGTTTCGAACTTGTTCACCAAATGATGTATTGATGATTTCCATGGTCCTTTACGGCATCCAAATTCATGGCAAAATTCACGTTGAACGGCCTGATACGATCCCGATATCCAATATTTTTTTAAAACAATGAACACGCGTTCCTGTACGGTGTACAGAACCATCCTTGCGAGGAAGCGACTCGAGTCACACTGACGCACGCGCACCACGCCAAGCAGCACTTCCCCTGGCGCCACCTATCGTCTGTTTTGCCGTGTGCGCTTCTGTTCAACCCTTTCTCGTGTTTAGCATAAAACAAGGTACGTGTATTGTGAATTTCATTTTCTTATGTACATTTGTTCCGAAATTATAACTTTTTTTCGGGTTCGAAAGCTAGTGGGACGCACTGTATATTCCCATTTCTTTTCGAGTATTTGTCGAATGATAAATATCTGATAGATTTCGACTAAATACACACTGATAATCTCCAATAATTTCATCTGCGTATGGGGTCAATCTTATTAATAGAATGTTGAGAAATGACTCGATAATTATTACAATAAATTTTGTCGTCTTTCTTGTGAATTGGAACAGTGATTGATTCTTCCACTCTTTTTAAATGTATTCCATAGTTTTTCTTTTTGGTTAAAAAAAGTTATGTAAGGATATGTTGAATTTTCTTGTTAAAAATGCAGAAACCTTCAGGAGTGGGTAAACCGTGATGGTGGTTATGTATTCTACAGCCTAGGAAACCATACGCTCAGATAAACCGTCTATTACGTATATGATCCATGAACAGAAAAGTCGATACTTTATCGATTCTGAACAAGCTTAAGGAACAGTCAGTGCATTACAGAATTTAGAGCTTTACCGATTTTGCAGATCCGAAGCACGTGATAGGTGGTAACAGATTATTACGTATGTGATCAATTAGTGAAAAATTTGTTCGAAATATTCATACAATGTTTATGAAAGTTAAACTTAACTGAAAAATTTCAAGAATGTACAGAGCTACCCGAAACGAAGCTCTTGATGTGCATATTTCTCTCATGTTTTTTTCTTTATTTTGCTTCAAAAAGAGGGTGTGTGATATTTTGAAGTAAAAATACTACATACAATTTTGCTAGTTATTTATGTACAATTTTTAAGTACTTATTGTATATAAGAAGTTAAAATATTATTACATATATCGGTTAATCCTTTGGAATTCGTAATGTAAATATGTTAAGAATTTTAAAAAAAATCTTTTTGAAATTCATGGTTTATTTTCGAGGTTTCATATTATTATCTGCATCAACCACTAATTAAATGAGTTTCTTTGTTGTAGAGAAGCGAAACAAAGTCTGCATTATCAGTTTAAAGCAAAATTTTCAAAAAAGCCCAAAATTTCCCAAGCAAAAAAGCGAAGCAGAAAAAACCGTTTTTTTTAAAAAAAAAGCCGTTTTTTCGAGCCCTTGCATCTCTAGTTCTAAGTCCCACAGATAGAATAAACAAGCCAGAGCTGAAACAGCTGATAGTGGGTGATGTGGATTAGGTTACGAACGCTCACATAGTCGAGGATTCGAACCCGTACTGATCCGGTGATTCGATTGAGACTCGGTAAGCCGGAGGACAAAGAAGATATTTTACTTATTTCCTTGCTTTCAATCAATATTTGGTTCAGAGGTGACCAAGACTGGAGATGGTAGGCCCAGAGCTCAAAAAGACGACGACAAAATTACAATTACTTTTTAATCTTTACAATTTTTCTCTGCTTCTTTACATTCGTGTATTTAGGTAGCTTTAATGAGATTTTCCAATCTGGGTCGAACGGGCCATTCAAGTCAAGGTTTGGACCGACGCTTCTGTTTCTGTCAGGGCTGGTCACAAGGCCATCAAAATTAGCTCGGTTTTAACATTGGAATGCGTATAAAAGGAGTGTGTGTGTGAGAGAGAGAGACGGAGAAGCAATAAGAGACGAAGGAAAGGTGGCTAGAGAGAGAGAGATAAAGAGAGAGAAGAGAAAGAGGCAAAGACATGATAAGGAAATGTCCAGAAAGACAGAGAGAGAGAGAGAGAGAGAGAGAAGGACGAATATATATATATGAAAACTACTGATCATTATCCCATAAAAAGCGCACGCACTGTTTACTCGGATTCTCGCCAGTGATACCTTATAAGTTCTCCAAAAACAAATGAATCTCTGTTTGCAGTCATTAGTTTATACAAAGATGGTACTACTTGGTGGGGGAACGAAGCGAGACTTTTAGTTGGAAGTCGAACAGGATAGCGATACTCCACAGATTACTCTAACCCAAACTTGTTTAACAAATTGTATAGTGTTTCTAAGAACAAGAACATGAAAACGGATACTTCAGATCAATGACATGTTTCGAACTGTCTGCTATCCTCCATAGACTTTATTTGCACTCTCTCAATCAATATTCGAAATCCTCTCTATCGTGGTACGTGTGTTTGCTTCCACGTTCTTAACACATTGGCTGCCGGACATGAATCTCCCAAGGTTATTTACCAGACCGAGGCATTTTTCACGTATATAACAGATCGAAATTTACAGCTAGATCACAGATATTGAAATACAAGTGAGTAACATATTTCATATTATATATTTCCTGTAATTAATGTCACGTGGAAAGTTCCATAGCAAAATCTTACTTTTTGCCTACCGAGATGGGATTTTATAAATTTTTGGGTTGGCATCACTGGTCTAGGGTTACCACCTTTCATCAGGAGAATTTCCGGACATATCGAGAATTGAAGTCAAGTTAAAAGATAGTCATGCAAAACTAGTCATAATGCATCGTTTTACACACCACATGCAAGGATAGACTCTCAATATTAAAAACATTTTATTTGTTATTAGCGTAACAAGGTAAAAGAGAATAAGTAAAAAATCACACTTTTAAAGAGAGTAATCCTGAAGTTGAATTGCAAAAGGAAAAATTCAAAAATGCTTCTTTCCAACAGAACAACTGTTTCTTTC
The DNA here is from genome assembly GCF_964235325.1 of Thermobia domestica. NCBI lineage: Eukaryota > Metazoa > Arthropoda > Insecta > Zygentoma > Lepismatidae > Thermobia > Thermobia domestica. The sequence continues at coordinate 75,381,709 of NC_137464.1, forward strand.
TTTAAAACAAGTTTTTTTTTTTTAAAAAAAAAAACTTTATTCCCTTTTAGTATGCGATCTCAGATTTGTTCTCTTTAAAAGTATCATTTTTTTTTTTTACTTTCTTACTCCAGTTTATCTAAATTTAACATGTACATAGTATGAAATTCAGTTACGTTAGACATTTTATTAAACATCGCTAAAATGCTTACCAAGAAACTTCAAATATGATCTGAAAGCTCATATTAGTACTTACAAAGTTAACTGTCATTTAAGTTTGCTTATTTATTTATTTATTTATTTCTAGACACAACAGGCTATATAACCCAATTACAGTGTCCGTTACATGTATTAAGCGACTATAACACATTCATACATTTATATTATAATACAATTATAGTTATAATGTAATTGTAATATCATTGATGTTCTTTCATTTACAATTATTTCTTATTACATTACAAAGAACTTCCTTGAATTGACTTACGCTGTTACTGTTAATATCCAAATCCATTGTGTATTTTGTTAACCTATTATAGGTTGTACTCAATCTCCATACTGGTGACCTCTTGTTTGCGTTGGTGTGTAATCTGTCGCAGTAAAAGAAATTGAAATTTTCAAGGCGAGTTACATTTGTAGGAGTGCGTATTTTAAATTCTTGCAGTAAATTGGTGCAGTCGATTTTATTATTAAATAACTTATATAGGAACAACATAGCTTGCATTATTCGTCGCTGTTCTAGACTTAATGTATTGAAGTTTAAATTTAAAGATTGACTATTATATGTTTTCGGATATACTTGTGTCTCCCTATATGTCAAGTACCTTAGATATTTATTCTGAACTTTTTCTATATTATTTAAATTTGTTTTTGTGTAAGGGTTCCATATAGTGGCTTATACTTGAATGAATACTTTCTGTTACTTTTGGCAGCTTCAAAAAGCAAGGGTTTTGATATTAAATAGTCATAAAATTCTGAGCAGCTCTGAGAAAAATTAACTTTACACTGTAGGTTATATCTGCTTTCACAACTAACATCAGGCGATTGCCACTATCGGACCAAATATTTCCCATAATAGAAAAGACACGTTCAGTAAAAGCATTACTTATGGGAACACATAATACAATTTGAACCAACTTGCACAAGTTTCACAGATTTTTATTTCCACATTTCTGAAACAAGAGATTCCACTTCGTTTCACATGGACTATCTTTTTCCCTGTAGATGATATCAGCGAGACCTTTTTCAATCGAGACAAATTCAGAGTACAGCGCATCCACATTTATCTGTTCGGTTAAATTTAATTTAGTCGCTGCTTCTTCAAGATGTGACCACTCCAGCATACTTGTTAACTTAAATCTGCCAAGGCAATAGAAAGGATTTATATCACTGAAATCAAACCACTGCTGCAAGTGCAAGTAGTCAATAGCGCGTTGATAGAATCCATTAAATTTACTCTTCAAGTTATTCTATTCTTTAGGTAGAAGCTCCCTGGAACATAGGTTAACCTTAAAACCATAAAATTCATGGTGCAATCTTTGCTGAAGTTCATTTAACAAACATTCCATGATTTTAAACAACTCAGGGGAAGAACAGTTGCTTTCTTCAAGCAACAGGATTCTACTATGGAAAATGCCCGAAACATTGTAGTAGAAATACAGATATTTTTTTTCTGGAGTTACTTTATCACTTTCGAAGCCACTAGAAACAAATTCCCAAATTTGCGGATCACATTTTTCTTCGCCCAAACTTAAAAAAAAAAAAAAAAAAAAAAAAAAAAAGATGCAATGGTGGACCATTTTTCTAACAGATGAGTCAGAGCAGGATAAAGAGAAAACCACTTGGTTAGTACATGACGCAAAATTTTTTGCCATTCTAACTCAATAAACTCATAGAATTCCTTTAGCTTAGCGACATTTTTTATTGAAGTTGAGAATTCATTATATATTTTAATAACAAGTGTTTCAACATCCATGGCACCAAGAGCTTTGTCGGTTTGTTTAGCTACATTGTGTATAATATGACAGTAGCAGTTTGCAGCGATCATGTTAGGTTTCTTTAAGTTTTGGTAAATCAATCAGTGTTTCGTATAATTAACAGCTGCATTATCTGCCGTGTATGTAGTTACATTTCTGATATCCAAATTGTTGCTTTTTAAAATAGTTCTTACGCAATCTGCAATTGCGTCGGAAGTTTTTTGCTGTCTGCGCAAAAATCTAGGATTCTGGTACAGATTCCATCCTTAGAATAAAATTGTATACAAAAAGGGAAAAGCTTTTGATTCTTTGTTAGATGCATCACTTGAAATTGAAAAATAGGAGTTGCTCAATTCTTCATGAATGATTTGCACCGAAAGAGGCGCTAAAACATTGAAAACTATACTCTCGCATTTTGTTCGACCACAGGACAATTTACTAGCTATTTTTGAATCTGAGAAGCATTTCCGAGCAAATTTAAAGTTACAGTCCATTGAGGGATAAGAGTGATGGTGCTGAGTATGACGAAATACTTTGGGAACTTCAGTTGCAGTCGCCTTATTTTCTTCAATGATGTTCTTCTGTACAAAGAAATTTGTTAACTCTTTAGTTTCTGTCGCACTCTGTGCTTTTATTTTCTGTTTCTCGGAAAATTCATGAGCTTTCACAGCTTTAGACCATCCCATTTGTACGGCTTACGTATTATAATACAGATATGAAATGTAAATTTACAAATTTTCATATTCCTGGACATTTGGAGTCCGGAGTAGGTGTTGCTCCGGACTCTGGACGAATTGTTTAATTCCCGGAATGTCTGGGTCAAGCCCGGACAGGTGGTAATCCTACACTGGTCCCTTGAGGATAGCCAGCTTACATGAGTTCAAGTCTGAACTTCATTGTAATTAGTGAGCGCAAGTAAACATATCAACCTGAGCCCCAGTTGAGCACCGATTTTTTCGACAAAACTTTCCGAAAGAAAAGGTGAAGTGAAAAGGGATATTACAGTATTTTTCGTTGTTGAAGAAGAAGACCCATCGGTTAGTATTATTCGTTTTCTTCCGAAAGGCGCGTACCTTTCTCAGGTAGAATGACTGATTAATTTCATTTCTCTCGTCTTCGTTGATATCCATAGTTACCTGTAGGATATCTATGAATTTTACCGAATATATATGTTTGTGAGTTCTCATCTCTTGAACCACCCGACCGATCTCGATCAAATTTTCAACATGGATGGGATTCGGGCCTGGAATGGTTTTTATCATTTCATTTTGATGGTGCAACTTAGGGAAGGGAGAGGGGGATATATTTAAAAATGATAGAAAATGACCTATATTAGTACCGAGTCCATAGTTTCAGGGTTGCTGAGATGAACAGTGACACTTTAGATGTCGTTTAAATCCAAATTCAGCACCGCAACTTTAGGAGGAGGAGGGGACATACGGTACGTAAAAAAAGATCCAAATAGTGTTATTCCATAGTTTTCGGGGTCGCTAAGACGAATAGTGACACTTCCGATGCAGTTTAAATCCGAATTCAGCACTTTATGTCTAAAATGAAACCTCCCTGTGCAAAGAGTTGAGTTGATTTTGAGTTTAACGTCCCGTTCAGCAGCGAGGCTATATAAGACGTGGACCTACTGATTAACGTGGAATCCGAACCACATGAGCTCCCGCCGGGAATCGAACCCGGGCCTCCCACGCCAAAGGCGCGTACGCTAACCGCTTAGCCACGGAGGAGCTCTCCCTGTGCAAAGAACGTGTATTGTGCTAGTACTGTATATTGTAAAATTTAAGGTAAAATAGAGGCGTATAAATTATTTCTTGCTTTGCTTATTCCACACAATATTTATTTCCAGAGAGAGGGTTTAAATGTTAAAAGATGGCTTACCTTCGAGTTAACTTTTTTTAAAAAAAAAAAAATCAAAATACTATTATTTATATGTTGTGCAACTAAAGTATGACGTCAGGGGTACTCTTAAGTAAGATACACACACATATATGTGTATATATAACAAATTCAAACAGAGCTCACACCTCTTTATGAATACTGTTTCCACGAAGTGTGAGTTTGATTTGCAAACTAATAAATAAAACAAGTTTTGATTGTGAATAACGGAGCCCAACACTGCCTTGCATGTGCATTGTAAACACTTGTTAGGCTCATTAGACCCTTTTCCTACTACTTCACGCTTGAAGGCGGTTGACGCTATGCAAAGATTGTTGTTAACTGTTTCAGGAAATGGGTAACGTCATTCGTCTTCCTTTTTATCACCTGCCTTGCTGCAGTTTCTTTCTTTTATAGTTTGTGTCTTGTTATCGCTGTTCTCATCACTCCAAGGCCAGAAGAGCCATTACAGTGTGTAGCTGAAGAAGACAATAACGTTTACAAATATAGCCTAGGCCGATTCGCATACCATACAACCTTCAAGCCACTACAAGGTGTCACATAAAAATGATTTTGATGCAAATACATGTAGTGGAAAAACACAAGGTAGCACATGGTAACATCGTTCCTTTTTCGTGAGAGTTACGTACTACTATGTAGTATGTATTCATCGAAAACTGAGTAAATAGAAGCTTGTTATTGCAATTTATTCAGTAATGGGTTTGCTGTAGTATGTACAGGTATTTGTCTCGGAATTTCACCACTTTGAATGAAACGAGTAATGGTTATACTACAAGTAGCCCAAAGGTTAGTTAAAAGTAATAAAAGCAGAAAAGTTCCAATTAGGGTAATTCTGGATCATAACTATCGATTTTGAAAATGTAGATGTGTTTTGATTTAATGTTGTATAGACACCCGAATAACAATCTATCTATTAAAATGCTAGAATAGCAACAAAAGCGCCTGAGCTCCAACCTATAATCTTTGATTTCAAACCTTCGACTTACCGTTATTTGTGATTTCACGTTTAACAGAAACAAATATTTTAAACTATGTGCACTTTAAATAAATTATTTAGGTAGACTTTTTTTTTTCATAAAGTTCACTTTTTTAAATTATTGATCACAGCCTTTGTATTTTAATAAGCCTTCTTCAAAATCAATGCAAATGACTTGGGCTGCCATCTTTGGAGTTCTTTTAAACTATACGTTTGTGGGCGTTTATATGTTTGTGGCCAATCCTTTCGACAATGAGATCTCGGAAACTACAGGCTCTAGAAAGATGCCGTTTTCACTGATCGATTGCAAATTTTGCGTGGATTGTCCAGTTCTAATTGAATATTTAAAAAAAAAAACATGGCCACTATTTCTTTATTAAATGTTTACGGATACACTGAAAATGTTGAAATTAAAAAAAAAAAAACCTACAGCACTATATCCTACGCATTATACATTCCAACACATCATTGTATATAGGGGTTGTATATGTCTTAGGCGTTTGTTTCATGGTCAAATAATAATGGAAAAGGAAGGATAACCATTTCTCCAGTCTAAGATGAATATTTATTTTTGGAGTGTTTTGCCCAATGAACACCATATATAACTGACATTATAATTAATGCGTATGTAATCTATTTGCTTATTAAATACTGCATGCAAGAAAGGAAACACTGGTCATACTTGAATTAGAAACTCCAACCGGAAGTAGGCTCAATCTTGCAAACGGTGCGAGATATTGAAAACATAATTTAACAAATCTCCCCTTTATGGTACCCCTTGCCGATTTTTATCAAGACGTCTTTCACTTGTGTCCGTAAAGGGACATGTACAGATGTTGCGAGGAATGACAAGGAGATTCATGCTCATATGTGAATGATGCGCTGTGTAGAGAGCGCAGGTTCAGCTAGTTTAAACTTAAAACAAGCTAGCCTAGGAAAGCCATTCAACGATGCACTAAACAATAGTAATAACCAGTAAATCTATTTTTTATGAATCAATGTTAAAATGAGAAAGAATCGGATATTACAAATAAAGACATTTAAATTTGCTTTAATGCAGTAGTTATTTGAGTAGAAGGTGTTAGAAAATAAACTATATTAATTAAAGCCAGAAACGCCAGCTGGATTTTTTCCAAATGGAGAAAAAGACAGACATACAGTGCCGGATTTACGTATAAGCTTAACAAGCTATAACTTAGGGCTCCACTCTCTTGGAGGCCCTAAAACTAATGAAGGAAGAAACTGGATGTATATTTTTAAAAATAAATAAAATCTACATGCAGCAACAATGGCTTCAATGACGTAAGTAATGGGTCCCCTCCTTCTAGCCTACTCCCTAAAATGTCAATTTGGAAAGCTTCGATAGCTTAGGGTCTCATCAAACATAAATCCCGCTCTGCCGGCACAAAAGCAAAGTCGCGATCGCTCCCTCCAGAAGAGGAAACTCTCTTACTTTATATATATAAATAAAACCTGTCCTAGAGTTTGGAGCTCTTAAAAGTACATCTAAGTAGCAGTATTACAACCCACCGCCTCTCCAGAAGTCCGTCCTGGATCCGCCCTGGCTAGAACCCTTACTTTAAAAGTGTGATTGCATGTTTAAACCCTGCTGGGAGTAGCCTAGGTGTAGCACTTTAGATATGGACCTGCTAGTGGATCAGATCTCACTTTAGGTCAGCGTTTCATGAAGTTAGTAAAAAATAAATAAAAAATAAAGTAGACACACACGAGATAAGAGTTGAGGCTGACTCATCTCCAAAATGTATTGTGAAAACGATATCTCGTCTCGAAAAGTGTATACTTCTATTGGAAGTGCTCTGTCTTCTCTCGAATTTCGTCACAAAAATTGTCTTGTCTTGAAATTAACTAATGAATAAACTTTTTGAAAAATCGTTGTCTGTATGTGGAAGTATCTTTGTGTGATGTTTTCTATAGCCAAAATGATTTTGAAGTAGCCTTTAAACGAAACATTAAATCTTGAAAAGTTTCGACAGCTCATAAAAAAGGCAGCTTTCGTGGAGTCATCAGTGCTCATTCAACCTGCTCATTGTCGTAGTCGTCAGCCTCGATGGCTACTTCTCTCCAGACAAGAAGCAAAAGTACGAGTACAACATAAACCTCTTAACGAGACATTTTCTCCTGAGAACGGATAGGCTGGGCAGCGTCTCAAAGTCATGCAGTATACCTTTTCTCCCTATGACGCCAAGCATCGACCTATTTCTGTCTGCGAGAGACTGTATTTATAGATAGATGGCAATTTGGCACTTTTCGTTCTTCTGACGCTTGCTTGCCTAGTGCTGGGAGACGTTACGTATATGAAATTCCCACTGAGACTGAAACACATACTACAGTAATGCAGAGTCGTTTGCTTCGTCGAAGAACGGATACAATGCGAGCAGAAGTTCCTTCATTCAATACGTCTCTTTGTCTTAAGACAGGAATGTGATACTAATCCCAATTAAAATCTGTTTAGGTTGGCATGGATATGCCAATAAATTGGCAAAACATGCAATATATATTTTACAGTGGATTTTTTTTTTTTTTTTTTGAAACAGAAAAATGAAACAATTTCCAAAAAGTTTAGTTATAATACTACAGAGAGAAACAATGCAATCAACAATTACATTATTTGTATGTCGCTTCTGAATCCATAGTTGGGTTTTTTTTTATTTACTTTTATTTTTAATTGAGATTGGCAGACATAGTTACAGTGGCAGAAAGCCTAGGATAGAACGAAGGGTTGCCAAGTCTAGCTGTACTCTGCAGGTGCTCTTTTATACTTAAATACAACAGAGATTCATACATTCTGTGCAACAGTGTTCTAAACTCCATCGAAAAAGATTACTATGACCTTCTTTCGATTCTCTTAAATTATCTTTTCTTATCTGTGAATTCATTACTAATCTTAGTCCCTTTCTTTCCGTTTCAGCAACATATGAAACAATTAAATTTGTTACAGTGATTAAGGACTTACCTTTTGTATCTATTAGGAAATGCCCAAAAAGCGAGAAAATTCTTAGCTTTCGTGTATCTCGTGTGTCTTTTGGTTTTGAAACAGGAGCATCATTTCAGATTTTGCTTGGGGGGGGGGGGCAAGACCCCTTGATTTAAGTCAAAGTTCTCGTTTTTCACCGATTTACTACTATTCTTTTGATAAAATCTATATAAATCTCAAACTCAGGGGAGGGCAATTGCCCCTTTCTGCCCCCCCTAAATGACGCCCCTGTTTTGAAACGTTGAAAATCACTTCCTTTTTATTGCCTGTACTTTTAAAAAAGAAAAGAAATTCATCTTTACCGTCATTACATAAAAATTACATTTGACATCCTTCTCAATAAGAAATTCTCTTTGTTGTTTTGTTTTCATTACCATTAATTATAGGTTCACCGGACCTAATTCATGTACTGCGAATGTGCTTACTTGAATTACTTACTTGAAAGTTGTAAACATATTACAAATGGCGTTCGCCGCCATTCGCATTTTATGGCCGACCAAAATGTCGATTTGCCAGAATTACTGATATATATTAACGATAAAATTAGTTATAAAATGAAATTAAAGCAGAATCAGTAGTAAAGAATGTCAAGATCGAGAAAAAAATATAAATTGTTGAAAATAGGTAAATGTCAAATATCGGGGAAGGTGTTCAAGTGGTGAGAGAGGGACAGTTGTCCTGATGGTCGCGACAGAAAAGTTGGGGAAAAGTGAAAAAATTGTGAGAATAAATAAAGTATAAAAGGATTTGGATATGTGTACGTGTGTTTGTGAATAAATGAAAAGATCTATGTGTAGTGTGAAGTGTGAAATATTCCAGTTAATCCCCTTTCTCCACGCAGCACCACATTAATCCTATGTTTACACTTCCGCTGCCACTGGCGAACTCTTCTCTTAGTCTCAACTTTGTACAGAACAATGTCATGATAGTAATGCTGCTACTGAAACGCATTACTCAGGTAATAATGTAACATCAAGAACGCTTTCGAAATATTGTTAACAATTTTTTCTTCTATCGAGAGAAAAAGAAATTACATTTAAAGCAGCAACTATCTTTGTAAATAATCAGTTATTTAAAAAAAATGAAATGAAATCTTTGAGTTTAACGTCCCACGATTATGCCGGTTAGGCTAAAGGAGACGGTGATGATGAGTAATGAATGAAATGGTGGAATGAAGTAAGTGGGAGGAAACGGGAGAACCCCGAGAAAACCCACGCACACGGTGTTTGTCCACCACAAAGTTCACTTGGCGGGGGCTGGAATCGAACCCGGGACCCCAAGCACCAGAGGTGAACGCTCTACCACTGCGCCACCGCAGCCCCAATCATTTATTTAAAAACTAGCAGAAGCGTCAACTCTTTGCATTGAAAAAAGGGGCCTATCTGGTTGCAATGACGCGAACAGACTTTGGGAGAGATGGCTCAAATTCAGCTCAAATGTAGAAGAGACTGTCTAGATTCTATTTTTCAAAAGCAAATTGTTCTAAAATGGATGAAACATAGTCAAGAAGCACGAAACATTAAAATTATTAAAATTAATAACAATGGAAAATTCCTCCACTTATCTCAAAAACCAAAAGAAGGAGATGGTTGAAATTCAGCTTAAATATAGAAGATTCTATATTCCAAAATCTAATTGTCCTAAAACGGATGAATCATAGTAAAAAAAAAAAAAAAAAAAAAAAAAAAAATGCGAAACTAACTTTAAAGTTAATGGAAAATCAATAAGGAAAATGAAATCGTCCACATCTCTAAAACTATAATAAGGAGATGGCTAATTAAAAGCTTATTGCAAAGACATAATGAAGAGCTTAAAAACGATGTATAGCACGAAAGGTAAAGACGAATAGAACATTGTCAAAAGTAAAGTTGTTTGAGTAAAATCAATAATAATGATAAAGTCTATGCACCTTCTTCTAATTATCCAGGCATTTGGATTTTTAATCTTTAGACTCGATTTAGCATGCAACGTAACTTTTGTCCTGATCACGTGAGACAGTCTGGTCCTTATGACAAACCGGATACGCCCTTAGGTTTAATAAATAATAATAATAATAATAATAATAATAATAATAATAATAATAATAATAAAATTAATAATAATAATAATAAAAACAGAAAACTGAATATTATAGAATTTCCCTTTTACAAGTGTAATTTTCCAAAATGCTGCAACATGTATATCGATCATATTTTAATAAAGATATATGAGCTGCTCGAAGGAAGACAATGGTAAGAGCCAGTTTCTAACTTCCGAGTAAACTGGAAAAGGAACTTTAACATTCCCATGCAATGTGATGCAATGACATATACTAAATGAGCTTCTCCTGCCGCATGTAGATATAATTCGGAATTTAAACTTCTGTATCTACACACTGTTCTATGATATTCCAAACCATTACACCTAAATAACTCAATTTCGCTAGAATGGACGCTTACCATTGTCTTCTCCCGAGCCGCTCAATACCGAATTTCATATTTTGAACTTCGGAAAATTTTCACATTCTGTACTTTATCACTTTGAATATTTTAAAAATTGCTTCTTTTCCCAACTAAAGAACGGCAGTTTCGAAAGCTTTGAAATTCTTGTTTAATTATACAATGGTAATTTCATAAATAATGCACACTATGGCAATACTGCGGAGTGGATGATGAAATCGAGGTAAACATTTCATGAGTTGAGGCTGAAGTCTTGAGGCAACAGGGCGTGTGCTTGTGCTGTCGGAACACAACGTGGCTGTGACAGTGTTGGAAGTATATGCGGCAGGTGTCGATTGAAGATCAGAAATCGTACATAAAAATTGAAGCTCGACGTGACAAAAGAAAAGTTCCTTATGTGAATTTCGTGGTGAGGCAACAGTAAGTGGTCATGTAAGCATAAAAGATTATGCAAGACCAGTAAGGCTGAAATCATCATCCGATGAAAGAAGTGTGCAACTTGTGGCAGATGCACTTGAACAAGATGACCGTGTGACATGTGAGGAATTTTCTGACTTCACAGGCATTCCATCTGCGTCAGTATACCGAATTCTGACAAGCGATTTACAGAAGAGAAAAATTTCTGCCTGATGTGTTCCCCACTTCTTGACTGCTGAACAGAAGCAGACACGTCTGGGCAATGCAACGGTGCTGAAACAAAGATTCAACGTTAAAGGTTAGGATTTTCTGCGTCGAATTATTGGTATTAATGAAATGTGGATCAGAGACTGAGTTGGAGCTGAAATTACAATCCAACGAGTGGAGATCTGTTTCTTCTTCAAATACAAAAAAGCCGTCGATCTCAAAGGTGAAGCAAATTATGATTTTTGCTTACGATCACCAAGGCATTATCATAACAGACAGAGTTCCATGCGGAAAAGAGTCACAGCAGCGTATTATTGAATTTTTCTACTGAAACTGCGCAGAAAAATACACAAAACCCGACCGCAGTTGATCAGGGCTTATCCACTGATTCCCCACGACAACACTTGCTCGCACACCGCTAATACTGTGCATACAAAGCTTTATCTTATGCTCCCTACAGTCCGAACATGAATAACCAGATGACGACCTGTTCTCAAAATTGAAACAACGTATTCCTGGACGTCGATTTCCATGTCCAGAAGAACTTTCTGTAGCCGTTACCCGAACCATTCGCCATCTTCACAAACATGGAATTCTTGATGAAATACAGAAGGTACCCGGATATTGGAATTCTGTCATTGCTAAGTAGGGAGATTATGTTGAAGGCCTGTAAAGAGATTCTCTCCAGACAATAAGTGTGTAAGTCATAAAATTTAGTATGCATTATTTATGAAATGACCCTCATATTTAATGGGAAGTTACCATGCCGAGTTTCATATATCTAAATTAAGGGATACATAAGATACTCTAGTCTTGCATCTTCCTCGCAAACAAACTCCCAAGATACGTCATTCGAAAAAATCTTTCTTATCCTATGCTTTCGTGACAAAAGAAATCTTCTAATCAAATTTCATATTTCCAGCTATATTAGTAGTTGTATAACGTGAGCGTTGATTAGTAGGGCACTTCTACTCTTTTACATAATAGTGTAAATAAATTCTTCCTTAAATTGCCTGAGTGTTTTACTAAAGACAGGTTGTGGTTTCTAGTCAATTATTTTAGATATTTAGGTAAAGACGCGAAGCTAAGCACAGCATGGCTAAAGCTATCAGGTCCTTAACTCTGTAGTTCGTGAAAATATACATAAAAAGTGAATTACGTAACTGGAATGAAGAAATAATCCTAAAAAAATAGGTTTATGGATTTTACATATACAAGAACTGCTGCAATGAGAGGCATAAAATTAAATATATCATTTTGTGGTTTCTGTTTCACATGTCTCTGTTTCTATAGGATTGACGACCTAGAATCTTTTGAGCCAGTTTGTTCCATGAATTATGGCAAATATTTATCCTTTCTTATTATAATTTTGAATATCGAAGAGAACAAATAGAATGAGAGAGTTGTAATTATGGTTAGGTTAGGTTAGCAACTATAAGGAACTTGTAGAACGTAGCGACTGCTAGTGAGCATGACACCATTTTGTTTCCCTATAACCCTTCTTGTATAGAGTGAAAAAGATCTGGCGACACATACCACTGTATTACACCTATTACTGCCGATGTTTTCCTTTTACGTACATAATTTTTTATTCAACGAATAGACCTAAACGTGTTACACACATACAGGCAGGCAATATTTGTATTTACAAATAAGACCTTTGTTCTAACAAAAGAAGTATAGGAAAATGTATCAAGAAAAAAATTTACGTGCTTTTAAATGCAAGTACTTAGAACATACTTCGTGTAACGTATACATTCACGCATGTAGCGGGCTGAGCACGGAATGAAGCAGCATGTTCATTGATAAGGAACATTCTTCTCAAGAATGTCGTATCTGACACGGTAAGAACAAATAACAACGTATAAATGAAGCTCTATACGTTTACTTCGTGGTTTGTTTAAATGTTTTAGTTTAGGATTCGAAAAATGGAAATGGATAACAAACTCGATTACAATAACTATTGAGACACCGTTCACAATAAAGATACTTTCATAAGCATCATCACAAATGTGTTCCCCCAATTAGGGAGTGGACATCTAGTTAAAAGGGAAAATGGTATTTTGGGGCAGTATAGAAGAAGATTCAAAACTCAAAGCAGGAGCAGGAAGATGGCTGTAGGTGTTCTCTTCGTTGTCTTGTAGAACTGTAACTGGTATCACTGAGTCCTTGATGATGCAACTAAACTATGATCCATGTAAAATTTATTGATGTAGTCTTCGATAAATTGCCTTGTCTCTCCTCCATTTTGTAAAAATTTTCTATATCATTTCTTCCACCTCTCTCTTTGTTGTATGTGCTATGAACAATGAGTGTTGGGTCTTTATGAATGAAACATTGTACGGGTGGAGTATGTGGTAAGCTCTTTCATGTATGTTACTGGTTTTGTGATGTATTCTCTGAGATGTAAGTGCAACTATATTGGTGTATTCCAAGCGAAATCAGCACATGGATGTAGTTGCACTGTCTTCGATTTTGCTCGTGTTTTGGTATGTTATGAGGTAGCAAGATAGGTACTGAAATGCAAAGTGGCAGATGCTGATGGTTCACCGTTCGCAAGATAGCGAGCACTGAACACGTGAAAAATGCTCCAAACATGCATATGGTAAAGTATTTTTAGCTACAGTTTTGTAAATGTAAGGAACGTGAAACTTTGTCACAATACAGGGGAACATAAAAAAGTAGGAAATCAATATTTCTAATGTTTCCATCACAATGGCGGGACAAAGGTAAAGGTCATCCAGGCAAAAGTTACCCAAGTTTGGTCATCTTTGTGGAGTAGAAGGGGAAATAACCACTAACCTTTATGGTATGACTGACAACCTTGGACCTTCCTCAGAACATCGCTATATATTTCAGCTGGTGGTATGTTGCTCCTTCCTGTCCATGGATGTTGTTGTAACTCAATGTAGTCAATATCGGCAATATTGCAAAAGGACCTGAGAAAAATCGTTCAGCGTAGGGGAAAATAACCTGGTGTGGAATATCTCCTTCCACAGCAAGTATATATAATTTGGTGGTTCACAGGATTGTCCGAGTTATCAGGAAACAAGACAACTGATAATTTCGTGACTAAATGCAACAACGCATATAAATGTCGTACGAGTTATGTCTTTGCCGAATTACGACTGTGGTCGTGCAATTGTTGTGTGAGTGCAGTACACAGGTCAGTACTGATATTGAGAACCCTGCCTGTTACAGTGGTTAATTGTAGTGGTGACAGAACTGTGAGGATGTGGGATACAGGAACCCAGGCAGAGTTAGTGTTGGACAGAGAGAATGTAGTTGCTGGACTGGAGGAAGGGAAGAACTTTATATAGTAATCTGAATGTTCCTCTAAATGCTTCTGAATGACACCCAGCCACCATTTAGAGTCGTAAGTATAGACCACATAACCACCAAACTTCCGATGTTCTGTGGGCGTTACGCCAGTCGAGGAATGTTTGGATACTTGAACAACTGCGAACTCCCTGCTGTTGAAACATGCTGAAGCCGTAACTGGTTATCGGCTGTCGGAATGAAACAGTAGTGTTGTCTAGTATTCTTCACAGCCACGTCGGAATCATAACTGTTCTGAAGCTGTACCTCTTGTTCGTCTATTTCCAAGAGGAACACATAAATGAACTGTATGCCACAGATGTTCTCCACACTAAGTTTGAACATCTCCTGAGCTGTCTAAATAGGATCATCCACTCGTTGTAATGCCTTAGTCACATGCCTCTTCACAGTTCCACTGACAAAATCACATGGCCCCTTCCCATGTTCAGTGGCAACACACATCCAAGTTGAAGTATTCCTTATAGTGCAGTAAACTGATGATTTTTTGTTCTTATGTTGGTCATCTCTGAAGTACGCAACTTTGTGTATGTAGGTAGATGTTGTTTTAAAATCTGTAGAACTTTCTTCTGCAATGTGTACACAGCAATGGTAGTGTGTTCCAAGGAATTGCTGATGACACACTTTTATGTTACAGGTTATGTAAGCATTAATTTTGCATGTCAATCACCTATAGATATGATGATATGTCTTTTATGCTGAAAATATGAGTTATAATTATAGACATCTATATTACATATTCTGTTCGACTATGTTTTTCATTATCTGAACAAAGTCATATTGCACCTTCGATAACTCGGACAATACTGTGAACCACAAAATCCTATTTGTTGTGCAAGAGACATACCACAGCAGGCTTATTTTTCCACATGCTGAACATTTCTCCACCTTTTTGCAATATTGCTGCCCAAATATGTCCGATATTAACAACATTGAGTTACAATTACATCCATACACAGGAAGGGGCAACATACCACTAGCTGAAATATATACCGATGTTCTGAGGAAGGTTGTACCCAAGGTTGTCAGTCATACCATAAAGGTTAGTGGTTCTTTCTCCTTCTACTCCACAAAGATAGCCAAACTTGGGTCACTTTTGCGTGAATGACCTTTAAATATGACCCGACATTGTGGTGGAAACATTGGTAATAATGGTTTCTTACTTTTTAGTATGTTCCCCTGTATTACTATGTGTACTGCGACGAAGTTTCATGTTCCTCACATTCACCAAACTGTAACTAAAAATATTTTAATATATGCATGTTTGGATCATTTTCACGTGTTCAGTGCCCTTTATCTTGGAAACGGTAAACCATGAGCGTCTGCCACTTTGCATTTCAACACCTCTCTTTTTACTTCATAACATATCAAAACACGAGCAAAATCGAAGACGGTGAAACTACAACATTTTTCAAAATTGTCTGAATGCATCTATTATTAATTGCATAAGTTTTATCTTGAAATTTTTCTTTGGTGAGATGTTTAAGGATTAGATTGTGCAGCTGCTGTTGTGATGTGATGAGGATCAGCACAGAACTGCCCCCAAGTCAGTTTTTACCTTTATAATACTTTGGACAGTCTTGCTTGGTAGATCTTGTAACTGTTGGACGGCATCTACTTCTTCCTTTTTGTTGATTAGAAATGATGATATTTCCATTTGGTTAGATCTAGGCAACCATGAAATACATAAAAGTACTATTGGATTTCTTAAATAATGATAATGTATTCAGACATTACTCATGGCGCACATTTACCATTTCATGAAGTTTAAAATACTTGGAGGTACTTTGATATTACTGTAAAAAATAAGGATTATCGAATACAGACTTTTAATTAGAACTTTTAAACGATTTAAAGGACGTTTTTAAGTTGAAGAAGATATCAAAATAATTTGAAGACTTGGTTTTTACTGTAAAAATAAGGATCATCACATACAGAACTTTAAACAAAAATTAGGCAACTTAAAGAACACTTCTAGATTGAAAAATATATCAAGATAATTATAGGTACTTTGTTATTACTGTTAATAAGGACCATCACATGCAGAGCTTTAAGGAAAAGTTAAGCAATTTATATAATATATCTAGATTGGGGAAGATATCAAGAGAATTAGAGGTACAGTATTTTGTTATTACTGTTAGAATAATCTCACTCAGAACTCGTAAAGGGAAATCGGACAACTTAAAAAACATTTCTAGATATCATACAATTTCTTTTCTGGAGTTAATATTTCAGAAACAGAAAATAAATATAAATCAGTATTAACCCTTGTGTACTACCAAGAACATTGTTACACAGCAATTACCATGGGGTCTTCTAGAACCCCATCTAAATTATGTTCTTTACGCAGAACCATCAAACAGACAACTGGAAGATTTAGTAGGCACCTTTAGCATATACTCGAGATAGAATGCAAGAAAAGACTGAATTGTAATCTCACTTGTTTAAAAGATATATCATGATAAACACCTCTGGGATCCCAAAGGACCCCATGGTAGTACACAAGGGTTAAGTTTTCGTCAATTTATCGTCAGAGTGTAATAAACCAGGAAATAAAATGTATTTTAACTTTGTCATGAATCCTTCAATTCTGTAATTCTTCTTTAAACCAACACTAAACAGAATATCTCATATCGGACTTCAGTTACATGATGCTCTCTGATTCAGTTTTCTGAACTGAAAAAGTTTTGTAAGGCAAAATATTAAATAAACTTGTCGATTCAATCGGTTATTCGAACTTATTTTAAAGATCAACCTAATATTCCCAGTAACTGATCAAATATTTTAGCGGGTTATTTAAAAACGGACTTTTTTAAAAAGTGAAAGCAAAACCGTAACATCAAACCAAGGAACGTGTAAGAGACTAGTAACATGGTAACGTTTAAAAGAGCGCTGTAATATTGTAACATGTAATTGTAATACGTAAAAGTATAGTAATTTACCCTATTCTTCGTGCACTCGTTAATTAGTCTAGGCCAGTGGTTCTCAACCTAATTCCTATCACGACCCCCATTTTATCACATCCTCTTGCCAGCGACCTTCTTATAATTTCTGGTTTGTAATAAGCTTATGTGGGATTTTTAATATATCTATTGCAGAGAACTGACAATGTCCATCTATTTCTGTAATAGTAAAATCCATTTCTTATATATAATGGATACAGTAACTTCCCTATAAGCGAATGAGTTAAAAACAAATTTGGTCATGTCATTCATATTACAAATATCGAATCCGATCCGTCATACTGTTTCAAAATACAAGCCATTTGAAAATATTAAAACTTCATAACTCTCTTAATTTTGGGTAATATGATAATAAACCTGTTTAAAATGTTTAGTAGACCTATTTTTTTTTTTTTTTTTTTTTTGTTCTTAACGGTATGTATAAAAATATGCCTATCAGAACAAAATTCAAAGTGATATTTAAAATTATTTTCCGGTATTAGATTCTAATTTTATTTCTCTCTTCCGCTTATCTTCGATACCTCCATGAAACCCTTTCGCGACCCCTACAAGGGTCGAGACACCCAGGTTGAGAAACCCTGGTTTAGACAAATCTATAATATATTTTTCTATTTTTATAAACAAAAGCAATTGTTCTTATTTTCAGTTTCCTTGAACAGTCCAGATCTCCCTTGTGCTCTTATGCTTAGCACATGTGTCTTTTGCACAGGAGACCCATATTTGATTCCCGGTGAGAGATCACGTTGTTCTAATCTATGTTAAGCTGTAGGTCTAACCGCGGTGCTAAAAAGGAAGTCACAAACCAAACCAACCATCGCAAACGAGCTTTATAGCAATCAACTCCAATTTCATAACCTTGTTAACAACGTATAAAAATATGTTGCTGTGGAAACAAAACTAGTGACGTGTAGGAAGTACCTACAGAAACTTTAAAGTTATTTGAACTTTATTTTGTCGAACTTCAAACATTAAGGAAAGAAATGTTATTGCTTATTCCAGAGCAATTATATTTTTATTTGTATAGTTCTAACCAAAATAAACAAATAGATAAAGAATACAGTAAATGGCATGAAATTATTTTTTAAAAAAAAACAAGGAATTGAGGTATATTCTTTGAGGTTACAAAAACCCCAGTACACGTATAAGTTTAAATATATCAAAAAGTGTTAGTGCCAATTTCTCTCAATAACACAGTCACACACAAAAAATAAAATTTCTGTCCCCAGGGTATGTATTCGAGGTATTTTATTACGCACAATCCAAATTTCGAAACCCCAAGGCAATCAACCGTGCCATTTTTTTATGGTCGAAAAACTTAAGCGATTTTGCATATAGAGAATACACGTAAGATAACTACATATATATATATATATATATATATATATATATATATATATATATATATATATATATATATATATATATATATATATATATATATATATATATATAAAGTTCTGTGCAGTAAACTCCGGGAGTATGGATTTGACGTATTTTGGTACACAGAATCCAAATTTCGAAATCCCAAGACAATCGACCTTGTCAATATTTTTAATGGGCGAAAAACTTTAGCGAATTTGGTACGAAAGACAGCACATACGTTTTTCGCCCATAAAAGAAAATATACACGGTCAATCGTCCTGGGGTTTCAAAATTTGGATTCTGTATTCCAAACTATATTGAATCTATATCCTGAGATCCAGTGCACAGAACTTTTATTTGTGTGTGTGCGGGGGGGGGGGTTGTAACTGAGTAATTAATGATAGGCCTACATATCAATAAACATAGCGACCGTGTCCAAATTAAAATTTTCCAGGAGAGAAATTTGAAATCCAAAACTTTATGAACAATTCATACGCATATTTCCGTTATGTTGGCAACCAAAACAACGACTATGCAGTTTATGGTCTTATAATTTACTGTTTACAAAAATCTTTTTGAAAAGATATCCATGCATAGAAATGAATGAAGACACCAGTCCAGTTTTCCATTTATTTTTTAGATTTAGGTCACTTTGTATTCTAGCGATTCTCAGAAGTAGCGGTGGCTCAGAAGTATAGCGCAAATCTCTGATGCGAGGGGTCCTTGGATCTATATAATCTCTTGCCTAGTTGGCTTTGTGCTGGATAAGCACCGTGCTTTTAGGTTTTCTCCAGGTTCTTCTGTTTTCGCCCAATTTTCTGTATCATTTCGTTCTTTATCATAATCATAATCTTCCTTAGCCTCGGTGCACTATCGTGGGACATTAATTTATAAAGAAAACATGCACATCAACAAAACAACCTTGGAGGCTCGATAGTTCAGTGGTAGAGCTCTAACCTTTGATTCGAGAAGTTCCTAGTTTGATCACAGGCCAATGAGCTTGTAGTAAACAATATTGTCCGTGGGTTCTTTCGTTTCTTACTATATTCTGATTCAAATAATGCTATCATCAATATGATCTTGAAGCTTTGCTGGCGTCTACTATTAATCCAATGTTCTCGGGATTGCTGCCAGAGTGAGTGTTGCTGTGGTGAGCTTTCGTTACCATACAGCCTTGCCGCTGTATGGTAACGAAAGCTCAGCACAGCAACACTCACTCTGGCAGCAATCCCGAGAACATTGGATTAATTCTATCATCATCTTTCACTTTCATCAATAATCCATCTGCTTTAACCTAAAGAGCGTAAACGCGGCATGTTAATTAAAAATTATATAAAAAAAGTCATTCTTCATAATACATGGAATTATTAGAAAAATACATTTGTATTATGTCTATCATGTATACTAGTGATGGTGTATATTGTTGAAGCGAGTGATCCTCTCTCTTCCGTCTCACTAATTTCAACCTTAAACTCTTTGTGGTGAACAAACACCGTGGCGTGGATTTTCTCGGGATTCTCCCGTTTCCTTCCACTTTATTCGTTCCACGATTTCATTCGTTTCTCACCATCCCCGTCTTCTTTAGCGTGGCCGGCATAATCGTGGGACGTAAAACTGAAAGATTTCATTTCATTTTATTTCAACATGAAACTACTACGCACACTCTGTTCTGTGAAAATAAAAATAAGATAAAAATGAAAGTAAAAAATAAAATAAAAATTATCGTTATTAACCCATTGCAACTCGAAGCAATTTAGATTATTGGAAATAAATTTTAAAAAACGCCATATTCGACCAAAATTGATTTTTTAACTAAAAACATGATGATAAAACATTTTTTAATCATTAGTGAGGGATTAAGTGAGTTCTTATATTTGACTGACTTCAACTCCTAGCAGGGGTTATGTCCAAAATCTCAATAAGCACGCACATTATATTCTATCATAATAGACTTTTTTAAAAACGAAAATTGCCATAGAACATTTTTTTAAACCCTGAAAGAAGAAAATAACTTCACTTTCTTGTTCTTGATTGGTTTTAAATCCAAATAATGGGAATGATTGTTAAGCTTAAAAAAAAAAGGGCCATTTTTCACGAATATCTAAAATTTTACGGGAGATATTGCGGATGATATTCTTATAATATGAAAAGAAGAGACTGTAATCGATCTCACATTAGAGAGCTAAATTTACCGCGTATTATTGACTGATTTTCATCCAAAGCACTGGAAATATTACAAGAGAAGAGTTGAAGAAAATACATATACTATTGTATCAAAACCAAATGAGTTTTACGAAAGTTATCTTGAAAACTCGGGGTAGGAAACTCCACTTCTTTATTCATTACTAATTTTAGCTCCATTGCGAAGGAGATGACTACGAAGAATGAAAGCAAATGCACAGCATATTACACCAAAATCGAACTTTTTTTAAAAAAATGTCGTGGAACATGTATTTTTACTTTAGGGCATCTAACATACCCTCTTCATTCTCAGCAGATTTTAAACTTAAGTTGTGGAGATGATCAGAATGTCCTAAACAAACTATACATGATGTTTGGCATAATCGAATAATTTTTACGTGGAATATTGTCTTGCATGAATGTTTTCAAACTTACAACATAGAGATGAAATTTACCCCATTTATTCTCTTATTCAGAGGTAGAAGTGAGGGGGAACGCTTGGGACGCCATTTCCCCGCTTCCAAAAAAAATATCTATGGTGTTCCTCCACTTTCTAAAAATTACAATGCGCAAAGATAGGCATGCGTCCCCATACCTTTTCAGATCTACTTTTACCCCTGCCCTTTTTCTATGATGAATTGCAACCATAAACAATAGGTCTATATCTGCAAGTTGGAGGGAAACGTGTACATCAAGTTTCACTAAAATCAGATAAAATTTTATGGCTTAAATTGGTATTTTTTTTTTCAGGCAACGGCGCCGAAATTTATGTGGGTGCATATCAATGGCGGGATCTGTTTCGTTTTCAGAGGAACCTCGATATTTTAACTCCTTTTTAGTTAAAATGTTTTATGAACACTGTCATAAAGGGCTGTGCTCGATTCTATTCACACTATAGTTCCATTTATTATTATTATTATTATTATTATTATTATTATTATTATTATTATTATTTTTATTATTATTATTATTATTATTATTGGCCTTTGACTAGGCCAGAGACAGGCAAGGAAGGGCGGGTGTTGTTTGGTTGCCTTTGCACAAACACTGAAGTTTCAGAAGTTCGAAATTTTAACTTCTATCTCAATGTTTTCACTTTATTTATTTACTTTTCCTTTACAAGGGCAAGTGGGAAATATCTATTTTATTTTGTTAATATCAAACCAAAAATCTTGTGGGTGCTAGAGCCCCGGAGCACCCACGTAGTAGGTGCACATGCTTTCGTGTATACTTTCAAACTTGCGACAAGGGGGGATCTTACTCCATGTCACACCCTTATTCTCTATGGATTGTAATTCAAAACAATAGGGTTATTTCCGCAAGTTGAAGGAAGGCATGTACCAAGCTTCATTAAAATCGGATAAGTTTGTATTGGAAAACTGTCTTGCATGTATACGTTCTAACTTACGAGATGGGGGAATTTTACCCTATATAAGGGATTGTAGCTCGTAGTACATATTTTAGTGAAATTTTAAATCAACACAATTCTGGCAATCAACTACGTCTCATTCTATTACTGTAGAAAGGTAGAGCTGTGCTTCAGAATACCAACTCTCCAAGTAGACCGTTTGACCTTGTTGGAAATGAGTCATCACCTACTTTCGCTTTATTAATGGTTCACAATAACACAAATAAAAACTAACAAACAAGAGGAGCTCAGCCACACGCCTCGTACTGCGTTTGCATCTTATGTTAAGGAGTAAACCCGACAATATTCATGAAATTTCGAGAAGAAAAGAAAGTACCTGATACCTAACAGCAAAATGGTGCTATATTTATATTTCATAGCTGGCATTCTTGCCAACCGGCTGTCTGTTTTTTGTAGGTATTTCGTGGAATTACGAGATTTTTAGCTTCTCGTATACGGGAACTTTAAAAAACCCTGTTGGCATAACGCCCGTCACGAACAGAACAAGGAATTTTCATTGAGAAATTCACTTTTCGCCAGTTTTATATACTGCAGCACAGATGATTCTCAGTCTCTTTTATAATAAACAAATTGGAATAACATTAAGAGAGTGATAAGTATTGTCACATTAAATATTGTAACTATTTTTGTTATCATCCACAATGTGAATTTATATAATTTCATTATTATTATCCACAAAGTGAATTTATATAAATTAACGTCTAATATGTACGAGTATTTTCAACGAACTTAAAAAGTTCGTTACTGAATTCTCTCTCTCTCTCTTTGTGTGTGTGTGTGTGTGTGTGTGTGTGTGTGTGTGTGTGTGTGTGTGTGTGTGTGTGTGTGTGTGTGTGTGTGTGTGTGTGTGTCTGTCTGTATGTATGTTATTTGCAATTTCTTTAATTTTGAGCCCTTATTATACATTCAATTATACATTCTGTTATAATACATTCAATAAAGCATCGAAAACTACCTGAGAAAGTGATGACATTTTTCGCGTCACTCTTACCGTTCCCGAGATATTGGCCAAAAAATGGCCGATTTCCGGAGATTTAAGGACCCATATCTCGAGAACCATAAGTTATAGAGATGATATTGGTGTTGATCAGTACCTAAGAGAATGCAAATAGTAACCGGTGGCCACCAGTTAATATCGGTATCAAAATGTTTACCATCCTCTTATGTATTGATCAACACCAACATCCTCTCTCTATGACTT
The DNA here is from genome assembly GCF_964235325.1 of Thermobia domestica. Taxonomy (NCBI): domain Eukaryota; kingdom Metazoa; phylum Arthropoda; class Insecta; order Zygentoma; family Lepismatidae; genus Thermobia; species Thermobia domestica. The sequence goes on from NC_137464.1 coordinate 75,405,074, forward strand.
AAGGTTCCCGGTATATTGGCCAAAAATAGTTCCGATTTCGAGAGATTTAAGGAGCCATATCTCGGAAACCGTAAGTGTAGAGAGATCATATTGATGTTAATCAATATTTAAGAGAATGGCGAACATTTTGGTACCAAATAGTAACCGGTGGCTACTGGCCAACTGGCCATCGTTCCCCAGATTTTGTCCAAAAAAAAAAAAATATCCGAATTTCGGGAGATTTAAGAAGCCATATCTCGGGAACCATAAGTCATAGAGAGATGATATTTTGCGAAGTTTTGCGAGAAACAGAAGAAGGTGCAGATAAAAATACATACTTTTACATGTAGGAACAATCACAGTTATCCTTTCCGCTCCATCTCTCCATTCTTTTCGAGTTCGTTCTGACAATACTCTTAGAGCATTTTCAACTGGTTACAATAATACTTTCTTTCAACCATTGTCAATCCATACACACCACTCTCCGAAACTCTTTACTTGGAAATTCTTTCTCACTTGCTCGGCAGCCTTCGTCCTATGGAAAAGTTTCCTAGACCGCTTCTTGTTTCTTGCTATCCAGTTAAAGTTTACCTTTGTTCATCGAATATAATATCTTCTCGCAACATTTCTCCGGTCCTCTACCATATTAGTGCCTTTATTCTCACGATATTTTAAACTCCTATAATCTTCTTGAGCATTGTAGTCCTCTCTCTCTATTTTTGCAGGAAGTTCCTGTATATACGTGTGTCGATGCCTTATTATGTAATCTGCAGAATATATTTCATATTTTGTTAGAATACATATCTCTAATCCATATGTAGATCTAAATAGAAAACATTCATTGAAAAACTCAGACTTCAAACATTTCACTATTATTCTTTTTGATATGAAGCTTATTTTTTAAATATTTTCTAGTGTAATTCCTATACACATTGTCTAAAAGTATTGCAAGAGAACAGGAAAACGTTTGTTCTAGATAGTTGTTTGAATAATAATAATAATAATAATAATAATAATAATAATAATAATAATAATAATAATAATAATAATAATAATAATAATAATAATAATAATAATAATAATTCGAGGCTCATTTAAGGTTTATTTAGTTTTCTGAATGATGCACAAAACATTATTTTACCATTTCCAATTTCAATAATGATCGTTATAGAGGAAGAACAGTAAGAAATACCGAGAAACAGTTTTGCTAAACGCATTTAATTATTTCATATACATCTCTGTAATTCTTCTTGATTTCAGGGTTTTGTATGGCGTACAGGCTTTTCATTTTTTCAGATTTACATTTTCAGTTTAGCATCCCTTTCAGCAGCGGGGCTATATAAACGTGGACATATAGCTTAACGTGGAATCCGAACCACATGAGCTCCCTTCAGGAATCGAACCAGGGTCTTCCACGAAAAGACGCATACGCTAACCTCTTAGCCACAAGAGAACTCTTCACTTTAAAAATAACAATTTTTATCAGCGATTTGTACTACGTTAAAGCGGATTTTTCACCAGAAAAGAACTCTAGAGACCCCTATGTTGGAAATACAACATAAATTTTGTTTTCGGCACATAGGCCAATCACTTTACTTTTAGATAACTGGATATGTTCAAACAATGTATATCAGAAATATATTTGAACAATAGATTTTGTTATTTTTGTGTAACATATAGAATGGTGAATTCTATTTTCCTTGCACAAACACGTACTCAAGAGAGTCAAGATATAGAACGAGTTGACAACGGAAGTGGTAATAAGTGGACAAAGCGGCGATTAGTATAGGAGCCAACTTTCCCACAGACTGTAAATAGGCTGTTATTATGTCTCCATCCCATTACGTCACAAGCTATTCCATTTTCCTAACTTGATTTCACACTGCAATGGAGAAGAGAGCCGGTCATATCTTAATGTTAGAACAAATAAATAAGTTGAAGTAGCGATTCACAGTGACTGTTTGGAGTGTGGGGCTGGGGGAGGGAGATGACATTAGAAATTTTGGGTGTTTATTCCTAGTGAACTACTTTATTATGGCGACAAGGATGAGCAATTATTATTGACATTCAGAAAGTTAATAAGTTGCTGTGTGGTTGAGAAAAGCTGGCGCCTAACAGTTGGGCACAAAACTTCGTGCGTTAGAACTGAGTCGCAGTTGTCAAAAGCTCTGCAGCAATAGAGAAAACTAGTCCTGTAGACAAACTTAGAGGGCCTTATGCAGAGTCATTTTGACGCGTGATTAGTGCAACACTAAAGCGTTTGACTAACATATGTTGCCTGCAGTAGTCAGGCATTTAGTATGACGCTAATTATACGTCAAAATGACTCTGCATAAGGCCCAGAATGTTTAGTAGGCCATAACCAATGCAGTAACAGATTTCATGGGAGCCCCAGTTGAGGAGCGTATTTGGGGAGGGGGGAGGGCTAAACAGCAAGTGCAAGTTATAATATAGTCTATATATATCTCACATACACAAAATGAATAACATGGCAATTTAAGTATTCAGTAATAAATGAGCTTCAAAAAACGTCTGGCGAGGCTCCTTCGCCTGTTGGCCCCGTTACACCGCCGATTGTTACGGCTCTGGCTATAACGCTATAATAGTTATAATGTAACAGGATGTTTTGTAACGTACGATTTCCAAACACACACATATTAGTATTGGGAATATTCGACAGAAAGTTCAACATTCAACTACTGGCAACGGTGTGGTTCTTCTTTGCCACCTGGAAACAGTGAAAGAGTACTGCAATGGTTGACAAACCCCTCTCCCTGCGAGAAGTGGACTTCGTAAGGGGACTAACAGATTAATTTTAATTTGAGAAAACAGGAAGCATATAAATACATGACTACCGGAGGGGCTGTTTTTGATTTTGATTTGGTTTGAGTTTTTAACGTTCCTTTCAGCAGGAAGGCTGTATGAGACGTGGATCTACAACTTAACATGGGATCCGAATCACATGAGAAAAACGGATTGTTCTAAATTCTTATTTTCACATAGAGAAAATGTTTTTCATACGACTTGCCCTTCCCAATGTTATAAACGTATAAAATTGATGACTGTTATAGTAGTTAGTGGCCAGGTTCATAGAAAAAAAAGCGGAAAAAATTAAATTTTACGACAAATAGAAATTTCTTGTTTTATTTTCGTTATTGTAAAAAATATACCGGTATTTATTTTTTTCAAATATGAAATACACGTTATATGCCTATGTGTTTAATAAATATTTTGAGATTTTAGCATTTACAATACACAGTAAGTTGTACACATTTTTAGAAAAGAGTGTACAATCTGCAACTTTATAGGTACTACCTTCCAGTGACATAATTTATATTTCTCTAGTAAAGTTAAAAGTATAATGCTTGTGGAAAATTACACAGCAATTTTCAAATTAATTCTTAAAAGTGGAATAAGAAAGTCGGACCCTTTCCCCTAAATGAAATATCTGACTACGTTTCTGTTGGTAAGCGCCGACAACAATTAGGTGACCTCCCTAAACCAGGGATTCAGAAACCTTGAGTACATAAATGTAAGAGATTCTTTCGTCGCTATATGGTTAGGGGGAAAAAATGAGCCTGAGTTACGTACTAAAGCTGAAAGAAATGTGGTTACTGAGTGATTACTCTTTCTGGATTCCTATTACTTCCCGTTTTCATTTAGTTGTAATAATGAATTCCATAGAGCCCGTCCTGTATATCATTTCTTTTCTATTGATACCCAATCATCTTGTCTCCAATCATTACACATAAGAGATTAGATCACATTAAACATTACATTTTGCTCCGGTTTTTTTCGTCTTTCGTGGTATTATGCAGATCTTTAGTTTCAGCATAGAGCATGGAACTGTAGTTATAGGTTAAGGTAGACTAATTCTGTAAAGAAACTCGAAGAAGACAAAAGATCTTTCGTGTTGATTTATCCCGCTAGCTGACCTTGCAAAGCTACAAAACTGGTTGATTTCACCAACCACGGGATATGGACAAAATCTCGCGGCCGAAACATCGCCGCCCAAAATCTCGCCGGCCAAAACCTCGCGGGACAAAATCTCGCCGGGCCAAAACCTCGCGTGGCCAAAACCTCGCCGCCCAAAACCTCGCGGGACAAAACCTCGCCGGGCCAAAACCTCGCGGGACAAAATCTCGCCGGGCCAAAACCTCGCGTGGCCAAAACCTCGCCGCCCAAAACCTCGCGGGACAAAATCTCGCCGGGCCAAAACCTCGCGTTGCCAAAATCTCGCCGGGCCAAAACCTCGCCGCGAATGAAACTTTTCTTTAAAATTTACCCAATGAGTTTCTTAATATGCAATTCCACATTACAAACAATAATAATAATAATAATAATAATAAGAAGAAGAAGAAGAAGAAGAAGAAGATACAAAAAACATCGTGTGCGTGGGCTTTCTCGGGTTATTCCCGTTTCCTCCCACTTTCTTCGATCATTTCCTTCATCCTGGTCATCTACGTCTCCTTTAATCTAATCAAGGGACGTCGTAAAAACTCATATATTATTTCATACTTTCATAAATATTATTAGATTTTTGTTGAAATTTTTAAGTTTTTGAATGTTCCAAAGTTCACGAAACTAACCCCGTTAGTTGTCATTACTTTCCTTATGCAGACTTTCTTTCCCTATAACCAGTTTAAAAACATCCTGTCGCCCTACCTTTACATTGAAATCCTCTAATACAGAAATAGAATTTTCATATGGTATTGCGGGACTTGGTCAAATACCCGTGATACTTCTGAAACAGCGTCTTTTATACCGTCATCCTTATCATCCGTTGGAACATTTACATTTCGGTCAGGCGAGATTTTGGGTATGGCGATATTTTGGGGCGCGAGGTTTTGGCAAGGCGAGGTTTTGGCCCGGCGAGATTTTGGCCCGCGAGGTTTTGGCCCCGCGAGATTTTGGCCCGCGACGTTTTGGGCGGCGAGGTTTTGGCCAGGCGGGGTTTTGGCCCGGCGAGATTTTGTCCCGCGAGGTTTTGGGCGGCGAGGTTTTGGCCAGGCGAGGTTTCGGCCCGGCGAGATTTTGGGCCGCGAGGTTTTGGGAGGCGAGGTTTTGGCCAGGCGAGGTTTTGGTCCGCGAGGTTGTCGCCGCGAGGTTCTGGCCGCGAGGTTTTGTACCCAGGGGCTGTTTTTGATTTTGATTTGGTTTGAGTTTTTAACGTTCCTTTCAGCAGGAAGGCTGTATGAGACGTGGATCTACAACTTAACATGGGATCCGAATCACATGAGAAAAACGGATTGTTCTAAATTCTTATTTTCACATAGAGAAAATGTTTTTCATACGACTTGCCCTTCCCAATGTTATAAACGTATAAAATTGATGACTGTTATAGTAGTTAGTGGCCAGGTTCATAGAAAAAAAAGCGGAAAAAATTAAATTTTACGACAAATAGAAATTTCTTGTTTTATTTTCGTTATTGTAAAAAATATACCGGTATTTATTTTTTTCAAATATGAAATACACGTTATATGCCTATGTGTTTAATAAATATTTTGAGATTTTAGCATTTACAATACACAGTAAGTTGTACACATTTTTAGAAAAGAGTGTACAATCTGCAACTTTATAGGTACTACCTTCCAGTGACATAATTTATATTTCTCTAGTAAAGTTAAAAGTATAATGCTTGTGGAAAATTACACAGCAATTTTCAAATTAATTCTTAAAAGTGGAATAAGAAAGTCGGACCCTTTCCCCTAAATGAAATATCTGACTACGTTTCTGTTGGTAAGCGCCGACAACAATTAGGTGACCTCCCTAAACCAGGGATTCAGAAACCTTGAGTACATAAATGTAAGAGATTCTTTCGTCGCTATATGGTTAGGGGGAAAAAATGAGCCTGAGTTACGTACTAAAGCTGAAAGAAATGTGGTTACTGAGTGATTACTCTTTCTGGATTCCTATTACTTCCCGTTTTCATTTAGTTGTAATAATGAATTCCATAGAGCCCGTCCTGTATATCATTTCTTTTCTATTGATACCCAATCATCTTGTCTCCAATCATTACACATAAGAGATTAGATCACATTAAACATTACATTTTGCTCCGGTTTTTTTCGTCTTTCGTGGTATTATGCAGATCTTTAGTTTCAGCATAGAGCATGGAACTGTAGTTATAGGTTAAGGTAGACTAATTCTGTAAAGAAACTCGAAGAAGACAAAAGATCTTTCGTGTTGATTTATCCCGCTAGCTGACCTTGCAAAGCTACAAAACTGGTTGATTTCACCAACCACAACGAACAGAAAAAACTGGGAGGATGGAAGGAAATTAGGTCATTAGCCCAGAAAGAATACTTTTAAAAAAATGCAAGTAGGCGTGAGACAATGGAGGTGTCATGTCTTTTGTCTTCTTAAGTTCATTATTCTTCATTATTTTCCTCGAATGTGGGCAACAGCTATTACTGTTTTTTCCAATGCCAAAATGGTACGTCAGGTGTCTTTCAGGTCGATAACTTTTCCATTAAAGTTTATAAAGAGAGAGAAATCCATCTAATAGCCGTCTACCTTGACATTTTATACTGTAGGAGATTTCATTCATTCTTGGAACGGAATCATTCATAAATAACAAAACGTGATCACGCATGTGAAACCAACACACCTAGAAGGCTTGCCTAATTCCATAGAAGTTTCTGCTCTCTAAGTTAATTATATGTAACTAATCTTGGGTTCGAGATTCATCACCCCAGCAATAAAATCTCACAATTGAATCACAATTAATCGAGTTAGGATTATAGTTACAAAGTTTCTTAATAATGATTTTCCTACCTTCTTCTTCTTGTCCTACCCAAGAACCTCTTTCTTATAAGCTTCCCTATACCAAAGAGTTCATGTCAGTACATACATTGCACAACGTCATTGGGAATAGTATGAAGCAATTTTGTTCACAATATGAGTAACTTTGATATATAAAACGAGTATTGTGTAAAGTTTTTATTTTATGCTTTTTAGTGCATTTTTGAAGTCGGTTATTTTTCCTTTAAGTTTCTTTATTTTGTACTTCTTTGATACCCTAGTAGTTTAGTTAGATGTCTGAACTAACGTTATGGCATTATTAGTGAATATGTCATACCCACATTATTAACACTATCAGTTATTGAGGTGTTTTATGGTATAACTCCAAAGACTACCATTAGATCCTGATAACGTTTATAAAACTTGCAATAAAGAAACTAAAGACTATCATTAGGTCCTGATAACATTTATAAAACTTGCAAGAAAGAAACTAGTTAAAGTTATGCGTGAACATGCACACGATTAAATCGGTTAATAACGATATTAACACTGTCAGCCATTGAGGAATTTTATGGTCTAGCTCCAAAGACTATCACCAGATCCTAATGAAACTTATACGAAAGCATACTTTTCCAAACAAACACTATATCAACACAGTTGGTGCACTTATGTGAAAGTTATGGATAATCATACATACAATTGTGGTATTAAGTTAAGATTGTCAGCTGTTGAGGAGTTTCATGGTGTAGCTTCGAAGACTATACCTAGATCCTCATAAAATGTATGTTGGTGTCGGACCACCAGGAAAGTATACTTTTTCAAACAAAAGAAGAACCATTAAATTGGTGCCCATATGTCGAAGTTATGGATAAACATATTGAAGTCGGTTAACACTGTCAGCGTTGAAGTGTTTTATGGTCTTTCTCCAAAGACTATAATCAAATCCTACTGAAATTTATATGGGACCACCAGAAAGGTATATTCCTTCAAACGAAAGAAAAAAAATATCAAAATCGGTGCAATTATGTTGAAGTTATGCGTAAACACACACACACATTTAAGTCGGTTATTTACGGTTTTCGCACTGTATCTGTTGAGATACTTCATTATCTAGTTCTAAAGATTCTCATCACATCTTGAATTAAATTTATATGTGACTGTCAGCGAATTATATTCATTAAAAGAAACAAACAAACGAAAAAGAGAGTTCAAAGTCGGTGCATTTATGTTGAAGTTATTCTTGAACATACATAAAAACAGGCCGAATTCAGAACCTCCTGCTTGTTTTAAAATCGATTAAAAATGTATCCAAACAAAAATTCATTAACTGATCAAATGCACTTATTGCATGTAACGTTTGATAATAGTATCTAATAAGATAGAAAACATCCTCACTAGCATCCTCCTAACTGTTAAAGGGATTTTGATACATTGTCAACATTTCTTTTTTTAGTTAAAAAATGAAATGAAATCTTTCAGTTTAACGTCCCACGTTTATGCGTGTTAGACCAACGGGGGATGATTTACGCAAGTGAATGATGATGGAAGAATTGGTGGAATGCGAATGTGGAAGGAAACGAGAGTACGCCGAGAAAAACCACGGACACGATATTATCCAGCAGAAACTTACTTCGCCGGGGATCGAAGCAGGGACCCCACGCACCAGAGGCCCCTGAGCCACCATGCCCCCTGGTGCAAGGTTAAGGAAGACGGTGTTGTTAATAATGAAGGAAATTGTAGAAAGAAGAAAGTGTTGGGAAATGTTAGAAACTGCAGAAAATACACACACACGGTGTTTGTCCACCACAAGGCTCACTTGACGAGAGCTGGGACACCTAGATGTGAACGCTCTATCACTAGCGGCCTCATGTTAACAGTGTTGAATATCTACGCCATCTTTGCTTTCTAGCCCATTGATTCCTATTGCAAATCATTTTTCTATTTTCTGTGGAATGGACGGGAATTTCAATGACTTGATTTTACTGAGTTCTTATTCAAGTCAAGTTAAATGCTTCTTGCTTTGTATTTCACAAAATCTATCCCGAAATGAGAGACATTTAACTAAATTTGAAATTAGAGAAATTAGTAAAACCAAACCATAAATATTCCAGTTGACTTAAAAGAAAAACGCATTTCATAATTAAAAAGACTAATAGTTATGTGCTCAAGGTCTAGTGGATAACGTAATGGATTTGCATTCGAATGCTTATTTTTAACATGGGTTCGAATCCTGACTAGACAAGCTTCTTTTGAAAATAAAGAATCTGTATTTTACTGCCAAAAAGAATTTATGTTTGAATGCAAAAAAATTATAAATATGGGGTCTATATCACAGATATGTAATATGGTACATCAGAACATGTATATTGAACAAAATCACAACTTCTACTCCTGTTGTCTCTAACGTTTAATCTGGCGTGGGAGAATAATATTCGATTCCCGGCGGGACCCCGTGTGCTTCGGACTCTACGTTAAGCAATATGCCCAGGTCTTACATAACATCTCATTGTTGAAAGGGACGTAAAACTCAAATGGAGCTCAGTTTAAGTTTACACTGGAACAGAAAGCAGTATGGAAAGGTGTTCATCCTAGAAATTAATTTCTTAGTAATTCACGGAAGCAAGGTTGTCATTTCTGGAAGGCAATTGCCCGTCCCCTGAGTTTAAGATATATATACATTTTTATCAATAGTATAATAATATATTAATGAAAAACTTGAAACTATGTATATCGAAGAGTCTTGCCACCTTAAAAAAATCTAAAATGACTATTCTGGTAGTGTGGAAATAACTGTATGTTTTCTGTCTTTTGGAAAGTTCTGGGATTAATGACTTCTTTTAGGTTTGGTCCTGGAAATGTTTCTTCAACGTTTCTCGATTTTCAGTTTCCTCTTTTAACTCTCAATATTTTCTTCTGTTTTTCAAATCATCGGTCAGTTGTGTTCTTCTTTCTATTCCTCGCTTTCCTTCCATCTTTCCTTCTATGGCAGTATGAAGAAGAGAATTCCTGCTGAAGATATGTCCAATCCTATTGGTCTTCCTACGAAGGATGCTGACTAAAAGTGACCTCTTCTCTTCTATCCATTTTAAAACATCTTCGTTTGTTGCTCTCTCTGTCCATTTTATCTTCTCCATCTTCTTCCAACACCACATTTCGAAGCTCTCTTCTCTAACTCCCGTAATGTCCAAGTACATGAACCATAAAGTCCAATGCTCCATATATAGCACTTGACCAACTTCTTCTTAAGTCCAATATTGAGTCTGCTAGTTAAGAGTGACCTTTTCTTGTTGAATGCTTCTTTAGCTATAGCGATTATTGACCTGATCTCTTTGGTGCAGTAAGTGTCTCTCGTCAAAATACTTCCCAAGTACTGGGAGTTATCGACCTCTTCAAGCTCTCTTTGTTCTGTTCTGACCCGTAACAGCGTGTTTCCTCGAAATATTCTCATGACTTTCAATTTTTCGATATTAATTTCCGTTCCATTTAGTTTCCCAGTGTCAACTATTTTGTCAATCATCTTCTATAGTCCTTCTTCGGTTCTAGTTATAATAACTGTATTATCTACATGCTCGATCCTCCAATCTTGAAATCTCCAATTCACACTAATGCTTGCTTCATTAATCATTCACTGTTGTTGAATAATTGTGGTGACATACTACATCCATCTCTGACTTCTCTTCCCATCTCCACACTATTGGTTTCTCATTCATTCAAACGCAACTTCACTCGTTGTCCTGTGTACAGGTTGCGATTGAGTCTTCGTTCTCTCGTGTTAAACCCTACTCTTTAAGTATTTTCAGAAGTTTGGTCCAATGACCCGGTCGAAAGCTTTTTGCCAGTCAATGAAGCACAACTTTTATCTTATGTCAAGAACTCGTTCTGATATAATTTTTGTCAATTTAATACTATGTCTGGTGCCTTTTTTCTTTCCGGAATCAAATTGATCTTCCTCCAACATCTCTTCTATCTTATTTTCAAGCCATCTGCTCAGTATGCTCGCAATAATCTTTCCAGTGTGAGAAATAAGGCTAATGGTTCAGTGGTCGCTGCACTTCTTAGCTTGCTTTTTCTTGGGTAATGCAACATTGTAACATCAAAAAAGTTCTTTGGGAATTCTTCTAATCCCTTCTCTCAGACAACAATCAGCGGACCAGTACCAGTATTTTAGTCTCCCTCCTCTTGCTAGCCTGGGCACTAGGAGTAACTCTACCACAAAACCTTTAGTCTGCTGCGGGACTCTAGGTTTCTTTCTCTCTGGCTTAGCCCGCTGCGGGGCTCTGTCGGGATCCCAACCTTAGTTACTTAGCCTGCTGCAGGGCTCTGTGGAGTTCCTGTCCGCGACCGCACGATCAAGGACTACCTGGATTCTAACTAACAAACTAGAGAAAACATTTTATAGTACTTTCTGTAAACACTGTTGTTATAGAGGATTTATAAATAAACCGGTAGTGGGAGCCGATTTCGGACTCTGTTTTATTAACCTAGCTCTACCTACCAAGAAGTTTTACAATGTAAATAATGTATCACATTTGCGACTTAAAATTACCGGAATTTTGTGCATTGTAGCTATTTTGTTTGTCCACAACGAAATTATCGTATGTATTTTGCAATATTATCATTCAATTTCCACCTCTGACTGTGGCAAAATTGCAGGAAAAAAGAGCCAGACCTAAAGGGAGTTCCGAAGGATCTAGGATTAGTTTTTCGGACTTAATCTCTGGAAGGCAGTCCCACTTTTTGTGAGCAGAACTGTACCTATTACGTGCGAGCCCATACAGTTCAGTAATACTTCTACTTTTCAGTACGAGAAGATTTGTTTCCTGGGTTTTATTTACCAGGATAAATTTTCGTATAATAAATAGTGAGCGTCTGTGAACAATGTCAACAATAGTAGTTAAGTCAGTTTGAAATATAATTGTGTTTCCGCTTCGTTTGGTAGACGCAACCTCTTCTATCGCTATTTGGCTATCTAGTATTTATTCACACTACAGAATAGTTAGAGACAAATAAGAATCAAGAATTTATGTTTTTAGAACTAGAATTGTTACACTAATTGTTAGGAGAGCTTAGTGTGTTCTATATTCTCCATGTGACCATTGTAGTGGAGAAGTTATAGGATCGTAAACAACACGCCATTTGTTAATGTCTCTTTGGAGCACAGTACACCGTAATTTACGGGTGGTTTAACTTTCGCTCTGTGTCTCCCATTTGCAAACGACCGAGCGGAATATTCTATTCATTGGTGTACTAAATACGCTGTGAAGCTTCCACGGTTCTATCTCCGTCGCTCATTTACAGTGAATAGATGATGCTACTTCGGTTGAGGCACAGGGAGAGAGGGTGGAAATTGATTGCAAATTTCTTTGCCAATAAAAAATCCCATTAGTCTACCATTAGGCAGGGGTCCACCAAATGCGGATGATTTATTGCTGTCTCAGGTTGAACAAATCAACGTTATCAAATGGTTGTTGTTATATATTTACTATAAATTGACGAAAATCGAGTCCTAAGAGGATTCAACATTGGAAAACTGTACAGGGAAACAGTATTGACGTAAATTTTGCTTAGGCACAATAATAAATATAGCTCTTCTCATTAGATCAAGATTAGCTTGATATACAGGGTGTTTAATAAGTAATGGTCATAAATTAAACCGTAGATAGTACATGCCAAAACTAACAAAAAAGTCTTAGTAAACATGTGTCCGCAAACGCTTCGTAACGGAGATAGGGTCTTTCGAAAGTGTGGGAAAATGAAGTTTAGAGACGAATATATCAAAAAGTATGAATCGGACAGAGGGCGGTCCAATGAATGACTATCGAAGTCAGACATGCACTATGCAGAAATGCATGGTTGATAACTCTGCAATGCGCGCGCAAGGGATTCCCCAAAGAAAAGGAGGGATTCCCGGAAAATTGTCCAAGGAAAGGGGGTTCGAGATGAACATCGAGGGCGAATCTGTCCACCAGTAATTCATAAGTCGTGGTACCAGGTCGAAAGCTCGAAAAGATACAAAATGGCGCACAATGTGTATGCAAGATAAAGCACTTAGGTAAATCAAACGGTATGCAAGGCACTGATGAAGCATTATGTGCTACGTAGTTAACGTAACGAATATCCGCAAACTGGATTGCAATGGGAAAAGTATGACAACATTCGAGTATATGGGAGGCGTATCTGAAACATTCCGCATGTTGAACGCGTAATTGTATTACAACAAGCAAAAAATGATGGACATGTCGTGTTTCTCCATATCAACAAACAGAAATCGTCATGTTGGTAATGTGTACAACATTAATCATAAGGTAAACAGTAAATACCCAGATGTGTAACCACAGAAGAGATGCATGAGAAATTAACGTACCTCTATCATTAAAGTAAATGTTGGAAGTGTCGTCCATTCATGCGAATGCATGCTCGTACCCGTTTTCACAAAGATCCACGTACTCGTGATAACATGTCGGCATCCTGTTGAATATGTCCGCACCATTGTTCCACCCTTTCTCGAAGGTCTTCTAATGCTGCAACAGTGGTAAAATAAACTTGCGATTTCACTTGGCCCCAGAGAAAGAAATCTAAAGGATTTAAGTCCGGGGAACGCGGTGGCCTAGCAATAGGAGCCCCACGTCCTATCCACTTTCGTCCGAATTGGGCATGTAAATGTTCTCTAACACGATTAAAGAGATGTGCTGGCGCTCTATCATGCATAAACCACAGTCGCTGACGCCTATCGAGAGGTATATCTACGAGTAGAAGCGGCAAACCGTGTTGGAGAAAAAATCCAAATATGAGACTGCAGTTAATGCATTAGGAAGAAAGAATGGTCTTACGAGCTGATCACCTAAGAGTCCTACCCACACATTTAAGGAAAACCTACGCTGATGTCCTAACTCCACTATTGCATGTGGATTCTTGAGCCCATACATGAGAATTGTGAAAATTAACAATGCCATTCCGGGTGAATTGTGCTTCATCAGTAAATAGGACGTCATCAGTGAAATGAGGGTTGCCAGTAATTTATCTGTTAAGCCACTGACAAAACTGCTTTCTTGTCGGAAAGTCTGTGGAAGGGCAGAGGTTGGACACGTTGCAGATGTTATGGGTACAACTGCTGTTCATGGAGAATGTGTCATACGAGAGCATTGGATACACATTCGGCAAGTCCCACACGTCTTGTGCTCGTTCCTGGGTTTTCGTCCACTGCCTGTAGTACGCGTTCTTCTAATTCAGGGGTACGTACTGTCCTTGGCCTTCCCGGACTGGAACAATGTGTAAAGCTACCACGTTCTCGTAGCCGCCGATGTATTCTGAGGAATGTTCTTCGGTCTGGTTGCTGTCTCGTAGGGAAAGTCTTGCGATATAACCTAACGGCCTCTACCGCATTCCCGTTTGCTTTGCCGTACATAAAGTGCATATCAGCATACTCAATATTACTGTACATTGTATCAATGACAAGGTAAACAATAATTTAGCAACATACTAATAGGACTAATTAACACTGCACAATAGTATCCCCGTGGCTTTGCAACACTACTGAAACTATTGCACTGTTCCCCGCAATACGATGAAGTAAGTACATCCACAACACTGTAAAGGCACGCGCGTTTGACACCTCTTCAACACACAGAACTACTACATTCACTGTAGGCGAGAAAGACAAGTGAAGACAACGAAACTGTACACTCTGAATCATTCTCCCAAGCGACTACTCCGGTACGACGAAAGCATGTAGACCTGTAGCAGAACCCTTCAGGCAACATAACAAACAAACGTGGAAAGGCGAGCGTGTTTCCAATTCACGTCTGTAATCGAAACAATGTAGTGTTCTTCCATTCCATATTTCCTGGTTTACCAGCTGATTGACAGAACTGCGTGCACAGTTTTTTTTTTTTTTTTTTTTTTTTTTTTTACGTATACGTACAAGGGATGAACCAAATAATGAGCAACCTACAGGCGCTCGGTTGATTGAGTTATTGTTGTTTTAAACGAGCTTAGGAGCTTCGAAGGATGGGACCTACGATTTGGAAAATCTGAGATCAGAACCACTGCATTCAGTGGGCACTTCAGCGGATTTGAACCCGTAACATCATGCACCCAAGGTGAGCTCAACGTCTGTTGCAACCCCGATTCAGTATTTCCAGCTGGCTTGCATGTTCTACCAGTGTTCCTTTCGGCCATTCCATTCATTTTCGCGCATCGTTTGTTTTACCTTGGTATTGGTACAGTAAAGGACTACTCTGTACATGTGCATTCGTCTTAGGAATGTGCTCTGAAGTAGTTCAGAACATGCACCACCACCTTTCTTCGATTGCCTCTCTCATTTCCTGTTGGTTATGCAACCACACACGGCACGTAAACATTGTGCGTCATTTTGTATCTTTTCGAGCTTTCGACCTGGTACCACGACTTCATCTCGAACCCCCTTTCCTTGGACAATTTTCCGGGAATCCCTCCGTTTCTTTGGGGAATCCCTTGCGCACGCATTGCAGAGTTATCGACCATGCATTTCTGCATAGCGCATGTCTGACTTCGATAGTCATTCATTGGACCGCCCTCTGTCCGATTCATACTTTTTGATATATTCGTCTCTAAACTTCATTTTCCCACACTTTCGACAGACCCTATCTCCGTTACGAAGCGTTTGCGGACACATGTTTACTAAGACTTTTTTGTTAGTTTTGGCATGTACTATCTACGGTTTAATTTATGACCATTACTTATTAAACACCCTATATTTTGGTTGCAAAACATAATATGTGCATTGATTTCTGTCTATTTAGATTATATGTATACCTAACATTCATTCTTTCATATATATGATCCTGCAGGTTTTATATCAGTTTGGAGGCTCAAGTTTTTCAGGAAGTGATTTAATGCCATAAATGCAATACAATTTGGAGCTAGTTGAATAAAGAATAGGGTCTATACGAAGTAGGTTCAAGAAAGTCGACATAACCATGATGATATCTGTTGAAGCTGTGGAGCATTTCCGTCTACTAAAGATTTTCTGATATATATATATATATATATATATATATATATATATATATATATATATATATATATATATATATATATATATAGGAAATACTTCAGATATCTAGATTGACAGCGACCAAGCGGTGACTCCAGGCTGGGTTCTTGGTGGTGATGAATTAGAGAAAACTCCATACTGCGTGAAGAGCAATAGGATGGATTTTTAATGACCTTTATATTGCAAATGGTATTCATACGTTCTATTACTTTTTAAAAACAATTGAGTTTTGGTTTACAGTGTGAAACTACGAAAAACTTCCAAACTATGTGAATTCAATACTCAAACTTGAATACATCTATAACTACTGGTTGTAATAAATTAATAAAATCAAAGGTGGAATCTGTTTCTCGGATACTGAATCCACTTTAAAAAGTCATTACTCGTTATCCCTTACTTTTCTTGTTCTATGGCGATAAAGGTTGAAACTGGAAATCGTTAATTTGAACCATTTTCGGTTTGAATAGAGGATTAAGGAGGAAGACTGAATCTATTCTTGGGAAGTTTAATAGATAGCGGAAAACCGCATCTCGATATATCTGACCGTTTTTAGTCTACGGAAATCAGTATTGAAACCGAAAGTAGTAGTAAAGTTCAACCAGTTTTGGAATAGTGTTGTGGGCTGTGATATATATTCTTTACACCCGAAGTCGATGGCACAAAACCATTTGTTGATACGCAATACCATTTTAGTTCTATAGCGATGAGTTGAAACTGGAAAGATTATTTAAACTACTTCCGGTTTGAATAGAGAATAACGGAGGAAATAGGACTTATTCTTAGGAAGCTGAATTGATTACAAAAAAAAAAAAAAAAAGAACTGCATCTCGATATCTTTTGCCGTTTTTGCTCTACGGAAATCAGTATTTAAACCGGAAGTATTTAAACTTCAACGACTTCTTCTTTTCTTTTTTGGTAGTTACAGTATGTTGCCTAAAACGCTGAATTGTTTGCAAAATACCTCTTTTTTGCTGTTTGTTATCGTTTTCGTTTTACAGTGACAAAAGTTGAGACCGGAAATGGTCAATTTGGAACACTTCTGGTTTGAATCGTGGGTTAAGGGAGGAGATGGAACCTATTCTTGGGATGGTAAATCGACCGCAAGGAACTGAATCTCGATTCTCTTATCTTTTTTTGCTTTTGATACCTGTTGACAGACGGATGGATATAGCTGCTCTGTATAATACTTCCGCCTCGCATACATAGCATAGTTGGGAAGTTTGAAAAGTACTCCCTTTCTACGATACTCTTAGTTGGTTCCAGACAATCGAATCGCTCCGAAGGACAATGATTCGTCATTCCAAGAGTAAGAAAAATTAAGCGGAGCGTACCACGTCTCTTCCTGCCTTCAGGACTGTTCCTTCGGACGGAAAGTAAGACAATTTTGCATCCCACATGATAGACTTCGTGTTTAAAAGTCGAAGTTGGACCCAAATGGATAGATTTTATTACTTCTAAACCTGACCCTTTAGGGCCCTCACTTGATGGGTATGCAAAATTTGAGTGAGATCAGGCGAACCGTTAGAAAACAAATAAGATTCGTCTGTCATTGTGAAATTATGGTAGGTTCCTAAATTATAGAAGTCCAATATTCTAACCTCAACTGATAGCTTTGTCAGTTCCGGCTTGAATAGCGGAATAAGGAAGCTTAATACAATCTTGTGACGATCAATCTATATTAAAAACAATTTCATTGCCGCTTTTAGACAATGAAAATTCAGTATTAAAACCGAAGTGATATACTCGTATTTCTACTAGGGGTAGGAAAAACAGGGTTTTATAAAAACCGGAAACTTCTCTGTAGAAAAGTTGAAAAAACGCAACACTTCGGTTTTCTCCAAAACCGGTTCGGACTTTTACTGAAACCGTATGTTCATTTTAAAAAAACGAAACCGGTTTTCAAATTAACTGTTTCTTGAGGGATTTCAGAAACCTGAAAACCGTGTTTTCTCAACACCACTAATTTGTACAATTTCCGGTTTTAATAGAGAGATTCCAGTTGAGATTGAATCTATTCTTGGGACACTATATTCAAACCAAAGTTTTCCCGGCATCTATTGCAGTTTTAGCTCTACAGGGATCAACTTTTGAAACAGAAAGTTGCTATGCATTTAAACCCCTTCCGGTTTTAGAAGAGAGCTCCTCCGTGGCTAAGCGGTTAGCGTACGCGCCTTTAGCGTGGGAGACCCGGGTTCGATTCCCGGAGGGAGCTCACGTGGTTCGGATTCCACGTTAATCAGTAGGTCCACGTCTCATATAGCCTCGCTGCTGGAAGGGACGCTAAAGTAAAATCAACTCAACTCAACCGTTTTTAGAAGAGTATTGGGAGTAGATATGGGGTTGATTCTTGAGATGGTGAATCCATACATATTTAAAGACGTTTCTCGCTCTTTTTTCACAAAGTCGTTTCTCGCTATCTTTTTTTTTTTTAAAAATAATTTTTGTTTTGTTGCAATTAACATTGAAACCGAAAAAGACAGATTTCTATAACTTCTGGTTGCGACTAAGGATTAAGGATGGAGGTAGAATCAAGTCTTGGGATGCAGAATCCATGCCAGATAATATTTTTTCGCTACTTCTTACCGTTTTCGCCCCTCATACATATGAAGAACCAGATGGCCGGATGGACAAAGTCGTTCTATAAGACTTTGTATACCCATCAGTTTTGAATACTTGTGCCATCTTCGTTTATTTAACCCATTAATTTATGTGGGAAATTATTTTTGTGCTGTTTTTTAATGAAATGAATGTATATGTTTTCTATTAGTTTGATTTCGCTGATTTCTTTGTCAAACTTATTTACCTGTCCCTTAGTTTGTGAAAATGAAATATTGTTAGACATAATTTAAATATTTAATAATTAAATTATTATTTAGCAATATTTATTTCCAACATACAGGGTGTTACATAAATTATCACAACATTTTTGGAACAGGTTCATCACTTCAAAATAACAAGAACAACAAAGAAAAAAAAGGTCCATATGGACATGTTCTCAAAAGTGAATAGTTTTAAAGTTAAAGGGTGCCGAAAACGTGAAATAAGTGAACTCTAAAAGCTCATACCTCCACTACTATGGAACCAATCATAGTCGGGTCAAGACATCACCGAGGAACTGGTATGTGAACTATCCAAATATCCATCTTTCATAATTCCCGGTACTTGTACAATCCGCGGCAGAAAACCTGCAACATGAGGATGTAAGTTTATTGTGAAACTACGCCTAACAGCACAGGGAATGAACATAACGTCTAAGTGGAACGAATCACGCCAGGATAAACCTCGTCCTCCTGCCGTGCACACTTATTTTGGAGCAAAAGACTTCGTCATTTCACAACAAACTTATATGCTCATGTTGCAGGTTTTTTGCCGCGTATTGTACAACCATTTTTAGTAGCTGTTTGGGAGGACTTGATCATTCTTCACCTACCTCTAAAAATTGGCGTGCAGGTGCTGGAGCCTTTTTAAACATGGACATTTGGATAGTTCACATACCAGTTCCTCAGTGATGTCTTGACCTGACTACGATAGGTCCCATGGTAGTGGAGCTATAAACATCTAAAATTCACTTATTTTACGTTTTCGGCATCCTATAACTCCGAAAAAATCCACTTTTAGGCACAGGCCCATATGAACTGTATTTCTTACTTTGATGTGAGAAATCTGTTCCCAAAATATACTGACACATTCATGAAACACTCTGTATATCTTCAATTATTTAGCAACTTTTAGATGAAACAAAGAAAAAAATCAGGGTATAAGTTTTGTACACGAGGCAAGAAAAGCTTTGGGAGAATCGAGACGAGACGAGAAAACCTCATTGCTCGTCTCTTCTCGTGGGCAGCACTAATTGTAAATGATTGTGCTAGTAATTGATGCGCTGACTATATATGACAGCACTGAACATGTTTATTCTAATCCATGTTATTTCAAACGACGTAGTACCCTATTTTAATAATAATAATAATAATAATAATAATAATAATAATAATAATAATAATAATAATAATAATAATAATAATAATAATAATAATAATAAATATTTTTATTGAGACGTAGTATATTTGTTTTGATTATGCATGTCAAAGTGCGTTCCAAAATTTTCCACAAGACTTGCTTTCAGTAATCAGGTAGAGCCTTCTTTAGACACTCAACTAAAACAGTAGTTTATTTATTTGTACGGTATTTCTAGATACAGCAAGTTGGCATTTTTACACCGAAAGATGTATAACTGCAGTAAAATGTAACAAAAAGAAATTATAGTCTACCATCACAATAACAACACAAGAGTATTAACAAAAATATTAATGAATATATAAGAATATTTACAATTTAATTTTGCGCAATGCGGATAGGAAAATCTTTCTGGAATACATCTGTATTTACGAGTATAATAAATCTAGACCATGAAAACGGAAATAAGATTGAACAAAATATTAAAAGTAACCTGATATCAAAACATATTTATCAACTTCTACCCAGGCCCGTACATCCACGGGGGGGAGGGGAAAGGGGCACGGGAGGCCGGTCCCCCTTAAAATTTTCAAGGTAGACTTGCAAATAAACTATAATAAGGTTGGATCGGGCCCCCTAATCTCTACCGCCCGCCTCCCTACATTTTTGGGCTGGCTAATGGCCTGCTTCTACCTATAATTTGTGTTAATGTGTACGATAAACTGTTATTCATAAGATGTGAATGATAATTTAGAATTTTTTTTTTAGGTCAGTTTTCCTCATTTATTGTTACTTGCACTTTTTTCTCTCGAAGAAAAATAGGAACATTTTAACTTGAAATCAAATAAAAGCAGATCAAGAGTTAATAATAAAATGATTTGAAACTAAAGTTAAAATATTTGAAAGTAAGATGTTCTATTTGTAAAATAAAACTCTGTATATATCCAATTTATACAATAGAGAAAGGGATGCTAGAATCTTAATTTGATTCTGGTGACAAATATTGTGGTTGCGGTTCTGCATATAGGGCTACTCTGTATTTGTTTTCGTGTATGAAGGAGTTGAAATGGAAAATAGGATTCGAATGAAAACGAATGACCCAGAAGACTATTCTCTTAGTGAGCAGTCTCTGCAGGGGGCTAAACCGTGTGGGAATAAAGCGATTAGCATACAAAGGAAATAAGTATTTTATGCATTCGTCTGCTGGCTGGAAGATGGGATGAAATGGAAATTGCCTGGCCACCGCACCGTCTTGATTACCATTCCACTCCACACAGGAGCAAAGGAAGCTGGCCTTCCCGGCGGTATAGATCGAAGCTGGACTAGTCCAATGAAATGAGGTCGAGGGGCAATGGTGAATCCTGGTTCTCTCCAGCTCTCTTGCTCCTCATCCTCAGCTGTCGAGCTGCCGTCATTCTGTCTGACTGGATCCAACAGACAGTAAAACCAGCCAATTTCCATTCATTACGTCATGATGCATGCATTTAGATTCACTACCTCTTCTTACTCGTTCGAGTTGCTTCCTTATCTTTGCTTTTCTTTCCCCTTTACTAAACATGATTTTTGCAAATTTTGTTCCTTTCATTTTTCTGTGGATGAGAACTGATATGAATCATTTTCTTCTGTAACAATTTATTCGTCTACTTAATATTTTAAGATATGGTTAAAAGAATTCTGCAATATTTAAAAAAATATATATCCCTCTACAATATTTATATATAAAATTTGATCAACAAATTCATATGTAGGCTTACCACTTGGATATGTCTTCCTTTTCCGGCCCTAAGAATGATCAATGGATTAGGAAAATTGGAGAAGTCATATTTTTTTTTGGGGGGGGGGGATACAGAAAGGTGCTTCAATTTCAAGATTCCTAATATATATAATTAATCTTAGTACTATTGCAATGTTCAACTTCCAAGGAAACAAGATTTCCAAACGTAAAGGCGAAGGAAAATCGATGTTATAAACATTTAGTTCTATACATTACAGTTAGGTATTCTCTCGCTATATCATTAATTGATTTGTCAACTAAGATAAATCTTTTTATGAAGTGTAAAAATGTTCTTTTTTTAATTAAGAACAATAAATTGTCTCCTTTCTGCATAAAGCTATATGGTATTCCTAACTTATGTAAGTATTTTTTGATAACTACACACTTATTCATCTTTATTCATAGTTAAATAGTAAAAAGATGTTATATTGAAAAGTTGTTAATTTACCCGGGAATTCCTCATTTTGCTATTTATACAAAAGAGAACATTTTTGATTTATTGTTGTTGGAAAAGGAATTCTTGGCTTCTGCATGCTCGATCTCTCAGCGTACAATCGAAAATTTTTGACTCTATAATTTCTAACAATCCTATCCTCGTATTTGTTGCACATTAGTGTGACAAGGTTTAGAAGGTATATGGCATACATACCGTTTACAGGTGTGTGAAACCGGTTTACCTAGGTTTAGATTTCGAAAGTGTAGGTTTAGAAAGTGTAGAAAAAAACTAGTTTGTCATACGGAAATTTAGAAAAAAAAAACTAGGACAGTAAAAAATACCGAAGTGTCGAAACTAGTATTAGTATTTTTGAATTCCGAAATCTCGGTATACTTAAATACTGAAATTTTGATATACTTAAATACTGAAAAACCGAAATACCGATACCGAATCATACCGAAATATCGGAACACCGAACCATAAAGAAATACCGAAAAAATATCGGTGTCGCATCAAGATGCAAAACACCAAGCTCAAACTCGAAACTAGAATTTCCTTCTTTATTTAAGATTTATATTTCTTCAATAAAATATGGGAATCGATACCGTAAGAAATTTTCCACTTAAAAATGGATAATATTTTTAATACGCATACTTTATTTTGTCGTCGTTGCTGCATATTTTTAATTTTTTGGCCTTGTCTTCTTTTTGTATTTTCAGTACTTTATGATCTTTCATTTTTTTCTATTGGTATTTTTATGTGTATCGTATCAGGTCTCAAACCTAAAATTTGAAGCTAAAGGTTTATCAGATTTCAATAAAGATAACTTTCCACCAATTATCTTAGACTATGAGTTATGACTGAAGTTCAAAGTGTGTAATTATTATTATTTTATACCAACTGGTTTTAATAATTACTTATCAAGTTTCAGGTTCTAAGGTTTTACACTTATCGCCTTAAATTATGATTTGTCTCTAAATTTCAAAGTGTTATGAAGATATATTTTATCAACACCTTGAATTTTGGTAATTTTATAACTATGAAAGGACACAAGTTAGATCATTCAAATTTATCAGAGTCCTAGAGAACAATTACTACCTTTTTGCACAACTCCAAAATTTAAGAGTGAATCAGATATACTTCTCCTGGTCACGAGGTATTCATGTTGAATGAAAGACAATAGGACCTTGTGTTCCTTCATATGATTATATGTTACAATCTATCTTAGTACAGTACAGCGTCGATTATCCGAAGTAATTGGGGGACATGGGTGTTCGGAAAACTGGTTTGTTCGGATAATCGAACTGTACATGTTTATTTGCCATGCGCGGAGCGGCACGCCTCAACTCTAAGCTGGCGCAGCTGTTGCTGTGAACAGCTTTGATACTGCCGCTACTTCTACAGCCAGTACCAAACCGACAGAAGTGTGCTGATTGTTGAAACACAGCGACTGGCGGCTTGGCCGGTCAGCAGCGCCTTATGAAGGCCCCATTAGAAGCAATGTTCCGCCAGCGGTGGCTCAGTGCGGCGACTACTGTGGGAAACTTGGTTTGGGAGTGGGGGGGATGATGGATGGTAGGGTGGGAGAGTAACAGGTGCGAGCGAGTACATAGTTCGGTTAAGCGGTCGTTCGGTTGAACGACGTTCGGATAATCGACGCTCTACTGTAGATGTAAAGCACAACATTCAAAATTCGCGCCTCTTGCTAATTCAATTTTCCCGCCAAAATTAAAATTTTCCGTTAAATATGAAGTGGTAATTTTGACAGTTTTGTACCCATAAAAGGAGAATAACCAGTACCAACCATATTTAAAGAAGTATGGGTTCAAGTCCTAGAGAATATTTATTGATATATATATATATATATATAACCAATTTTTCAAATTTAAGGGGTCGTGCAATAAACCTCACTCAAAATTTAAAAGGAAAACAAAAATGTATCCATACTCTATGAAAGAAAATTGATCCCTGCACTAATCTATATAAATATATAATACACTAGAGTCTCATCAAAGAGAATATAATTGGTCAAAAATCTCTAAATTTTTAATTTTTGACAATTTTTTACCCATAAATTGAAACAACCAGTACAATACCAAATTTACAAAGATATATATTCGAGTCCTAGGAAAAACTTACCAAATCTATTTTTTTAAAATTCCAAATTTAAGGGTTGTTCAACCATATGTTTAAGTAAAGCCTCATTTCACCAGATAAATTAGGTCATAACTTACTTCATGATAATATGAATATTTTGGCAATTGTTTACCCGTAGAAAGGGATAGCCAGAACCACCCAATTTACAAAGTTACATATTTGAAATTTTTACCAAATTTTGTTTTTAACAATTTTCAAATTTAAAGAGTGATCCTATGTACACCTCCGAAATTTTAAGAAGGGGGCATCAATGTACCCATGTCTTATAAAAGAGAATGAATTTCTATATTCATTATATAGTCATATAGATTAACGTATTAAAGGCTCATCAAAGAAGATACATGAGATCAATAACTGATCACATGGTGAACACGTGACAATACTAATACTTGTCAACGTTTATCCATAGAAGGGGATAAGCAGGAGCCACCCAAAGGTATATATTTGAATCCTAGAGAACATATGCCAAATTTTATTTTTTGAGAATTTCCAAATTTAAGAGTGGTTCTATGTACTCTGCTCAAAATTTAGTGAACTATATCTGTGTACCCATGCCTTATAAGATAGAATGGATTCCTATACTCACTATTATAATCATATAAGATAATTAAACCTTGTCAAAGATGATACAATAGATCAAAAAACCTCCAAATTTTGAATTTTGATAATTTTGTTCGCATGAAAGGGAACGAGATGGACCACCCAAGCTTACAGTGATATATATTTGAATCCCTAGAGAATATTTGCCAAATTTTGTTCTTAGACAATTCCCAAATTTAAGGGGTGGACCTTGGTACATCTCTGGATATTTTAGAGGGGTATTACTGTACCAAAGTCTTGTAGAAGAAAACGGACACCTGCACGCAACTATATAACTATATAAGGCGATAAACCTTCATCAAAGGGTCAAATTAGGTTAAAAATATCCAAATTTAACATTTTTCGCAATTTTTTACCCATGAAAGGAAGCAAGATGGACCACCCAAATTTACAGTAGAATATATTATTGTCCTAGAGAACATTTACTAATTATTGTTTTTTTGAAAATTCCCAAATTCAGTGATGGTCCTGTGTACCTTTCCCAAAATTTGAGAACGGAGTATCAATTTACCCATTTACTAGGAAAGGGAATTGGTCCCTGTACTCAGCTATATAACCATATAAGCTAATAAAGCCTCATCAAAGGCGATAAAATAGGTCCGTGATTGTATGATCATTCGAAACAGGGCGGGACAATTCTCCAGGAATTCCAGAAGATAGCGTCAGCAGCTTCTCACTACACTTTTGTTTCTGGATTGAATAATGGAATCTGTGACTCATCCATTGTCACAACAGTTTCCAAGAAATTGGATCCCTCTCTTCTGAAACGTATTAAATTTGAAACACTTCATTGAATCTTTGCATCTTTTTGATTGTCATTAAGGATTCGTGGAACTCTGTGAGAAGAAATCTTTCTTAGGCCCAATTGTTTAGTAATTATTTGTTCCACAGTTTCCATTGTTAGCCCCAGTGTATCACAAATCTCCTGTGTGATGACACGCCTATTTTTCTGATGAATTTTTGAACGCGGGCAATGTCAGCATCAGTCGATGCTGTTTTGGGACGGATAAGAAACTAGTTAGAATATTGGCTGAGGATGAACTGCAACCTAAGGGTTTTCATAGACGGTACGATGTAAAGAAAAAGAGGTAGAGGACGAAAGAGACCTACATACGGATGGCTACATACGGGAGGTTACACGCGAATGAAATTTGCTGACATTTTTGCAATTAACGTCAACAGTAAAGAATACAATTTAAAGAAACGTTTGGTTTTATTCACAGTAGTGCTTCTTTGACCCACAATTGTTTTCCGAAAGGTGTCACTGAAGTGGTTGGGAAGTCATTCGCCGCAAGAAAAGAAAAAAATCTGCCTTATGTGAATGCTTGGTATTGTTTCCTTCCGTAAAGTACTCTGGAGAAGAAAACTCAAGTCTTGTTGATAAACAGTGCAGAATAACTCTTCTCTTGTGCGAAGAAAAGAATGAAGGCAAACCACCTAGGCACGATCTGTTGTTGGCATTTTGTTTGATGTAAATTTCTCTCTGAATCTGTTTTAATGTTCTTGAGAAATTGTTAAGGTAGTGGAGACTGCTGTGTATCATCGCAAATAAATATCATTGCTTAAAACTACCCACGCATAGGTGGCATACGGAGTGTTGTGTGACAAAGAAATTGACTGAAATAGTGTGACGGCACATTTCATTTGTTATTATAGTGATCACTGATAGACCAGTTATTATACAAAATTTTAGGGGGAAAAAATCATACAAGCAAGGGTCTTTGTATGAACATTCCATATACCTGTAAGACTCAAAATATATAAAGTCCCCAAAATTAAAAGTTGTGCTCAAGCCGCCATCTTGGAAAATGGCTGAACACCTAATATTTACGAAGGAAGTCACAGACTTAGGTTTAAAATAATATAGCAGCACACTAATGGGCCAATCGGTACAAATTATACCTCGTAAGAATCACAATGAAATAAGCTTTCATGCGACTTATAGCAATTGTCCGTAATATCTGTTAAAGGGAAGTAATGGCGCTAAATATTTGAGGTTTAGTGTCCAAAATTCCCTTTTTTCCACTCTACCACTCTAATATGGCAATACTGCATGGAAATCATATCCCCAAAAATTGTTCAATCATACTAATACATATATTCTGAAAGTTATACATTATTTCAACGAAACCAAAAGGAATAATAATTTGCAGATCTTATAATTGTATGTGTCCGAATTACGTAAAGAACTCTATAATAACGTTATGAAAAGAGTTTTTTCAACACTCCACCTGCAGCTATAATATGAGTTATTCATCTCTGGAATAACAAAACAAATAAACATGGACGTGGTGTACCGTTGTTGTTTAAAGTGTTTAATATAAGGAAGTACAAGAGGGAATTTTCGGAAAGTTGACTCTAAAAATTCCCTCTTTTTGAATTATTTCTGTTATAGAAAGGCAACACTACATGGAAACAAGATCAAAATATTGTAAATAGACATTGATAGATTTTGATAGACACTGATAAAAGTGTACAAGTGAGAGTGCCCAGCCTCACATATAAGACAATTGTTTCATGCAGTTTGTGTTTGACAATACAGATATAAACACGAGTACTCTACATCGTAAGGGGACTATTCAAATCCTTGGTAGCAATGCAGTGCATAATCCCAGCTCAAGCAGTTTTAACTGCATCGCCTAATTATCCGAAATGTTAAAACGAAAACAAACCTTCGACTTAACAGTTTAAAAAATGTGCATTACATGAAACCAATTACATGTGCCTTAAATGATTTGAAAGTACAAACATCGAAATGAACAGTGAATTATTGAGGCAAGGAATCCAGCTTAACATTTCTTGATTTGTGGGTTCTTGTTCTCAAAGAACTGAATACCATTTTGGAGTGGTTACATGAAAACAGTTTTTCAAGAGCAAGGAGCCTGTCAAATTACTAAAGTATTGCCGATTACTTTTATATATTTAGAAGCAAGTAATATGAGTGATATCAATACAGCTGTGATGCATGCTGCTTCAGAGAGCAAATGTAAGAACAAATCGTGTGTTGTTGCTTTCGACCAACCTCTTTATGTAAAAACATACGAAATTATTAATGTCAACATAAGATGTTAGTTCTCTTTCAACAGCCCTCTTTCTCTCTTTTTGAATTATTGCTGTTATAGAGAGGCAACAGTGCATGGAAACAAGATCAAAACGTTGTTAATAGACATTAACAGATATTAGTCATTATTTTGGAAATGTCCAGTCTTTCCAGCAAAAATGGGAGATCACAGTAGTCTGGCTCTTACTGTATCGTAATATACAAAATAAAAAAGGAAATGGCAATCAAGAAGGCTTGTAGTCATTTCTTCAAAATGTTTATTTGAAAAGTTTGGAAGATGTTGTTATACCTTTTTCACATATCTCAAATAAAAACTACGAAACAAGAGATAGATAAATTTATAATATTACAATTTTTTTTAACATATTACCGATGTTTATACCAGAAAATGTTGTCGTGCTATGACCGCATAGCCTGGATTATTTCATATCATAGGGTCAATCATCATCAAAGACTTCTGTACGATTGTCACAAGATAGTCCTTGACATGTGACACACATTGGTGAACAGGCCAGTCCCAATTTTATACATTCACAATATTTGTTAATGCATAAGAACTTACATGCACACAACACTAGTTTCAGCAGTTCGGCTGTTTTGAAGAAATCACGGGGATTAGCAATTTATTCTTGATCATACATCCCCATAATGTTTGGTCCAGCATGTTCCCCATCCAATGTTGGATTTATAAATAGACCCTGTATAAATGTTGTGAAGCCGCATCACTGCTCAGTGGTAGCAGAGTAAGATCAAACGCTCGATATACTTGTTGTTTGGCTATTACATTACTGTACCTGTAATACCTCAAATCATAGAGGTTCTCACTCTTCTTACAACTATACAATTGAACTAGAAAGGTTTCTCCTGCTGTGACTTCCTTCGTTAATATTGCGTGTTCAGCCATTTTCCAAGATGGCGGCTTGAGCACAACTTTTATTTTTGGGGAATTTATATATATTTTGAGTCCTACAGGTATATAGAACGTTCATACAAAGTCCCTTGCTTGTATGATTTTTTTCTAAACCATTTTTGAACCTATAATGATTGGACTATGATACCATTTAAATCTCTCTCTCTCTCTCTCTCTCTCTCTCTCTATATATATATATATATATATATATATATATATATATATATATATATATATATATATATATATATATATATATATATATATATATATATATACAGTGACGGATCCAGGATATGATTAAGGGAGGGGCTAAACCATAGTTTGCCGCTTTATCCAGTGTAAAGCAGGATTGAAGTCCATTTTATCCAATGTATACCTGAGCGTCAAGGAGGGGCTCTAGCCCTATATCTCCCCTTGAATCCGCGCCTGTATATATATACTGCACTCTCAGAATACTAAAATAAAGTTAAAATGATGTATTACATTTCTGATGTAGAAATTACATTGAAAAAGGATAATCTATTAGTAACCTTTTGGGCATGTAAAATATTAAAGTAAAAAAGCAAAAGTAACTAATTATCAATTTTCTGTTGTGAAACTTATAGTCTGAAAATACCGCAAAACGCAAGGCAATGACAGCAACGAGGGAACTAGAATAGAACAAAAGTAGTGATCACCAAAGTAAAGAGCAGAAAATGACAACGTCTCAATTCCAGTCTATTGGGAGAAAATTGGAACGTTGTATATAAAACTTGTATCATGGACAAAACACACTCATTGTATAATTAAATGCTTGCACTTGCAGAGCAAATCCCTGAAGTACACACGTGATGAGTATTCTTTATTTATGTTGATATTTGCCCTTCATATGAAACAATGAAGCGTTGAAAAAAAATAATTTGATTTACGTATGATCACGACTTGATTACGAAATTGAACAGATCTTGTGAGCCAAAATAAGGAGTTAGTACGTGGAGAATAAATAGGAGAATCATTTACGTAGAGAAGGGCGAAAGTTCATACGATGTTTTAAATGCTTATCTTGAGTCTTCCACTGTAAAATGCAAAACTACTTCATGAAACCTCGTAAGTCCTATACGCTGTAGAAGGTGGATCATAAAGTGAATAAATAAGTGGGAGATGACGCGAGATACCTTATGGAAAGAAGAATCAGTAGAATGAAAAAATGAGAGATAATGTGAGTGGCCTTGTAGAATGGAGAATTGGTTGAATAAAAAGTGGGAGATAACGTGAGAATCCTTATGGAAAGGACAATTGGTGGAATGAAAAATTGAGAGATAAAGTGACACTCCTTATGGAAGAGAGAATTGGTAGAAGAAGTGGTTGAACGAAAAGTGAGAGATAACGTGAGGAGAATTGGTAGAATGAAAAATTGAGAGATAACGTGAGAGTCCTTATAGGAGAGAGAATTGATGGAAGAAGTGGTTGAACGAAAATTGAGAGATAACGTGAGAGCCCTTATGGAGAGGAGAATTGGTGGAATGAAAAATTGAGAGATAACGTGAGAGTCCTTATGGAAGAGCGAATTGGTGGAAGAAGTGGTTGAAGGAATGGTGAGAGATAACTTGAGAGCCTTTGCGAAAGGGAGAAATGTAGAATGAAAAAATGATAGACAATGTTAAAGGTCTCATGGAAGGAGAAATTGGTAGAAAGAAAAATGGGAGGCAACGTGAGAGATCATAGAAACTCCGACGACACGATATAGCTCACTCCCAACTCACATGTTCTGGGATCGAACCATATACTCCTTGCAACAGAGGTGAGCGCTTCACTATTGACTCACTATAACCCAAAGTATGTGTTTCAAAACTATCTTAAGAGAGATGCTAAAGGAAATTATACCATCACTGTAATTTACTGTTATTGGTTCAGCTGTGATATTGTTATTGATTTATGTTTCTTACAAATGTTGGTAGACACTTCATTGCAGATCCAGTGTCAAAAGACGTTTCGTTTTTCTTTGTTGAAAAAATACGAAATACATGTCAAATGTATTGTTGAAGCAGAAATCTGATATATAAAATAGAATAAGACAGTAGAAAAAAAATCTTTACTTCGTTATTATAAAAAGAAATTTCTTCATGGGGGATCGTGGGAGCCTAACCAAAAGGGAACAAAACTGCATCAGAAGTGTTGCCTAGATACAAACGATCGAGATTCGGGAGACGGGGCGTGGTCTTCACAGAAATCTGTCCAATAAGTATCCGGGATTGGTCGATAGTTGAACATTTGCCCCGCCCATCAAAGGCTATTTTGTGGGAACTCCCACTCGTGAAGTTAGAGGTTCCTTTTTCACTGGCAGAGACTGCATTGCAGATGCAACACATACAGCAAACTCGTGATTGATGCAGTTTTTTTCTCCTTTCCTATTTTATATACACACTTACTACCTTTGTGTTTGTGTGCATGACATAAAAGTTAGAGAACTATTGAAACATTTCTTAGGATCGAAAAAAAAAAAAAACTTTTCGCATTGTTCTTGGTATTGATTAATCAATAATGTAAAGGAAGTGGGTAGGTTTCCTAAGTACGGAGTATCAGAGAGCTTATACCACCATGTAGTCACTAAGGTCAGTTTTTCGAAGATCAAAGTTTCCAGTATTGCTTTACTAACCGACTTTGACCAGGTATTATCAAATGTAATTAAAAATTAGAGATGACCAAATTTTGTATTTTATTTATTACGCGATCGGAAGATAAAAGTCACCTCTACATTTAGAAAAGAACTAATTTGCATAACTTTGATATATATATATATATATATTGATAAAGATATTATATAGGGTCTTCCGAAACAACACTGACAATGTTTGGGAGGTGATTTCTTACACCAAGATAAGACAAAAAGTATAGACCAACCTGGGTGCAGAAATTTGCCATTTCGGAGTTACAGGTGGTCGGAAACATGAAAAAATGAACTTCAAAGGTCCATAGTTTCCTTTCTATGGGACCTACCCAGGGGTACCCACAAGGGGGGAACATGACGCCAATGGCGTCATTAACATTTTGGGGGGAATTTTTTAATGCAAAATAACTAAAATTGCCTCATTTCACGCAAATAGAAAATAAAAACGTAAATAGTGCACATGTTAGTTCCTAAGTGAAATCTTTACCCGACTACGGTAGTTTCCATAGTATTGGAGCTATAGACCTTTAAAGTTCATTTTTTCATATTTTCGGCAGCCTGTAACTCCGAAATGATGGATTTCTGCACCCACATTGGTCTATACTTCTTGTCTTACCTTGATATGAGGAATCACCTCCCAAACGTTGTCAGTGTTGTTTTGAAACATCCTGTATAATATCTTTATCAATAGTAAATACAAGTGGTTTCTTTCTGGCAGTACCGGTACCCAACAGTATGTAGCACCGGGACCTTTTACACCGAAGTTCTAAAATGCTACTTTCTGTACTTTTAAAAGAATTCTGTATTTATTAAACTATTTTGCACGTCCGGGGAGAAAGAATATATCTGGGGGGAAAGGAGGAATTTACTATCCCTAATGATAAGTGTGTGAACGAACATAAATCAAGCTGATATTTGTGAGTTTTAAGTCTCTTCAAAGGTCTTTCCTACTGCTACAGTACTTCCATTCTCGATTAACTAGTCCATATGAAAGTATCCATTTTTTATCCATCATATCCTCTTCACCCTATGAAAAGAATTAAAAATACGTATCACTCCATAACTTTATAGTATTTTTTTTTGAATGTATTAAATATTAGACACTGTCCCGGTGCTACATACTGTATTACATATTGAATGTATTTTGAATGTATTAAATATTGTCCAGATTTTGTTTGGAATGCCACGTTAACGAAGATTATAGGCATAGCCCTTGATATAACACGATTTTCTTTGTGCAACTCTTCGCTTATTTTGCTGTGTACGCAAAATAACCCAGAACTCACCACGGAGAGGTGGTTGCACATCGAGTTCTTCCCACCCACCCACCCAGTAGTCATACGTTGACATACCTTAGGTCACGTAGTTCTTGTTGGTCTTGCTAGCGGGGCATTCTTCTTCTAGACTTCAGTTTCGCTCTAACGTAGATATCTCTTGCGTTCTGGCCGCAATTTTTCGACGCTGCCTCGGTCACCAGCTTCACTGTGCGTTCCACAGCTTGACTATGGCAAGGGAATAGTGGCGGCTAATGTTAGTGTTGCAGCGTTGCGCAACGACCAAAGTATTTCAAGAAAAAAATATTATTATCAATAGTAGTAAAGAACAGAAAAAAATACTTTTTAATACTTGCATATATACACTTTAAATAAGATATTTTTTACTTCTGTAACTGTCCGTTCCGTTAATCCGTTTTAAAAAGCGAAAAATAATCCGTCACAGAGTCTCTAATTTATATTGTGTTGCAGCGAGCATACAACGACCAGATTCCTTCAGCGCGGCAATTGGGGCAGATGTTATGTCTCCTTTCCCCTATCTCAGAAGTTAAAGGGACTGGTCGTTGCAGTGCTTCTGCAACACAGCACGGTTTCCAGTTAACGAGAAGGTTTTTTCACGCTAAATAAGATTTTTGAATTTTCTTTCACTAGCAATTAACAAATGGAATTTGTTTTTATGCATTCATATTTTTAAAGTACGGGACCATGCTGAAGCAAATCAATATAATGACAATTAAAAAAAGTGATTGCAAAATAACAAAATAAGAAAGAAAATATCTAGTAGAGGAGAAAACAAATGAAAGTAGACCCGCATTTACAAGTTAATTCTTAGCTTATATTGATAATAAAGGCTGAGTAATTTGTGAATCAAATATTAATAAGTCAGTATGTAGAATCGCTCCCCCGCTCTGTGGATAGTATTTTAGTATAAACATATTTCTTTTATAAAATAAGTATATGTTATACTCTTGATAATTTCCACATAAAACTGTATGATAAGGAACGCCACATTGAATTTGGGACTAGTTAGCAATGCTAAGGGGCGTAGCCACAAGGGGGTGTCCACCGGGTCCGGACCTCCCAAAAATTTCGAAACTAGACTAACATTTGTAGACTTTCTTAACGAACTATACTTGTTTAACAGAGAAACGATTGATGTAGGCTAAATATTTTATTTTACGCCTCATCATGTACTCTTCTTTTCTTATAAAAATAATCGTTCTATCATTTTTTCTAAAAATATAGATGACAGTAAGTAAGAATTACTTATCGTCTTTTCGGGTGCAATATAAGACAGATTCCATATTATGTAGACGTATTGGACCTCTCTCAAATACTTTGGACCCCTCCCAGTTAACATTTCTGGGTGTAGAACTGGCAGTGCTGTTTGTTTTGATGTTCTTTGATTTTTGGCTTCTGTTACATGCTGATCCTTCATCTGGCAGGTTTCGAGGTTTCCTTTCCAGAACATATCACATTGGTAAGCATTGTTTCGCCTCATGTGGAAGTATATTGTGTTCATCGTGCATTGCGTAACAACCAAGACAGATGATCAGGGGTGTAGCCAAGGGGGCCCATCGGGGCCAGGCCCCCCAAATGGTTTCCTGGCCCCCCCCAATGACCAGCTTTTAAAACATAGTAAAATTATCTCGCTTCATTCATTTAAAAGTAACAAAGTTTATTGACAATTAATAATTTATGGTAAAATAGTATGGAGAAATATTGTTTTTCCATACCGATCGAAAAATAGTAGGGTGGGTGCGCCATATATGGAATACGTTCCTAATATGAAATACCAGACTATTTTGTCTGCTATGTGCTGCCACCGAATAGACTTTACGTAAACTTGTGCACTGTGTCAGCCTCTGTCCGCACATGAGTTGTTTGCTGCCGAACGATAACATAACATTTCCTTTTGTTGCAGAATAGTTTTTTGAAGAACTTGAGTTTTTCGGACGTACATTTCCAGGCTGCTGAATATACGCAAAGAGGCATATATTATTGTTGAGTTTGTGATATTTAGATTACATATACAGTGTACCATAAGGGCATAAAGATTCAGTACACAGAGAATCACGTAAGCGTATGTAGGAAGATAACTATCCAAAATGGCGATTTTCCTAATATGGAATACCAGCAGGATCCTAGTATGGAATATTCCTAAATAGGTGCATACGTATGTGTACTAGAAGTGAAGAAGAATAACTGAATTGTAAGTTATATTAGACCTGACATTGTTTTAGACCGAGCATCAGGGAAGTCTCCTAGTCGAAATGTTTCGCATTTGTGTTGTCTGTCTACAGGGTGTCCATAAAGTCTGGATACATGGGGAAAAGCATTTGTGTGTTGTTGTGTGTCTCGCGATAACTCCAGAGCACATAAACCAATTCGAATAAAACTTTCACAGATTAATTATTGGTTCAAATGTCTCAACTGCCGTGTCGTATACAGTGTTAAGTGAAGAGTACAGCACGACAGTATCGATTGAAGTATTGAGTCCGCTACCACAACTACAGCCGCAGCATCGCAGCACACGTAGTCGAAAGCAAGGTGGACAAAAGTACTTACGAGTACTCCGCAGAAAAACGATTTAGAAGCTGCCTCTACTTCATCACAACGGGCCTTTACCTCATCATTGCAAGTAATTAAAAAGATATTTAGCTTTCTAAGCCCCACCCAACAAAATCCAATCGAAACAGCCAAATAAAAGGACTTCACACTACTACAAATTAGATAGTTAACCCGAAGAATCAGTGAATGACTTGAACGAAAGTAGTGACAGTTTAAGTGATCCTACTGATGATGTTGACGATGATGAGGAAAGCGGACATTGTGGTAAATTGTAGTCGCTCAGTGCAGGGGAGGGAGATTGGTTAAAATTCCCAATTTGTAAAAGCTAATCCCACGAAATGTCTCCCGTGAAAGGTGGAGAAAAATATGTTTGTGGCCATTGTTCTTCAAAGTAAAATTGGTATCAAAATTTAGACGCCATAAGACACGCTAATCCAGTATGTTGGAACTTTTTCTTTTATATGTTTTTTTTTTTTTTTTTACTTTATTTGTCGCACATAGTTTGATTCCCGTTCTATTATTTTTATTATTGGTTGTAGCTAGTAAACATACTTATTCCAAGTTAAAAGATATTATAGCTACACCAAAAGTTAAAATAAGTAGATATTATAGCCTATTACAGTAATTACAAACATAGACCTAATAATGAAGAAGTCAAGTCAAGTTCGATAATTATCTTTGTACTACGTAAAATTCTGGTATTTCTGCTGTTTTATATTTTAATTATCTTAAGAATGTTATGTAATTTTATGTGCACTTGTCTTATAGACCTACCAAATATGAGATATAGGCTACAATGCCTACAACGCGACATTTGGATAATTCGATCATGGGCACGATCCCTGCTCAGACCACCCATCCTGAGTGAAGTTTTCGTGGTTTTCCTCAGTCCTATCAGGCGTATGTCGGGATGGTTCTTTCCCTGAGGTCAGGATCGAGTCCTTTCCAATTCGTAGACTTATCTTAAGGGCCGATGTGATCTCGCAGTTGGGCCTTTGCTCCTTTTCTTGAACTAATAGATAAATTTATTTCTTAAATGAGCAAATAAATTGCTCGAATGCATTGCCCATGCTCTAATTATCCAAATGTCGCATTGTAGGCAGATGCGCATATTTTGTTCTAGTATTCCATTTTAAGAACAGGTAGTGTTCCATATTAGGAGCGGGGTGTGCCTAATATGGAAAATTGAATTTCTTTCATTGTAAAAAATCAATAATGTGGAACAAACTTTCATACCTGTATTTTGTTTTACAAAGGTACCACAAGTAATATGATGTAAAATACTTTTTATTCTGGAATACACGTTTCTGAGAAATAAAGAAGAAACAAAAAGTATTCCATATTCGGTACCTTTACCCTATAGTATCTCTTCCTTATACCGATCGAAAAATAGGATACTTTTTTGTGACAGCAGATTACACAATTTACTGCGATTTATATTTGACAGCTTGAAGACAAACGTTTTAACAAGGTAATACAAATATAGCCATAAAATAAAGGTACTAAACTGATTTGTAAGTACAGTATATTTTATATGCTTTAACAAGTGTTTTAAAAGACATAGAGGATGGAAAATTTGGTGAGAAACAATGCTTTTATTCAATTTGGATTTCATTCACTTTCTTTTATTTCTAGTCAGTGTAATAAAATAATTATGTTTTTTTTAAGTCACGAATAATAAATAAATATTTTTGTCAGGAAACCATAAAGAAATTAAGTGAAATTTCAAAGAAAATCAATGTTGTGTAGATAGGTTCTGTATACAAGGTCTTAAATTTAAATATAAAGTTTTGTTGCTTTTTCACCCACCACCTTCGAACATCGATATGTCACCTAACCTAGAAGATCAAAAGTAGTCCCCATCAGCATCGACGACCTTCTGAAAATGTTCTGGAAGGCCATGCAATCCATCGCGGTAGAACTTGGTGGGCCGTGAAACGAAGAAAGTATCAGGTGCATTTTGAACTTTTACTAGGGATTTGAACTGGCGTCCTCTAAGGTGATTGT
This sequence comes from Thermobia domestica, assembly GCF_964235325.1. NCBI lineage: Eukaryota > Metazoa > Arthropoda > Insecta > Zygentoma > Lepismatidae > Thermobia > Thermobia domestica. The sequence goes on from NC_137464.1 coordinate 75,442,225, forward strand.
CCAAAGAATGGAACAGGTGATAATCGGACGGTGCAATACCCGGGGAATATAGTGGTTGCAATATCGTTTCCCATCAAAGGAGGAAAATGGTGTCCTGAGTCATCCTAGCCAAGTGGGACATAGCGTTGTCCCATAAACGAGGACCCATTTGCAATTCAGAAGTGATGGCTCCAGAGTTTTGAGCTTTTGTTCAGCACAGCTCTACTGCTAACAGTACACAGTTGCATTGATATTCTGACCAGCTGGTAGCAGTTCCCGATGCACGATGCACCAAACACACAGAAGGACCTTCTTTTGGTACAGTACTGGTTTCTGCTGTTTTGAAATCGGTTCATGGGATGCTAACCAATGATGACGGCGCCGTGGAGCTTCATATAGGACACACTTTTTATCACATGTCAACGGCATGTCCAAAAATGGCTCAGAAACAGTAAATAAACACAGGCGACTGCCGCGTTGCCTTCTGGCCCGGAGTCAAAATATGAGAGACCCATCGACCCAACTTGTAGTGCTGTGTAAGTTGATGGATGTGCTGCCGAAAGGTTTCACCACATACTGAATTGTAGTTCCAGTTCCTCTTTGTACATGTGTTAGTCTTCTTGTATGTGGTGTTTTCGGGTGTTTCGTCATCGTTCTTAAACTTGTTAAACCATAGCTGTAATGTCCGCGTCGTCACGACAAGCCAAACCAAACGCCTGGCATGTCTTCTGTCCCGCTACAGCGGCGTTTGACCTCCATTTGAACTCGTTCAGCATAATGCTCTTATGACGCTCTGTGGATGTCCCATGTTCCCCCTGTCTTTATTCAAGTTCACGGTGTGTCTGAATTGCCACAACCAGGTAGTATGTTGGATATACCCACACCAACAACTGACGTTCGCCTTATCTCCAATCGCATTCAACTCACAGTGTGACGTCCAATTGAACACAGACCTCCACGAAAAGGGACAGAACTTTCTTGGTTACCTTTATAGTTATGCACAAAAGTATAGCGTTTGGTCCCGGGCAGTAGTTCTTGATTAAGCATAATAAAAACCATCTTGAATATAATTTATGGATAATAATAATAATAATAATAATAATAATAATAATAATAATAATAATAATAATAATAATAATAATAATAATAATAATAATAATAATAATAATAATAATAAGCTAAAGTAGTGTTTTTGGTCTTCCAGAAGGAAACCAAAATTTTCCTTTCTTTCAGGCCTCAAAAACACTAGCAGCAACACATTTTTTTTGGTTGTACATTGTACCTGGCCCCCCCTCAAAAACGACGGGCCCCCTGCACAAACCTGCTGGCTACACCCCTGCAGATGATTTGGAATGTAGTTTTTTCTTTTACGCAATGTGTGTCTGTGTTGATGTATGAATATGTGACATTCGGAATTCATATACCAGTACCTATTTTGTATCAGCTGTTTTGGTTTTTAATTATTAGGTTTAATTTTATTGTGTGTGCTTTAATTCTGTAAATAACCTACAAATTCTGAATGAATTGTATACCATGACTTCTGTAAATAACTTACAAAAAACATTGACCAGCTTTGAACTGAGAAAAAAATTGCAATTAAGGCTTAGACAAAACAAGCAAAGGGCAATTCAGGAGAGTGTTCGAAAAAAAAAAATCCAGTTTAAATTTACAGGATATCTTATGGCAGTAGTGTTGTTTGCACCAGATACATTTCCTCAATTTATTTTAAATTTTCGTGGATAAACTGTGAATAAAGTGTGTTCAATGTACATTTCTTTATAACACTAATCTCTGCTACGAACTCTCTTCAGTCTACGCTGAAGAGGAATTCGGATCACTGTCAGGGACTAACTTTGCTAGAATGAATCGTTCGCAATAATCTAGAAAAAATATTCTGAAATATTTTTTACAAAGCTTCTGAAATTAATATTAACTGTACCTATGGCGTCAGCAAAAGACGAGAAGTTTTTCTCCACGAGGAAGAATTGACACTTTCAAGGAATTGAATGTCCCAAGAAAGGTTATCACCATTGGCTATGCTTTCCATCGTAAAAGACCTGACAATAAGAATACCAGAGTTCAACCAGCATGTATTAGACAGATTTGCTTTAATCAAAGAGATGAGAATGAACTTACTAATTAATCAAGGTGATTAATCGGATAAAATGTTCTGCATTTTTTATTTTTTAAAACAGAATTTTATTTAATTTAACATGTCACATAGCATTTGCATCTAAACTTGTGCTGATTAGTCAATGAGTCAATTTTATATCTTCTGTCTTTTATCGTTCGTACTGCAACACCCGAAACCACAATCGACCGGCCGCCACTGCAAGGGAATGTTGTTGTTAGAGTAGTTGAAGTTCGGATGTTTTCTTAAAGCTGCTGATCCGTTATGATTCGTGTGATTGGCGGCTTTGTTAGACATTTAGGCCAATTAATCATGTCGTAGTAATTTTCAGCTGTAAAGCTTAATTTCGGAACAATGAAGTCACGTGGGCGGCTTGATCTCGGAGTCTTCTGATTGCGGCACTTTTTTATCCTTCTCCAGCCTAACGGTCGAATATGCGGGTTTTCATCTGCTGTCATCGCTATCAGCAGGTTTTCATGATGAGCGTAGTATCCGTTTGTTTGTAGAACAGAATGAACTATGTGTTGTAGATTTTCTGGTAGAAAACGTGATAGCTTAACTATGCTAAACAGATGCATGGCCCCCATTTCGCACGAAGGATTTCGCCGTATTGAAAACCAGACGGGAGCATATACTTTAACAAACAAACTTGAATTAGGTTTATCAGTACTGATGTAGTGGCGAAGCATCCTAAAGGCCAATGTAAGCCATCGTGAATGTGATAATGGTCCTGGTTTTCTGTTTGCTAGATCGGTAGTACACATGCCTGTAACAACAGCCTTACAAATTTCAAAGTGATAATTCTGGTCGCTGTTTAAACCATCTGGTTTTTCCATTTCAGACACCCATTCAACGGGAATGGGTGTAAAGGAGACGATCGGTGAAGTTCACAATCCTTTAATTTCTTTCCGATGGGAACGGAAAAAGCGTTGGGTACTTTCGTCCCACCATCCAATTCAGTATCCAGGTGTCGAAATGGCAACTCGTTGGTATGAAGAAGGTAAATGAGATGCTGCAGTTCCTTTCCTAGGGATCTTTATATCTGACTTATCACGGCGTTATCCCATCCTGTGTTCGTGGTAGAGACCTGCACGGGCCGGGCTTGGGCGGGCCGACTCTGTTATTTCTTTGGGCCGGGCCGGGCTTGGGCGGGCCGACACTTATTTCTTTTCAGGTCGGGCCGGGCTAGGCCCGATTAATTGCAATTCTTTAATAATTATTGATTTTCGTTAAACGATAATTAGAATAAAGGCAAACATTGAAGAAGTGTGCCCGTGAAAAATGTTACAAAATGAAACTTTTAAAATTTATCGTGCCCGGGCCGGGCTTGGGCCAAGAACTTTAAAAAACTTATCGGGCCGGGCCGGGCTCGGGCCGGGCCGGGCTCGGGCCGAAAATCTCCAAAACTTTTCGGGCCCGGGCAGGGCCGGGCCTAGGTACATTTGGGCTAGATAGGGCTCGGGCCGAAAAATTCGGCCCGTGCAGGTCTCTAGTTCGTGGCTTCACCATCGGCTGCCGACTGCCTCAAGACTTAACACGTCGTACGGGTTCTTCTCTAAAAGCTCCAATATAGAGTCGGCAATATCCTTACCAGTGCCTGACTTAGGTGTGGCATGACCCAAGTATTCCGAACCGGGCTCCGATAGAACTGTGATATGCTTTTCTGTAACCTCTCGTCTTCGTAATTTGCCGTTAATTTTTCTTGCACAAGAGTTGCATCATTTTTTCCGTCGAAGTAGATACTTGTAATCGCCCGGCCTATGTGAACCTTTTCTTTCTGGATTCTCTCGCAGTTTATCTTTTCCTCTTCGTAACTTAGATCTTGTCAACAACAAGATTTTTGTCCTCTGGCGTTATGAGTCTCGCGTCCTGAAGTACGGCAGAAGTGATCAATGCAACTGTCTGTCTGAAGCTCCAGTTCTAAACGCTGCCTCCGCTGTATTTTGAAGACAGATGCGCTTTAGGCAATGTTTCCTTCTTGGTCGCGCCTCGAAGGCAGATCCCGACGTGTATCCCGATTCAACAGCTTCGCTGGGTTCCCCTGACGACGCCAGTATCTTTGACCTGTGTCTATACCTAATTCCACTAGTTGGTGGACTTGCTTCAACACTTCCAGCGTCTTTCTTGGTTGTCTGCCCCTTAAATCTGCTCACTTTACGGGAAAACATCCTTGACAGAGATTTGCTTGTTCGGGCGTCAATGTTACCAATGCTCATTTTCCGTGAGGTTCTCTGCTCCAAAAGAAACTTGAATTCTCGTTTTGGAATCTTGTGTGTCCTCTCATAGTTGCAATCTTAGGCTGTTTTACATTTGCAAGACGCAATATCAAAAAGAGACTTTTCCGCGTGTGCAACAAACCCTGCACGAAGTGTTGCTTCTTTTTCTTGCCGACTGAAATAATTTTCCTTGGTGCGACACTTATTATAAAATGTTTTCAGCATGTCAAAAACTCTCTTTTCTGAAACCACAGAAATGCTTGCTTTACGCCTAATATGTACAACTCTTTGTCCAACTAGTTAAAAAATGTCAGTCACTGGTAATTTAGTTACATTTTCGTCACCACTTAAACCACTTCGAAACCAATGATAATGTCGCATAACGTCAGCGTACTTGGGTAACTGCACTTCACTCATTTCACTTGGAGTGCCAAATAAGTAAGCAACCACGAAGCTGTGTAGCTTGCCGCTAGATGGCATTTGCTGTCGGTATACATAACAAGCGAAGAGTTGCCAAAAACAAATCGTGTTACATCAAGAGCTACGTATGCCTATAATCATCGTTAACGTGGCATTCCAAACAAAATCTGAACATTAATTCCACCAACTGAGCTAATATGGCTGTACTTTGACTCATAAACATTTTAAAATTATTTTCTGGAATTGCTACAAGTCTCTTTTAATAAAATAATTGTATTATAGCCATCAGGTAACTCTAAAAACGACTGCAAGTAGCTTTTCTGTCATTGGTGTTGTGCGTGTTGCCTAACCAAACACTTAAAAAACTTTAAGTCCGTTGGGGCAGGGTAAAGGGTTATCCAAAAATAAATAAATAAATAAATAAAATATAAATTCAGTAAAGTTGGTGCCACTAATGGCACCTTTTCCGCACTAGCCGTCGTCGAATTTCCAACAAAAGTGCAAAACCTTCCACCCTATTGGCTATCCCATAACTGCTTACATGTCGTTTTGCTCGACTTTTGTCAAAATCTTATCCACTTTTGCTGTAGTTGTTCACTCACCGCGAGGAGGAGCCTGAAATTTCCAGAACGAAAATTACTGAAACATCTCTTGGCTATTGCTTTGGTAACGTATCCTACTCATAAGCAGCACAAATTTATTCACGGACGTGCGCAGCATTTGTGCCTTTATGGAAATAAAATTGTGAAATGTGGAAGATTTTGTGAAAAGTTCACTCATTTTTACGGAGCAATAATTTTGGTCTGATTAAAAGAATTTTAACACTTATTTGCATATCTACTAGCTTTAACTGTCAGGCGTTAAATGGCGTCAGATATAACCCACTGCGACTCATATACTCTGAGGTTTGGGACACTAAGACCATTTAGAGCGCACAGAAGATCCAATATCTTATAGACTACCTGACATTACCCTGAAGAATATAACATTCTTAGTGTCTGAAGTATTGGTTTGACCACAGACTTTAGAACTCGCATGATGTGCCAGTCACTTGTGGAGTTGCCTTTAATGTACGGCTGCCATATCGCGTGTTATATTCAATGATGGTCAAACTATCACAACTGCCATTCGGATGGTATAACACTCGACAAAGCGCGATGCTGACAGATTGTCACGATAGCAACTAACAAGTATGCATCCATTATTATTGCAGAGGACTGAAGCACGACTAGTCGGGAAAATATCTGTCAGTCAGAAAGCCACCGATGGTGTTCACACGCCAATTACAGCCCAAAGAGTTTTTAGTTTGGAATCAATGAAAGACAACGCTAAGGTATGCGTATCATCAATCCAGTGTTCAGCAGACACTATCCAACTATCGACTGAGAAACCACTACACACGTTCTTGTACTCCTGAGTCAAACAGAACCATTGTTTATAATACAACGCAACTATGTGAACAACATGTGTAGCATTCCATACTATGCTCAAATTGTGCGGTCCATTTCCTGTTCTCTTATGTCCATTCCTTACAGACAGCCAGTAGAACAGATATATCAAAATGCGTAACTTTCATGAACTTGATAAGATTGTTAGGCAATCAAAGCGACATTTCAGATATGGTGGTTGTACAACGCACACTTCCTGGAAACAACTGCAATGCTAGTTTGAAAACAAATCAAGATAGCTGGCACCGAACTGAATACAGAACTAAAATTTCTGTATGTTTTAGACACACTTGCTTAATTATAGATTCCATAACAGGGAAATGTAAATGGTACTTCAACAAAGAAAATGCAGAAAAAGTTTTAAGAAGCTAAAATTTCTGCTTTTGCTTTTCAAAAGAAACCTCTGTCCCAAAAAATCCTGCTTTTTTGTATCTCTAGTCAAGAACATTAAATCAGGGGTCTTCAACCTGCGGCCCACTAAAATATTACTTGTAATCATGGTAAGTTACATTTCATCACCTTGTTCCGTTTAGGAGAAACTGGTAAAAGAGAAATGGTAAATTTTTGAGTTATTATGACTCTTGCCGGGCCACATATTTCCATTCTGTACATTATTTGAGGTATACTGTCTAGAGGAAGATGAGAATCTTGGTTCGTTCCAGTCAATTCCTGACAACAGGATAGTTCAAGTTTGGCTTGTTCCCTCAAATATATCTCCTTATGATATGAAAACTGGATTTACACCGTTGTACTACCGTGTATGTGTGCGTGAGTGGAGAAATTATTTTTAGTTTGGCAAGAAAAAGTTTCATTATGCTTGTTTCCTATGTTAGATATACAATAATTAGTAATTTAGAATTTAATATAATTTCTATTGTTGCAAGAAATATACAATTTGTGTGTGAGCTTTCAACTTGTCAATCTGCACTTACGTTGTCTGAAAAAAAAAAAAAAAAAAAAAAAAGAGTAGTAAATGTATTAATATGTTACTAAAGAAAAATCAATCTCAATGTTCTCACTGTAAACACAAATAACTTTTTTGGGAAAATAATTTTTAGTTAGAAAAGGTTTAACTATATTTGTTTCTTATATATTATTTATAATAATTAATAGTTATAGAAAAAATTTACACTGTTCGTTTCAACTGTTACGAGTAATTTACGATTTGCAATTGAACTTTCTACTTGCCAATTTGCATTTATGTTTAATGTGAAAAAACAAGCAGTATTTTTTTTATTACTGAATAACAGCATATATATATATATACAGTGGCGTATTTAGGGGGGTGGCTTCCGGGCTTAAGCCCCCCCCGAAATCTTAGTATAGTAAAGTAAATGAAATATCTTGCAGAATTTTCACATTTCCAGGCAAAGCCCCCCCCCCCCGAAAGTTAGCAAAGCCCCTCCCGAAACAAAATCGTAAATACGCCACTGTATATATATATATATATATATATATATATATATATATATATATATATATATATATATATATATATATATATATATATATATATATATATATATATATATATTGCAATTACTTTGTGGACTTGACCGGAACCGTGCGGCCCGGCAGTATTTTATGAATATGAAAATTGCCCGCCATACGAAAAAGGTTGAAGACCACTGCATTAAATCATTGAAGATGTAAAAATATACTTGACAATGAAACTTAGGAAATTTCTTGTTTAATCTTGTTTAAGAAAGAAATATTATTTAATTACAAATTTTTACATCATTTTGTAAGCTATTTAATAATTTTAAAATGCGTTTCTTACAATACGCTTTATTAACATTTTGCAACATTGCTTTGTAGATGTCTGAGAGGGAATCTCGACGTGAATCGCGGAGATTATCGAAGTTAGAGGAACAGCAGGATCGACAATATCGAAAGAGCCTCAAGAAGAAGAAACGACAGATAGCAAAGGTAAGTGAGACTATTGTTTTTGATAAACATATGCTTAAAACAAAGTTTATGCACTCGCAGCAGCAAAAGTGCTATGTCTAATTCGTAACATTCTCCAGTGCTAAGAATGCTGACGAGAATGAACAGAAATCTCCAATAGCAGATGTACAGATGAAATGGAAGTATGATAAATGGAGCTGCAAGCCCGTTCGTGAAAGATAACGCTCCTGCAGATGAAAGAGGTTCATTGTATTGATGATTGGATTGAGTGAAAAATACAGTATAAGAAAAGTAAACGGTAGACAGTTGAAACGAGTTAGCATTCATAAATACTGTTTTAAGATAATATTTAATTTGTCGTCGTAAGAATCTTTATTCCTTCAAAGACAAGTGTGACATATAAACACACGGTGGATTGCTCCGTTGAAGAAGGATCTGGTATAGAAACACACACTGAGAAAAACCCGTTTTCCGGACAGCGGTATATTATACAAATATACGGAATCCTCTTACTTACTACAGAAATCATCACGGAGCATACGTTATCCGTATGCTACATAGGCCTTATATGTTACATCATGCCGTTGCAGGATGTCTCATATCTAACAGTCTTCCTTATATTACATACATATATGTAGTTACCTTCGTCAGCTATATATTATATACGTCCATTTGTATGTAAGATCCTGACCGCCTATATTGTTTCATACGGAAAGTACGTACAGATGGAACACTTATACAGAAAGTATTGTAAAACATGAGTTTTCAGTTATACGTTTGCTGTACGTTAAGTCCAAAAACTACAGGATTTACAAATGTAACATACGATTTCACGTACGGCACATACGATTTTTTTTTCTCAGTTGGACAGGTGTGGTGTATAAGATTCATTTACTTTTTTTAAATTTGTTAAAGTCTTTCAATACCTAATCATAGGCTTGGATGACTTTGCGTCTCTGAAGAAAAACTGATAATCGTCCATAGAGAATTAAATTTCAAGCTCCTATTCTGAAATTATATGGAGTTCCAAAGCTGGAAAGAATATCTGAAATCTCAAAATGGTGTCGTTCATTTTAGCAAATCGACTAGAACAGTGGTTAATCTTTTGCGCACAAGATAGAATTTGTCACAAATATCGTGGTATATGAGTCGCAGCGGGTTGCACCTAACGTGGTTTGAAAGCTAATAGCTGAAGCTAGTAGATGTGTAAAAAATGGTATATACAAAGGTATTGCATTGTGAAGATGAGTGAACTTGGTAGGACACAGAGCCTCATTTTACAATTTAATTTCGATGAAGGTGCAAATACTGCGCATTGCCGTGAAAAAAAATGTGCTGTTTATGTGCAAGATAGTTATAAATGCAATAACCAAGAAAAGGTTCAGTCGGTTTCGCCTTAGAAATTCCGATGTCCAAGATTTTTTTGCAGTGGGGAACCAATCACAGCAGAAGTTGATGATATTCTGACAACATTCGAGCAAGACTGGCATGTAAATAGATCTAATCATAACATCGCTGATGATCTGGATATTCATCAACATACAGTGTTAAACTATTTGGAGACAGCGGACTTTAAAAAGAGGCTAGACGTTTGAATGTCACATGGTTAGACCAATATATATTTGATCAAATTTTAATCCGCAAAATTTCTACTGAAAAGTACAGGAATTAGACCCATTTCTAATGTGATTATGTTTAATGAAAAGTGGATAATGTACGACAACAATGGGTAAAAAAAAAAAATCATGATCGAAGTGAGAAGCTCCACAGTTTGTAACAAAGCCCACACTGACACCGAGAAGATTATGCTGTGCGTTTGGTGGTATTGGTTGGACTTACGAGCTGGTGCCGCCGGGCAGAACGATAGACTCGGTTCTGTACTATCGATAATTAGCGCGAAATCACCTAGCAGTTCAAAAGAAGCGAAATTCAAAACAGGCGGCCGGAACGGATCAACAGAGAGAATGTCGTATGCCACACTAGCAACGCCAGACCGCATACATATTTAACAACATGTCCCACAAATTGAGATGACTTGGCTGGGAGATTTTAATACATTTACCGTATAGCTTGAACCTGGCACCATCAGACTATCGTTTGTTTCAGTCTCTGCAGAACTCGTTGAATGGTGTTAAGCTAGTTTCAAAAGAAGCCTATAACAACCACGTAACACAATTTTTTGACCAGAAACCAGAAAAGTTCAATAGCTCGATGGTATTATGCTGTTACAGGAAGAAAATGAAAAAAAAAAAATCATCCAAAAAAATGGTGCGTATGTGGCTTCATAATGTTACTTCAAAATTACAGTAAATGCATTCTTAATTTTTACCTGCAACAGCTCAATCCTTTTTAGACAACCTGATAAGTTTAGACAAACATTTACTATTAAATTCTTAATAATAACGGATCGAAATTAATAATGCTGTAATCAAGGATGCTAAATAGGACCGGAACAGACTAAAGAATCTCTTGTAATGACGGAAACAGGCAATATTTCAATAATTAAAGCGATACTTCAATTGCCTCTTATTTCCGCGCATTCATTTTAGTTGTGACGTCATTTCTATTTTCAAAGGGAATTCATATCAGTTTAATTTATGCTGTTTGAAGCAAGAGAGATGAGTCGGTAATGAATATTACACGAAGGTTGTCTCTTTACGTATTGTATGATAGCAAGTGCATCTGTGCAACATTAAGTTCTTTACTTTCTCCTAAAGAGAATTAAAGTTGAAACTTTTAGCTGTAATGGTTCAGAGAAGAAATTAACGTCGATGAATATGCTCAAAGAGAATTCTGTGATATACACTTTGTTTTCGATTTTAATGAGTTTTGCTGCTTTGGATATTGAGGCTTGGAAATAGAAACGATTCTTTTCATATTTTACTAACTTCTGCTGACGAAAGTAGTTTTACGTCAGCATTTAGATTACTAGAAGTGCCTATAATTAGCAGCCCCCCCCCTTAAATAAGTAAGTTAAAAGGATAAGTCATAAGTCTTGCAATTTTTACACAGCCCAAACAATAAGCACGCGTATAGACACCATGATCGACCGTAAGTTCAAGATCAAATTGGCTCAAGAGATACTGCGGCAAGTGAACTATTTCACACGGAGGCTGCCACTCCGTCAACATCTTAAGCCAGTTTTTAGTGGCAGTGATGATGAGTGCTCAACATCGTCTGATATGTGAACTGTTACTGTATAAGTTCGAAGTCGGATATAACGTTCTGACTCGGATGAACTACGGCAGCAACCCAAAACATTTGCCATGTGAAATGAGATGGTGCAGTGAATCACAACATAGTGATTTACTGGTTTACATAGTGATTAAGAAATATCATTCTAGTTGTTAAAATGTCGAAGGTCAGCTCAGGTCGGGCCGCTCCAGGGTAACATATTCTGAGGTCTTGTTATACGCCACTGAGGAAAATCCATTTACCAACAAACTACAATTGTCAAATCAACTCGGTACATCCCAGTTCACTGTAGCGTGTCACTTTCATGAACTCAAGAAAACCATGAGGAGGTGCCGTATTGCGCCATACGAGTTGATCCAGTTCAAATTCAGAAGAGAGCGAATGTACCGAGAAGTACTGCATAACTTGTTAGGTGTATGTTGTATGAAACGGATTGTCACATGCGAGAAAAAGTTTATGTATTTCCGAAATCTGAATCAGCGAAAACAGTAGTTGAGAAAGGACCAACTTCCAGAATTGTTCGTTAAACAGGGCCGTTTCGAGCATAAAGATATTGGTCTGTTTTTAATGGAGCTACGAGATAATTCATTTCGAGTTCGTTTTTAACGGTCACATCATCAATTTCACCTCCCGAAAGGTTTGAGCGGATGTAGGCTGCACTACACCAAAAACATTCACCATTGGTGTACCGAAACGCGCCCTGTTATAACAGGATAACGTAAGGCCACTCTCGGCTCGAAAATCGCAACAAAAAACTGAGGAACTTCACTGGATAGAACTGGTAACACATCCAAAGTAAAGTCCTGAGTTTTCTCCTTCGGATTACTACCTGTTTCGGTCTATGGCGCACCTTCTGATATCTTCACCAACCAGCACGAGGTGGAACCAGCAGTGACTGACTTCTTTCTCTCTAAAAATAAGACATGATAATGAGTCGAGGAATTGGCAGGAAGATTGCCCCAAATAGTCCAACACGAGATTTAATTTAAATGTCAACCTTCTTTCATTGTATTGTAATAATACAGGTACACGGGGAGGAACGGATATGTACCAGAATATTGCATGAATGATGAATCTTCCTTGTAGCTTCAGTTCAATTTAAGTCACTTATTTGTAAAGACATATTTTGTTTTGTCTAAATGCTTGGCCAAAATAAATGTTTAACTCATTTGCCTTACGTAAATTAGGCGTTGTCGTTAAGCCAGTAGAATAGAATTAACCCCTTGGGGATTTTATGGTACAATTTGTACCATACGGGGTGTTTCATGGTACATTGCGTTATAACTGTCCTATTTGAGCTTATTCGTCCGGTTTTTTTTTGTTTGTTTGTTTTTCAAGTCCAGAGGCATTGTAGAAGACATTACGGATGGTTTCACACCTTCCTGTGTCGAGACATAGGAGGTGATGACGTCATAAGTTTAAAATTTATATTTTCGTGTAATACTTTTTTTGGGGGGTTATGTAAAGTATTTTTGGCGGGCTTATTTTTGCACGTAAAAGATTGAAATTTTGCACAAACATGCAGTCCACCGAGTAGTATTTACCAGATTTTTTCAGATTTCTGCGTTAAAACGGGGAATACAGAGGGGCTAAACGTTGAAAAAGGGAAATTTTTACCAAAAAATCCCTTTCACGGGATTTTCCCGCCTTAGATACATAATGGGGACAAGTGAATGGTACCGCCTGAAAGGCAGTTCTATTCTGAAGAGAATGATGGGCGAAACATGACCCTAGGGTAACTAGGGATGTCTCAGGGAATGTTTAAAAATTTCCCTCTGTATACGGGAATATGGGACATTGTCGGTATATATATATTTTTTTTTTGGCGGGCTTACTTTTGCACCTGGAAAATTGGAATTGTGCATAAACATTCAGCCCACCGAGTAGTATTTACCAGATTTTTTTCGGATCTCTGCGTTAAAACAGGGGGGTCCAGGGGGGCTAAAAGTTGAAAAAAGGATATTTAGACCCAAAAAATCCCGTTTTTCCTCATTTTCCCTCCTTAGATACATGATGGAGACACGTGAGTAATACCGCTTGAAAGGCAGTTCTATTCTGAAGAGAATGATGGGCGAAACGTGACCCTAGGGTAATTAGGGATGTCTCAGGAAATTTTTTACCTGAAATCATGGTGTTTTACGGTAATTTGGGGCATGGTGGGAATTCCTGATGAAATTTCTCCCGCCCTTGGTATTCAAGATAGAAACTTGAAATTTGGCACACACATTCAGTATACCAAGTACTATTTATCAGATTTTTTTTTTAGATTGCTACGTACACACAGGGTCGCTCCAGGGGGGCCCAAAGTGCGAGAAAAAAATTTCCCTCCGAAATTTTCCTTTGACATCATTTTCCCCGCTCCTGGTATAAGGTATGAGCATGCAAGTGGTATCATTTGAAAGCCAGCTCTATTCTGAAGAGAATGAGGTATGAACCATGATCCTAGGATAAATAGTGACGATGCAGTAACTGCTTGACTGAAAGTCTAAAAAATAGCCCAAAAACCCCGGATCTCTTAACCCTTAGATTCACTTGGCATTTTTCCTACGTAATTACACTTGGTGGGTCAAAATGACCCGGTGCTCTTTTTGATGTTTAATCTTTAGGAAATTGGAGATCTGGTTCGGAAATGATGTTTGCTATATCCCTAGTTTTTCACATGGTTCTAATGTGCTTGAAGTTTGTACAAGGGCTTATGTGTACAAGAACTTATTTGTACAAGGGCATATGTGTACCTGTTCACAGGTTTACTATTGTAATCAAAGAAGTTGGAATTTTTATTCAGAATTTATGTTTGCTTCATCGCTATTTTCGCACACGGTCGTAATGTGCTTGAAGGTTGTACAAGGGATTATGTGTAGAAGGAAATGTCTACTGGTTCATAGGCATGCTATTGTAGTAAAAATACACTATTGATTGCAATTCAGAATAATATTTCATTATTCATATCGTAACATGTTGTACAAAGGTGAATTTTAATGCTATTAGAAATTATTAGCAACAAGTAGTAACGTACGCATTGCGAACGAGTTTGCCTTCTAGATTTGTACACAGTCTAATTTCTTCCAACAAGTCTGGTAAAAAGAACATATCAAACGCAGCTTTAGGTGAAGTGAGATGAATGTTTTTGACAGGTCCAGGATTATGTCTTACAACATTATGACAAGGGTTTGACTTGAAGTACGGGGATTCGTGTTCCAAATATTACCGTCTTTAGAAATATATCGACCGTTTATACCATGACTACAAGAGGGAATGGGCACATCGTTAGTAGTTTCACTTTCACCGTCGTCCGTAGATTCACTTTCATTATAGGAATCCTCTTCATTACTCTCGGAAATAACAGTTACTCTTTCTGCCTGTAGCTGTCCAGTATCTTCCGTGTCACTATCGTCATCCTCACTTGCATCTAACAGAAGTTCATCACTTATAGCCTCATCTGAAAGTCCGCTTATTTTCGCAGTCTAAATTTCACCTCACAAATAGACGCACTAATACACAAGCTGACAACAATTTTCAACAAATCAAATTCACAGAAAAATATTTTCTTCTTTCTCTTCTTCGTCTCTTTATTTCCGCATTTTTGACCTTATGTGGGCTTAGAGAATACAAGTGTTCGAAAGTGAAATATATTACTGAAAATAAAACAAAGTAAATTACGGGTCAATTTGACCAACCAAATGTAATTACGGAGCAAAGAGAGAAATCAGTTTTCCCCCACCCCATATTTGGTTATACTAAAAAACTAAATATCAGGTATAGTAGACAAAAGATGAATATGAGATGTCACAAAGTCTGGTTTTATAAAAACATCACTGACTCGTTTAGAAAAACAAAAGAAACAGGTACCGGGTCAATTTGACCCACCAAGTGTATCTAAAGGTTAAAAGTTAAGGTATCAGCTTCTTCCTCCACTATTTGCACTCACACAGAGGAAGTTTGTATTATGCTAAAACGGTTACTTCCTGTTTCGCAGAATGCGTTATCAGCGTACAGCGTTGCCAAGTTTACTTATTCCTGTTCTGCAGAAGTGCCCTAGAGGCTAAGTATCGATGAGTAGTTCACCTCGATAATTCAAAATCGCATGAAGAGTTTTGGTAGTATCTGAATATTAGAAATATTTGAGTCATGGAAAATAACAACAAGAACAACAGCAAGAAAGAGATGCAGCTTGCAATAGAGTTTTGTCACGCAAGTCCAATCACAATATACTGCAAGGAGAACAACATACAAACACAAACAATTTTTTTAAAAAAATCATTTGCGTTGAACAATAATGACATGAATCTTAATAATGACGCGACTCTAAATATCACCTTCTCATCAACGTATTATATTTTCATTAAGATACTACATTAAAGTAAGAATAAATCCAACCTTATCAGACCTAAAAATACTCTTAAGAGCGTGAATACGACTGTCTAAATGTCTGCACAATGAATCTTCTCCGCAAAGTTAAATTGATTGTTTCCAGCAGCCGCATTGGTAATATTGTATCAAAAGCAATTTAATGAGATAGATAAGCAAGGTACTGCTTCTTACATGAACCATTTTAACGTTCGGCTATTCAATGAGAAATGGAAACAGTTCTCTGATTGGCTTCCTCACAGCCAGTCACCTAGCAGAGCCGAGAAGTACCAAAAATAACACCATTTTGTGCCACTTCATTCCTCAAGAATTCCCTTTCACTTTACGGTGTGCTGGTATACCAGACATCTTGACTTTCTCAATAATTTATGCAATAATTGGTTTGTTACTTGCAATTTCATATGTGGAATCAATCTCCAAATGATGGAACCAATTTCTCAACATGGTAATACAAATATCGGCGTACTTCCGGTGCAGTACAGATTTTCCACAAACCTATGTGAAAAATAAAAATCTCATTCTGCGAAATAGGAGCACACGCATTGGGTTATTTTTCTGTTCTTTGAAATATTGCAATACTGAGTGTGAAAAAACATTTTCAACCTCTTTCTGCGAAACAGGAGCACAGTCCTAAAACAAAATGGGATTACGAACCTTCACATACATATTTTGTTTTCTAATATCTATTATAATAATGAAACCTATTAGTTTTTATAATAACTTTATGTAGCACTGTGTATTATATGCTGCTGCTGGAACTGTTGAATGGTACAGTCTATCTCGATTCTAGCTAATTATTATAAAAGTTTTCAATGATTTTTAAATTCGAAAATTTTGGGACACATCTTAGGGGGCTGTATGACACTCCAGGGTCTCTCGACACTCCAGGGTGAGAACTACTGGTCTTGGGAGTGTCACAGTGTAAAGCTTAATATGTGGGTATATTTAAATATCAGTTTCACCTTGAATAGTTGGCATAGTTATCCTACATCAATTTCCACTTTCACATAAATATTCTTTTTCTTTTTTTTTTTTTTGGACTTTTCGAAAATTATGTACGAGGACTTATCCATATAATTTTATTCAGTTTGATTAGATTTATGTCTTGATATGTGTTTCATCTTTGGACAACATTTTTTTTCGTTAAAAACTAAATAATACTGAAGAATTGTACCAATGCTTTTGTTTTTGTTTGCACGGAGTTGCACTTTTCCCAGAACCTATGCACGGCGCAGTGTATGATAAGTACTACCAGTATTTGCCGGTGTCTTCACAAGCATTGTGACTAAAATTTCTCGCCCTACTTTTCGAGTGCCAGCAGATGATTGCCTTGCCGAAACAACAGTTGCAAATCTATGAATCCACTAATCATTCGCCTGTAGTCCATGTGATTATATCGCCATGCTTTGTAGCTAGCGTTGTCACTTCGAGACTAAAGTTTAGCTAAGGTGTCATGAAAGTGATGTCTCGTCTCGGAAAGTGTATCTGTTTCTGAATGAAGAGCCCTGTCCCGTCTCGTAATTGTCGTTCGAAATTTGTGTCTCGTCTCGTACAAGTTATACCTTATAATGTGCCGATAAATTGGCTACTAATTGACCACGGGAATACAGAATGTCGAAAGTATCCTTCAGAGCCGGATCTACGAAATATTGCGTCCGGGGCAAAGACGTATATCTGCCCTCCTTCCTCCCAATGTTGCATCAAAATGGCGCCCCTTCATGCTCTCATCCAGCTGCGCCCCGGGGCAAATGCCCCAAATTTACCCCCCCCCCCAGATACGGACCTGGTATCTTTGAACCACACAAAACTAATTCAATTCAATAGCTCCGCTGAACAACGTTGCAAGCGACAATTTCTGTCACATTGAAAATTTAACAGAATAACTGTACTGTCATAGAAGTTCGAATTCTATGTAACATCATTTGATATAAAGGCATAGTTTGCAACTGAAAAAGTAAATTTAAACCCTATACATAATCAACATAAATAGTTTTTTGTTCTATTTCTGTAAACTTGGATTGTTGTCACTTGCAACGTTGTTTGGCGGAGCCATTCAATTGGGGCTACTAATTATAGGGGTAACTTTAATATTGTACGAAAATCAGTCCATGAATTTCCTAAATGCCTTACTTTTTCGAGTCAATCCCGAATTCATTATTGCAATTTTACCAAAATCGATGACAAGAAATTAAATAAGCTTTATTTCACGAAAAGTTTATTTCTTTCTTTTTTAAATACTGTATACTTTCTTGCGTAATCGAATCGGGAAGGTCGAGAAAACTATTTGCCCTTATGATCTCCTTGGCTTTAAACTCAGTTTTGGAACTAATATTAACATGTGAATGGTTGAAAAAGGAAAAATTCTAGGTAGCTATGCATTTTGCACGTTAAGTATTGAACGTGACTAAAGCTTTCATGGTTTATACATAACACTATCAACCTGTCGACGCTGATGACGGCTTTTCAAGCTTCGGTTTTGATGTTATCCTTGGCCTAACATGGCCTCTGCATTCCATACTTATCTCTTTAGTTTCTTTCTGCAGCACACCTTGCCACGACGCTTTTTCCTCCGATTAGTTTTTAACATTACAGCAAAAGTCACTCACAACTAAAAAGAAGGTGGTTGCCTGTCCCTTATACTACATTAAGTTTTCGTATTTCTATTAGTCGAGTAAATGATGCAGTTTACGATTCAATTCAATGTGCTTGAATTCTCGTACATAACTACTGCAAGTTAAAGTTAGTTAATTTCAATTATAAATTAGAGTAATAGGTTGCAGTATTAATAAAATATATTGGGCTATAGTTCTGTGGATTTCAATGAAAAAAGTCATCATCACTTGTTTTGGTGAAGTTGGGATTTTGAGAATACATCAAATGCTAACAGTTTGGATCAACGATGGAAAATCATTTTAAATTGTGATTTAATTGTTTGTCGAGGAAAGAGAGTGGAAGTTGTATGTGAGCTTATATTGGGTCGATGCATAAGTTCGTGCGGTTCTTATATTTCATATTTTATTTTTATTCTGATGTTCTGTTAATTCAAGTATAAATACAACATAGACGTAACATTAACATGTTCTACAAGTGTAACAATACATTGCATACATTTTACTGTCACTCACATTAACTCAGAATCACTCAATGATGTATTCACCTCCACTATCTATGACCTTCTGCCAACGTTCAGGTAGCAATTCAATGTCTCGCCTGTAGAACTTGGAGCATCAGACAAGTCAAACTGTCCTGCTCGAAAGCGGGAAAACTATTTCTGTGCTGTTCTTTCAGCAGTTGCTTCATTTCCGTATACTGCACAAATTATTCTCGCAGCTTCTACTGCACTGGCATCTTGGTTAAACTCGAAGAGTGCAGTAAAATGTAACGGAAATGACTACTTCTCTCAACTTGACATTCCATATTAGTTTGTCTCTGAGATATATACAATAATAGGTTCACAATCAAGAAAACGTGTGTTTCACAACACACAAACTCCAAACTACGCTAAAACAACGGAATAACGATAAAAAATCGCTTCACGCCGCATTGTTGCCAGCCTAACTTATGCATCGACCCAATACTAGCGTCAATTATCCAGTTCGGTGGGTTAGAATAAGAAAAATAGCGCTCTCTAATAGACGACGAGTTTTGTCTTAAAAATTAAATATTACTATTGTGGGCTGAATTTGGAACGGCATCGGAACTGTCACTGTTATTCTCAGCGGTCCCGAAACCTACGAATTCAACACTAATATCGGTCACTTAAGTTGCACCGTCAAAGTGAAACGATAGAAACTATCCAAGGCTCGAACCTCATCTATGTTGGAAATTTGATCGAGATCGGTCGGGTGGTTCAAGAGTTATTAAGTCACGAAGATAGTTACTTTCATTTTTACCTATATACACTATGTGATCAAAAGTATCCGGACACCCTCAAAAACGTACGTTTTTCATATTAGGTGCACTGTGCTGCCACCTACTGCGAGGTACTCATTATCAGCGACCTAAGTAGTAATTAGACATCGTGAGAAAGCAGAATGGGGCGCTCCGCGGAACTCACGGACTTCGAACGTGGTCAGGTGATTGGTTGTCACTTGTGTCAGAAGTCTATACGCGAGATTTCCACACTCCTAAACATCCCTAGTTCCACTGTGTATGATGTGATAGTGAAATGGGAACGTGAAGGGACACATGCAGCACAAAAACATACAGGCCGACCTAGTCTGTTGACTGACAGAGACCGCCGACAGTTGGAGAGGGTCGTAAAGTGTAATAGGCAAACATCTATCCAGACCATCACGTAAGAATTCCAAACTGCATCAGGATCTACTGCAAACACTATGACAGTTACGCGTGAGGTGAGAAAACATGGATTTCATGGTTGAGCGGCTGCTCATAACCCACACATCACGCAGGTAAATGCCAAACGACGCCTCGCTTGGTGTAAGGAGCGTAAACATTGGACGATTGGAAAAACGTTGTGTGGAGTGACGAATCAGGGTACACAATGTGGCGATCCAATGGCAGGGTGTGGGTATGGCAAATGTCCGGTGAACGTCATCTGTCAGCGTGTGTAGTGACAACAGTAAAAGTCGGAGGTGGTGGTGTTATGGTGTGGTCGTGTTTTTCTTGGACGGGGCTTGCACCCCTTGTTGTTTTGCGGGCTACTCTCACAGCGCAGGCCTACATTGATATTTTAAGCACATTCTTGCTTCCCACCTTTTAAGCACCTTCTTGCTTCTTGCTTTGTAGCTTTAAAGAAGAACTGTTAGGACTCTTTAATTCCATGACGGAAACATCGATGAATGAGATTCTCAAACCTGAGTTCGTGCAGCAAAATTCTACCAAGCCCTTCAAAGTTTTGATTTCAATTTTTTACTTGAACTGTTTTATGTTATAGGATCAAGATAAGAAATCTTGATCAATATCTTACAAAAGAAAATTCATGATGTAAGTTATTGCAGAAATAAAATAGATGACTTTGAAGAATATCTAAGATCATTGAGAGACGGTTTCGACTATATTTAGTAATGAATGGAAGAACATGAAAAGCCACATTTTTAAAAAAGGTCAAGGTAAATGAAGTGGGATTTGACTCCTTCCTCTTAAAAAATCGTTGCAAATGCCTATAGTTTGAAATGGTTGAAAATGAAATGAAATGAAATATTTGAGTTTTACGTCCCACGTTTATGCCTACGCTAAAAGAAATTTTCTAGATTTTCTGATATTGAAAAACTAGAGATATTTGTAATATCAGCAACCAGTAACAATCGTCAAAGTGTCACACCACGCCACTTTGTTTTACAATGTTCATGTTCAAAAGTGGCTTCTCTATTGTCATATACATCTATTAAGCCAGATATACACGTTCAGAAAACAGCTAATTCCCTGTAAAAGAAAAAAAAAATACGACTACAGCACTTGAGGCAAGGACAGTTTAATAGTATGAACTAGTGAACGAGAATCTATTTGTATTTCAAAATTAACTGAAAACAGATACCTGATTACAAACCAACAGGCTTCAGAAGGAAATCTACTGTTATTGTAACATTTTATCATTCCAATTGCATTGCTTGAGCATGATGCCCACAGGTATAATAAGGGACTTTGTTCGACCTCTATTTATTTTTGTGCACATGTGGGAATTAAGTTTAAAAATTTTTCACATCTACGTAATTTACAAAAAAAATCAAATGTTTGAGTTTTACGTCCCACGGTTATGCCGGTTAGGCTAAAGGAGACGGTGATGATGAGAGATGAGTGAAATGGTGGAATGAAGAAAGTGGGAGGAAACGGGAGAACCCCGAGAAAACCCACGAGCACGGTGTTTGTCCACCACAAAGTTCACTTGGCGGGGGCTCGGATCGAGCCCGGGACCCCAAGCACCAGAGGTGAACGCTCTACCACTGAGCCACCGCGCCCCCCATACGTAATTTACAGTCGAAACGTGTAAATGTTTTGTCTATTAATGTATGGTACTGCATGGTACCAACAGAGAAAAAAGCCTTCCCCTCTGGTCTAATGGTTATCGCGTGAGCCTTTGGTGCACATCGTCCATCCCCAGTGAAAGAGCACAAAAAATTTACTTTCATAATCATTTACTTTAATTAATAATCCGTTTCCCTTAAATAGCCTAAATTGCATAATCGTGGAACATTAAAACAAAAAGTGTATGTCATTTTTTATTCAACAGGAATAAAGCTTCTACAGCTGGTGATTTTATTTTATTTTTTATTTAGAGTTGCAGTTCAATTAATAAATTTGAAGTTATTGTCAAGGTATCATTAAAGCGTTTTTAGAAGGTCAAAGGAATATGCTACGAACCCTCTTGGACTTTATCTCCCTTGTATCTTCAATCATAACTGAGTTAGCATATGGTCCCTGACATTTGTTACACCCTGTATTTTTTTTTTTTTTTTAAAGAAATGCTGATTCCGTTCAAGTTAAAATTGAATGCATATTTGAACTGCAGAATTTTTAGCTTTGCATTCCCTAAAAGTATTGGGTCCTTTAGACCCACGGGCTTTCCTGATTTAAGCAGTATCAATACGCTTAAGAACGACTAAACGTATCTGGAGTCTTTCTGTAGTGTAGAATATCTGAGAAGGTTGTTGTAATTTATCACAAAGAATTAAAGAAAGATACATTGACCTTGAGGTTTATCAATCCTCACGCGAATTCAGAGAAGCCAGAAGGAGATGATGCCTGCCTTATAACCTTTTGCACACGCAATACATTTTATAAGGTTCGTATCTATTTTTAAATTTTAATTCGCGCGTACACAGACACACATACACACACACAGAGAGAACGAAACATCAACAGGTATACGATACGAAAGGAAACTGCTGTCCACTCGAAGAAAATGGAACAGTGTTTTAAAATGGGGTCTCAGAGAACCCTATGTGAACTTAAGTCGGAGCCAACCTGAGCAAATTTATAATTATCCTGGCACCAATTCAGAGCATCTTTCCACTCCAGAAGTTTTGTTCTTCAAATAATACTCTTCTCAGACAAAGATCGTTTATTACAAGGAAACTGCAACACAAGAGAAAAAATAAAAACAAGACCGTTTGGCTACCTCAGTGTTACATAACAACTTCTTTCCATTTTTTCTACTCTTCTTTAACTATGTAAAATAGTAATTCTTTGTTTCAGTATCGGAATAAGTGGGATTTAATTTGTAATTATGTGTATGTAGCTCGCGCATAGTCAAATGGTTAGCTCGCCTGCCTCTGGCGAACAAGGTTCTATATCCAACACTGTGAGGCAGTTGTTGATTTTCTTTCATATCCTTATGTAACACCTAGATAATAAAGGATGTGGATATACTACTTTCCCAACCACACTGATGCGTGACTTCCGGTGAATCGGTGCAGGCACCATAATTTAAGATCATCTCACATAGCAAAAGAGCCCCTTCTCTTAGCACTATTGTCTTACCCATATGACAGGTGGATTATTGCACAATACCACACCACACTACGAATTCCACATCGTGAGACAATCAATCGTGGAGCTACTGGAGCAGAATTGGACCACACATCACTTACATAATAAATTATGTAGACGTCGTACCGCAATAGTGACATATTATTATTTTGTCCAACGGTATTAAAATAAGTTTCTCGACAAGAAGATGGCATACAAAAATGAATTAAATTAACAAATCATGCCCGATGTTTTCAAACGTTTTGTCTATATCAGCCATGTACAACAGCCGGTACACTGAACTCTTTTATCCGGCCCGCCTGAACCCTTATTGAAAATGTACTTCTTACATAATCTTAAACTGAATTGAAAGTATTTCCTGGATAACTGATCTTACCTTGGAAAATATCATCCTCGTTGGAGCATCCAGTATACCACGGAACACTGAGAGGCTAGCTCAGAACATGAAGAATTAAATTCCCCAGTAAAATGATAAATAAAAGATTTTTCTGCTTTTTTTTTAGTAAGTTCTTACGTTCTGAGTGCATGTTAGTTACAACGAGCTTTTTGTAGATTAATGTTGTATAATCTGGATATCGATTCATCGAAGATCACTTCCGCTTTTAGAGGTCTCAAACGATAAAAAATTGATACCGAAAATATAAAATCATTTTTAAAACGTCTGGTATTTTCGACCTTTGACGTCTCCACCGTGCTGGAAATCCTATTAGTCAATGTTATTTAAAGTAGGGGATGTATGCTAAGGTAACACAAATAAAAGAATATTCTTTGTAGTGCATTGTTTTTAAAATTCTTTTTCAGTTATTATTCCCTGTATGACGATGATGGAAGCTTTAAGCCGTTTTTGGTCTTATCACCGTAAATATCCAATATTTTAAAGACAAAAGAGTTTTCTTTCCATCTTTTTAAATCTATTTTTTTTATATTCTATAACAGTGGTGTCCAATTATAATGAGCCTGAGGGCCATAACCGTCTTTGCTAGCAAGGTGGAGGGCCGCAGATTATTATTATTATTATTATTATTATTATTATTATTATTATTATTATTATTATTATTATTATTATTATTATTATACAAAAGAAAAATATAAAAATGTATTTGAAATATTACATTCAATGTGATAAATGAGGGTGACTAGGAGAGTTTACAAGGGCTGTGATTGTTGCGAGCCGCAGAAGATGTAAAAGAGAAGAATCTCCAAGGCAGCTTCTGAAGCGATTCTTTACAATTTTCATGATTGATTGGTTTGGTTTGGTTAATTGAAGTAATCGTTCCTTTCAGCAACGATGCCTTCCCTATAGCTACATTAGCGATTCCAGTGTTGCCTTGGATGTCCGGACCTTTTTGTTGTACAGAAGCGCTAAATGAATGCCTCATTTCGAAAGAAGAGTGGAAACATTAAAAGAATGAACATAAATGAAAATATTATCAGTAATAACAATCGTATGTCGTGAGAGCTTTGTGGGCCGCAGAAAATGGTTTGGCGGGCCGCATGCGGCTCGCGGGCCGCCATTTGGACAGCTCTGTTCTATAACATTTTAAAATTTTGTCGACAAAATAATGCACACACAGGTTATTTTATAGTAGTAATTCTAGATCTCTTTCTGATTTACTTTGTTTGTAGTTATGGTTACTGCTTGAAATCCTCTGCAGAAACTTTGTTTCCCATTTATTCCGGTTTGAAATATTAAAGCCGGGAGACTGCGGTTTGGGAATTGTATTTTCCATTCATACAGTAAAATGAATCATACATGCATGAGAAAGAGTTAGGAAAGAAGAAAATCACAATAATTATTTAACAATGTGAGGAACTTCATACATACAAAAAAAGAAAGATAAAAAGAGAGAAAAGAAAAGAAAAATTATAAAAATAAAAGTTTACGAGCTAGACCATTGAAGAGTTATGTTTGAAGACCTTTCACCTACGTTTTACACGTAAATCTTTTGATCGGATCTCTTTCATCAATATGGTTAGCGCATTACTCTGTGCATACACAAGAATGTATAATGTATTTAACATAACCTATAATCAGAGAGATAAGAAGGAATAAAGTATAAAAAACTGCCCTCATAATACAGCAATCTAGTATTTTAGGGGTAACAATATTTTGAGTAATTTAGAGTAAACTACTTTCAAGGTGACCAAACAAAGATTATATCAAATTTAAGATTGGTGTTTATAATATATATAATACTGTATGTATTATTGAAGTTGCATACATTTTATGAAACTACAGGTCAGTTCGAGCCCGACAGCTAAGTCAAAGAGGTAAATTAGCATCATATGAGAAAAAATTGCAACATAGCTATTTCTTTAAATCAATTTTTTATGAAGCATGGTGTGTACTTCTTTGAGTCTTCCCACTGAGGACTATTTCTTCTGCTTGACATCAGTCAGGATCTCAAAGGGGTGAGTCCGGAACAACTTCCATAACACTCGTATTTAGTTAGGGTTTGTTCGTAAGTCAAAATATCAACCAAATATCTATGCTTCTATACGAACTATTGTTAAAAATCGTAAGATTTCTATAGTGAGACAATGACAGATGAAGTATTTCCATTCTGTTAGTTACGTTTTGTACTGAATTCAACTTAAAAACAAGTTGCCATTTGACAACTTAATGTATTAAATTAACTACTACTAATTGACATACCCTGAATGCTCTCAATATCTTTGGGTGGCACCTTATTCTCAAAAATAGAATTTAAAAATATTCTGAGAACTTAACTCGATTTCTCCATTTTTCCGTGAAAAATAATATATCAATACGTAATACGAATAAATCGTTATGTTGATAGCAGTTTTGGAAAACGCCTTGAAATTCGTCTCCGTAACCATTAATTCTTCTAATACTTATTATTAGACCTTGTAAACAATTATTAATATTAAGTGAACAATAACAAAGAGGTATGGAAATTGCATTTTTGAAATATTGTGTGTCAGCATTCCAGTTGTTTTTCGTACTTCTTAAGTGGGAGAAATTCAAATGAAATCTACTTTTCCATTGGGAAGCCATTGGAAATTCCGGTGTGGAGCAGCGGAAGAGAAAATGATTTATTTCGATGAGTCTATTCGAAATTCTCGTGCCTGATGCACGAGAATGATTTCTCCTAATACACTCACATAATTCATTGAAGCTTTTGCTGAGATCTATAATTCTTTATTTTGCACAGTTGACCTATTTCGGTAACTTACTATGAACTCGTCGGAAATAATTCGACTATAAATGGCTTCAGCTACTGACTTATTTTACACGAATATCTCAACGAATTAATTTTTCATCTCTCTTGGTATTCCTAAGGGAGTGCGTCATTCATTTGTTTTCAAACGATCATGTCAAGAATACATTTTTATCCTTATGATATTCATTCTTATTTCTGTAGTCTCTAGTGTGGTGCATGATTCGAAAAGGAACACTAACCGAGTCATTCATACAAGTTTCTAGTTAAGGATTCATAATTCATACAGTTCTATCATGACAAACAGTATGTACCTCAAAATGGTTTACCAGAGCAATCAATTTATTTCTGCAGTATACATTTAAAACATGATACACTTGATCCGAATCGCTCGTGAACGATATAACATTTCGCAAGGCTAAAGTTATCTGAGTTGAGAAACAGATCAACAGTCAGGGAATTAGTAAACATGGCTTCTCTTCCTCGACGCTGATGAAAATTCTCGAACATTGTTCTAAAATATATGGTATTTCCCTTGAAATTTCTACTAATCCTCTTATTGTTTGCAGCTGATTGATCTACAAGGCCATAGAAGGAGGGTTCGTGGGAATTCACATCCTTCCTATAGAATTCCAACTCAATTTAGCCGAACAATCGTTTAATAAAATTTGACAACATACACACATACTGTATACCTATTTATTTTCATTATTCGCTCTAATTTGTATTTTCCTTACAATCTATTCTTTTAGCAGAAAATCTGATAGTTTGAGTGCACCTTACGTAATAGAGCCTTATATATGTCAGAAAAACGGTATATATAAGTGGAATATTATTAAATACATTTTTAACATGCTGTAGGAATGCTTTATAAAGAATATAAATATTTGCAAGAGCTCCTTTCCCGCTTGTTGGCAGCTGCAACCTTTCGAAATCCAGTATAAAGTTTTAAAGAGAACACTATAGTGTTTATTCGGCAAATTTACAAGAGCAGGACTAACTTACGGGAAGATCACTAATCCCACGACTGCAGGTTTGTTTGCAACTCTAACTACATATTTTAGCCCTATAAATGTTGCATGCTTTGTTCATGAATGTTTCAATTATTATAATCAAATCTTAAAATAAATCAAATGGATCATGATTCGTTCAGAAAACGAATCGATTATTCTGTAAATCATTTTGATTGTATATTTTAGCATCATCAAAATGTTTGAAATCTGTATCACTGGGCAGCCTCACATATACGCACTGAGAGTAGGGGAGTAGGAAAATATAATAAAACAAAATAATCTCGTTTCTTCAAAAATAAGTCCAAGTGCTATATTTCATCATGTATGTTACTATTACTTTCCTATATCTTCACAAATGTTTGACATATACTAAGGACCCAATAAGGAAGGGTTTTTAGCATTTAACTGGAAACGTGGAAAAGAGAGATGGAGAATTATCTTAAAATGTCAATATCTCGGGTCTCTGAATATTAGAGGCATAAGATTCGGTATGAACTTTTCACTTAAAATAATTATACATATCTTAGCATTTTTAAAATATTTGACTTAGAAGGAAGAAAGGGCCAGATTTCTCATACATTCCAATTTAATAACGAACAATCAACTTTAAAACGCAATAAATACCTTAATGCCCATGTATTAAATTAAGGGTGTATTAGATACAATATCCAGCTTTTTTGAAAACTGCTATCCTCATTAAACAGAGACTAGAACTTCAGTAGTGCCCTTCGTTTATCTACTCGTTTGCACAACTTGCAATGAATCTGGTAAATACATCTATTTCTTGTTTCAATGTTGAGATGTAATCCGTAAAACGTTCCTATGTTAATATACAAATACTGTGTTTAAATAAATAATATGTTCAAGACAACGCTACGATTGACGGAAATTGTTTCAATATCCGCGAGGGCGAAAATATGTGAGAACTTCCAGTCACGAGGAATGACGAGGGGTTTTCAATCCCGGCGACGGAAAAATATTACAATCATACACTTCCGTTTTTACACGTGTTCAAAACCCATCTTCTTAACACTACGATTTTCTACAATAATCTAAACACACGTGTGCAGATATACATCAATTGTTCCCAGATTTTCCAAACAGTATATTCGATATTTCTCAGACAATAACAATTATTATTCTGTCTCCATCAAAGAGCGATATCTTAATCAAACAACTCATTTCCAGCAAATAATTACAAAATCCTATTAGGAATATATTAAATTAGCAACACGATAAAATTTTACTGTATTTTCCCTCAAGTGTTTGATTTTCATATGCACACTGTTAAACACTATCGATTTATTTTCTTCCCTATTACTGATAATGAATCCCTTCCTCCTAAGTGAGATGTCTCTCATGCATACTATACCATGATTAACAACGCACACTTTCGGTTGTCGGTCTGAATGATTAATTACTTCCGGTCAGATTTAGTTACAGCTTTACTAATTTCACAAGGCCATATAGAGAAAACTACGCCAAAATTCCTACATAATGGAGTTTCATTATTATTATTATTATTATTATTATTATTATTATTATTATTATTATTATTATTATTATTATTATTATTATTATTATTATTATTGGGAAATATGCATCTCGACAAGAAACTTGGCCATTATCAAAAAACAGTGTTTTTCATGATCTCTGCTAAAGAAACTCAATATTTTGTTACAAAGAATGAGAATTTGATATTAACCACCATGGTGGACCGACTTAGTTATGCTCTATGCGATGTAATTGACCGTAAGTTAATATTGTCATTAATTATAAGAAAGTCTGAAAAGAATGATAAACGAGCAAAGAAAGTGCTTCTACTTGAAGACATTCTACGTATAATGTTTAAGCACTCTTTTATTCTTATATGAAATTAGCGTGTAATGAAAGCGAACGAGAAGCATATTTGCATATTGATTGAAAAAAAAATTCTCAGTAGAGGATATCTCTTCCTCTCAGTAGAGGAAGAGATATCGTTAAACGTAACGAAGAGAACGAGATTGTCGCTATATTTCTTTACACGCGTTATTATTACCAGATTGTAGGAAGAATAAAGGAAGCCCATTCGAAATTAAAATTCCGTTGATAGCTCAGACAAAGTCCCAAGGACGTAAGGAAAGAACATCGTTAAAACTAATATCGAACATAACGCTCTTGTCAGTGGATGACCTACAACCTGAGAGGTTATTAAGTTTAATGATCAATTAACGTGTACTCGTATATAACAAAAAAGGAAATGAAAAAATGCTACAAATAAGTTATCCAATAAACATTACACCGTATTAGTTCTGAGATTGTATTTCGGAGAACAGGCTTGCAACATCAAGGATGTAGCGTAGGTTTTACAAAATACTGGCAAATTGAGACGGAGAGAGAGAAAAATAATTTTTATTTCAACTTAAAGTCGACTATTTTGTCTATTTCTAATGTCTGCACTACAAAATAAGTAACAATATAGACCTATTTGCAATACAGTCAATACAGTAGAATGAAGTTTGAAAAATTGGAGGTAATACCGGCCTGCGAAATAACCCTTTTTTTCTCCGGGAAAAGCTTGAAGAGGTGATTTAACCTAATTTAAGTGTACTGATTTCAAATATCGAAGCCTTTTTTGCCTATCACGTACAGTATTTTTTTTTTTTTTTTGCTATTTGCAATCGAAATTTTTTATATTGTAATTTCGATAGAAAACACCATAATAGAAAATATGTGTAATTTGAATGGGACATTATCAAATTGCAACGAATATACAAAACACTACTTTATATAACAGGTTTATTTGTAAAAGGCATAAATCTCACCACAAGAACACTATATTCATGCTTATCACATACAGTTTGCTACTATATGAAACCAATTTTATCATACTGTTTTAATTTCAACACAAAGTTCACAATAATAGACGATATCTGCAATGTGAATAGAACATGATCAAATTGTAACAAATATATAAAAAGCACTACTTAATGTAGCATGTTCATTGCTAGAATGTATGAATCTCACTACAAGAACACTATTTTTTGCTGCGCTTTGATGTGAATGAACGCTATGTTGATTTGTGTTTGTGTTCCTGAGTAGGGTTCTCTCGCACTAGACACCAAGAGTAATCTGACATCATGGAGACGTCCCCTCGCCCCTGGTATCTCCGTTCCATTTCTTATATTCTTTGATGGAACCGCTCGCCATATTTCTCGTTGAATGCTCCTAAATTTGCAGGAAAATAGTCCGAATGACTGCAGGAAATGTAATTTTAAGCTCATGTGGCAACCTCATTTCTGGAAGTTGTACAGCATGGTTTCGACAATCTGTTGGTAGTTGTCATCTTTAACATTACCCAGGAATTTGCTGGAAACATCCTTGAATGATTTCCATGCCTGAAGCTGTGTTTCGTTCATCATCGTAGTGAATGTAGGACCCTTCATAAGCCTCCGAATTTGGGGACTATCAAAAACTCCTTCCTTAATGTTGACATTCGATAGTCCTGGAAATTTCTGACAGAGGTACCGAAAGCAGGGACTACTTTTATCCAAACTCTTAACGTACTGCTTCATAATTCACAATTTTATATGTAAAGGAAGCAACAACACATTTTGAGAATCAATTAATGGACGATTTACGTTTTTTGCTCCTGGCACAAACTGTTTCCTCTTGGGCCACTCAAAAACTAACAAGTGTCTATCCTTGTCCCGAGAGTCCCACTCACACAGAAAACACGGGAACTTTGTACAATCTGCTCTCTGTCCCAATATGATGTCGCACACTTTTAAATCACAGCATAGTAACCATCTGTGTTCATTGTATTTCAGTTTCTGCAAAACCATAGATAAATTGTGATAGTTTTCAAGAAGAAATGTTGAATGGGCTACTGCACTGAAGCAAGTTTATTCCTGTTGTGTAGAAGAACACCTTTGAGACTTCTTTTACTCGCATCAATAAATAGACTCCAGTATTTTGCGTGATAAACTATTTTGCGTGATAAACTATTCCAAGACGACGAATCAAGCCAGGGATATCACAGCAAAACACAAGCTCTTCTTTTTGACCAAAAAAACTGCCTGAATTCTTCCTCCCGATTTCTGTAACCATATGAATTTGTCCCAGGAAGCAAAAAATGTTTCTCTTTTAATCTTGATCCTAAAAGTTCACTCTTTTCATTAGTGAGGCCTAGGTCAGGCACCAAATCGTTTAAGTCACACTGATTATAAAGACGTGAGGTTTAATGTTCAACATTCGATATAAAGGTATCATCATCACCGTCCCCGCACTTGAAGATGACGAAGACACACTCTCTGGTAACTGTATTGGTGGTTTTGGGATAGGAATATTGGATCCATGTGGTACGGGAGTTATGGCTGGTGGAAGGCTCGGATACACAATGTGCTTTTTGTTTTTTGTATAAAAACCGGACACTTTACATACACAAAAATAACTGTCGTCAACATGATTTCTTTGTTCCCACCAAACCATTGGCATTGATGGCAACAACCCTTTGTACCATAGCCACAGGTTTTCTACACACGTTTTACACACAATATGAGGTACGAAATTCTTGTCCTGATCACCTAACTTCATGTTAAAATATGCGAAGTACAAGCTTTTTATAAATGGCGTAATATTTCGCTTCTGGCCTTTAATTGTATAATGGCCACATATGCAGGTATAACAGAAAGAGTTTCAATTGTTCACACATTTTCCCCTACGAACATCACTGCTACTTGCCATTTTAAACACAAACTGACTCACGGATCGACTTCAAGCGCAAGTTGTAACTTGTAGACAAAGGCGTAATTGACGTTCTCAGAATCCCCTCTCAGACAAAAAAAACTTGGCGAATTGACGTAGCCTGGCACTGCGCATACGCGAACCTTATTTTCAGAAACGAAGCTCCATTAGCATAAACATGAGAAGGACTTGTGACAAATCTGTAAGTGATACGAAACAACTGGTATTATTTTTTACCTAAGGACACTAAATCTAACGTATACCACATAAAATTACTTTTGCCGGAAATCGTCACAGGCCGGTGAATTAATTATTTAGTTGCAAACTACACGCACCCAGATATCTTTATTAGGAGGGGACCAAGCTGTACGGCGGGTTTAATATTATAAACCACTACGTGTATATAGTATTGAACGAGTGTTATTCTGCACCCGAAAAGACGATAAGTAATTGTAAAATATTTTGACTTATATTTTCAGAAGAAATATTATAGAACTAGATTGTTTTTATAAGAGAAAGAGCAGAGATGAAGTGTAAGATCAAATTTTCATGTAACATCAATATATTTCCCGGTTAATGCCATAGTTTGTAGCGCATAAAAATTTGTTTCTCTTGATTTTCCTGATCCCAAGTATGTTATTTTTTTCAACTCGATATGATGTATCTTCCGACAGTATTCTAGCCAAACACCAATTAACCTGTTAACTGGGGAGTTTCCGAATCAGAAAGTTGCATCTGAATGGGAAATAAATTTGTTAAAAATACTTATTATGAAATTAAATTAAATCTTTGAGTTTTACGTCCCTCGGAAAATACGAATCTATTCGTATCAATTCGTCACGGCTAATACGAATCTCATTATGACGAATGTAGTCGTCAGACTACATATACAAGCGAAATTCTCATGACGAGTTGAGTCGTCATTGGCAGTTAAGAGGTTAAATTATAAGAGTTAATAAATCATAGTTTTGGGCTATATATTATATTTCGTGTCGTTCTGTTCTTGTCATAAGCATATATATATATATATATATATATATATATATATATATATATATATATATATATATATATATATATGATTTCATGATTTCATTATAAATTTCATGCTAGTAGGTGGTGTAATTATTATATAGAATCAAGTTTAAGGTTAACAAAAATCCCTTTTTCTCGGAAACTACGCATGAGGATATACCGCACATAATTATAGTGTACATGACACAGTGATTTTTTAAAAAAAGTAAAATCATAGAATCTTTCATTGTCTCAAACTGACATTGTAATATACCACTTCACCCATTACATTCTCGTACAGTTGAAAAAAATGGAATGAAATGAAATATTTCAGTTTAACATCCCACGATTATGCTCTTTAGGCTAAGGGAGACGGATGAGTAAGTCAAGTGAATGATGATGGAATAATTGGTGGAATGAGAATGTGAAAGGAAAGGGAAACACGAACCCCTGAGAAAACCCAGGAACACGATGTTGTCCATCACAAACTTACTTGGCAGGGAATCGAGCCAAAGTCCCTACACACCGTAAGTATGTGCTCTACCACTAAGCCACCATGGCCCCCTCCTAAAGTTGAGTTTTACCTTCTATTAAGATGAATCGGAAACCCTTATTTGCCTTCAATTTCTTATTTTTAATTTGAGAGTTTGCCAAAAATGACCCACACGTCTAAAAGCAAAATGTGAATTTTAATTTCTTTTCTAATATTTTGTTATAATGTCAATAAATAATAACAATAATACAAACAATTCTAAGTAGGGCTTCTAAAGTACAATACTTACTTTGATATTTTAACGTGTTCATTTGAACAAGAGATAAAAGTAGTTTCTTTCTTACTTACTGGAATGTCTTTATTTTATTTAAACTATTGGTAAATTTGGTACTTGTACCACCAATGAACATCGAATAATCTTACGTAGGTACTGTCTCTTTGTTTCAGTGAGATATACATTGAATGATATTGTTCAGTTTTTTTTAATGTTATTATTTTTTTGTATTTTTTTGGGGGGGGATGAAAAGATCCAATATATTTCAGACAGAAATTTTCTTGTAGGCCTTATATCTGGAGAACTACACATAGTGTAACCAAACCAAAGCTACCACTTAACTTAGTATGATGTGCTTATTCGTACAAAATACGAAAACTCGATTTAGGGGCCATTAAAAATTTTTGTGGTCCCTGATCCCAAAAAAATCCTATATATTTCATTCAATCAAACGTTTTCGTGTACGTCTTATATCTGAAGAACTACATATAGTGTATTCAAACCAAAACTACTGCTTAGTATGATGTGCATATTCCGTAAAAAATACGAAATCTCGATTTAGGGGCCATCCAAATTTTTTATGGCCCCTGATCCAAAAAATCCAATGTTTTTCATTCAATTACAAATTTTCTTGTACGCCTTATATTTTGATACTACATATACTGTAGCCAAAGCAAAACTATCACTTAACTCAGTATGGTGTGCTTATTCCGTAAAAAAAAATATGAAATCTCAATTTAGGGTCGATTCAAAAATTTTGTGGCCCTGATCCAAAAAATCCAATATATTTCATTCAATCAAGTATTTTCTTGTACGTCTTATATCTGGAGAACTGCATATAGTGTATCCAAACAAAAACTACCACTTAACTCAGTTTGATGTGCTTATTCCGTATAATATACGGAAACTCGATTTATCTAGGGTCCATTCAAAAATTCTGTGGCTCCTGACCCAATATCTAATTATTGGCCAAGATTGCAGTCTTTTGATGCATTTTTTTTATCATTCTTAAAATTCTTGTTTGAACCATTGTTTTTGATTCGCATTTTTTCCACATAACGAAATGCGTCTAATACATACATAAGAGTGACGTGCGGATTGACCTTCTCAAGTCAAAAAGCACATTGAATGTTGAAATTGTATTATTTCCAACGCATAATTGTATTAGTGCTAAGTAAACAATATAAGACAATTTCAGTGCTCATAAGTTATTTCAGAAATCTGAATTATCAGTTTCTTTCCCGCAAAATTTACATAGCGCATAAATACTTCCATACATTATATGGAAGTATTTACATTTGAAAAGTAAATCCACATTTCAGTGTTTATAACATATTTTTTTTCCTCTTTCATTATATCCTTAGATTTCTCTTCCTTAAGGGCTTTCACTACGATTCCTATAACCTTTTATACAAGTTAATAACTCTTAAAAGAATAAAAAATATTTTTAAAACTTTGCCTTAATAAAGCGAACTTGAGTTTTCAAGTCTTTTCATAGAGTGTAGAAGTACATAGGAGCAGTTCTTGACGTCACAATTGTTCTCTCAAAGTTCTACATTATATGGAAGTTCTTCAGCTATACTACGTAGTAGCCAAAGGAGTTCGGAGTAAGCCAATAAAATTGCGATGCGCTTTTGTCAAGCCTCCAATGACAAATTTCCTTTCAACGGGTGAATATTTATAACATTCTGAACTCACTAAGAACATACAGCATGTATTTCAAATCTGACTCCCACTTCACAGCGTTGGCAACGTTGCTGTAAGCTGATTGGTCAACGTGAAAGTATCGCTCGATGTCAAACGTCAGTTTGTCTGCCGCGGATAATAGTTAATAGAATTTTGGAAGTGTTAGACAGCTGACTTTTTCAGTCATGATATTATTTCTTGTTTTATTTCCAGAAAATGATAACGAGTGAGTAGAGCAGTGAAGATTTGTAAGTGCTAGTAAAAACATGATTAAGATTGTTCATATCTCTTGATATGAGGAGAAGAGAGCCAATTCTACCTGTCAGAAAGCGAAATAACGCTGTTTGTTACAAGTGAAGATGTACAATAGATTGCTCTAAACAAGATTTACATCATACAGAAAAATGCCAAAACCGGAGCTTATTCCTTCTAATTGCAATTGTCTAACTCACATCATGATAGACTGAATCAGCAGCAGTTGTTACACTTTTCCTGTTTCTATCATCCCATTGTAAACTAAACTGTCCAACACAGATACATAAAAATTCAGCAATTTTGTTTGCTTTTATATGCGTTATTTCTTTTGTTTCTATGGCTTTTCATATTCACGTCACTACTTACTTAAGTTGCGTTATGTAGTAGCAATTCTAAATAACACAAATGAAAGCACTCATCAGATGAATCAGTAAGAACTTAGCTCTACCTATGCACATTACAAGTTAACAGCAGTAGTATCAGGAACTTCGAATTAGTGAATTCCAAATTTCAAGCATGCCTGATTCTGTACAGAGTTTCTTTTTCTAATTCGATTGTCTGTAGGATTAGGGTAGCAAATAATTAAACTAATATTAGAAATTCTTAAATTCGTTTTAATGACGTTCAAGAAGTTTCACATTGTATTGTCAACACATTAGAAAACCCCAGTAACTTAAGAAATCTGCTGTTTCTTGCAGTGGAAAGGCGTGATACTCCTGATTTTTTCTGTCTTGCCACTTTGATACCCCTCTTAATTTCCTGGTGCCAGTACTGTTCCGTTAACATTGATTAGAAACCAGATATATTCTGACGTCATTACCTGACCACCTCCCTCAAACTGATAAGCTTCGTGGTACTATAGTCACTAGCTTATCCTCTTCTTTTGACTAGTATATCGTCAATTAATTTAGTATATTTCGCCTCGTCTCTCTTTCTCATTCTTTCACACCTTCCAGCATGTCCCTGAATATACAGTTCATCTCAGACAACGACGTAACAAACTTCCCTTCCTCTCTCTAATTACATCCAATGTTTGTTCTTTTGTATCCTTTAATACGCAGCACTTTCGCATTGGTTCTTCGTTCGATTGAGCTATTTTTCCATTCATCGATATATCTTCTATATCGTTATTCCATATTTCTACCCCGTAGCATAGAAGTACATGAAGTACTTGATGAATGTACACTCATGTCCAAAATTATTGTCGCATGTCTATAAATATGCTGTTCTAGGAATATAATTTGATAACGAATTCGCCCGGTATTTCTTATATTGTTAGTATGTGTATAATCCTCAAAGACATGTATGTGTCAAATGTCGTCAAAAGAACAGTAAATAAGAACAATAAAACGAAAATAAAATTTTCTTGTCCATTTAGCAACATTTTATTTTACTCATTATAGTTTTCGTATTTATATTTCTTTTCCTACGAAATTTACCATAAATATACAATTTCCGATTATACACATAATATTAGCATTAAAAGTACCCTGCAAAATCATTATCAAATTATATTCTTACAAGAAAACAGTTATAGATATGTGACAATAATTTTGGACATGAGTGTACTTCTTTACTCTTTGCTTGAAGACTCACTCTTCCTAAATGCTTCTTTCATAATTTCTGCTCTTCTTTTTATTTTACGTTTCACTTCATGTCATCACTAATTATACTACCTAGGGAGCCAATACTACTAACATAATCTACATTTCCCTCTTCTACTACTATATTTGATCCAGAGTGTTTTGTCCCAATCTACGTTCACTTTCTAATGTTTAGTTTCTAAGCAGTTTTTCCCCAAGTCTTTTAACACCGCATTAATTTCCTATTCATATTTAGAAACAAGAGCCGTATCATCTACAAATTGAAGATCTATACTTCTCAACCTTCTACTGCAAAAATGACTTTCCTATGAAACTTACTTTTACTCTCTCATGTATATATGTTTGTCAAAGAAATATTGTGTAAGAAATACTAGGCTTTTCTAATTCACGCACTTTAAGTATGAGCAGTTACTACATCAGACAACGCATTAATCGTTACTGAACAATGCTGTAATAACAATAATTATTTCTCAAATATCCAAAATAATTTCAAATGCCGGTACTAAAGAAACAAACCTTGTGTTGTCTCTGTTCTTCTTCAAGTGACTTTAATTTCAAGTGTATATAATAGTTCTGCAAAGCATTGTAGCAGTTTCTAAAAGCCAGTGAACTCTTTGTTTACCTTCCGACACCCTGCTTCAATGATGTAGAATCCAAATGCCAGTTGCCGTTTGTTTTATTTCGGTAGAAGAATGAATGGATTTACTGCCATTATTACGTACCATATATATGGATCCTGAATTCAGCCACGACAGTTGTTCATAGTTTATTTAATATTGAACATCACCTACTGTATAACACATGTAAAATTGTCTAGAAAACGATATGCCTAAGAATGTATACAGACCACGCAGAAAGCACATCATAAAGCTTTATTTAACTCCGTAACATAGATCTGATTTTAATTGGTATCAAAGTAACTTGCTAATTTAAAGAAAATTGTACACACATATTCACATATTCACATACACGTACCAATTTTATACATTCGTAAAAGAAAATCTCATCTATTCTTTGTCTTATATCGTGTCTGAATGTTTAAACTAGGATATTTGGTACAACTTTTTAAACTTTCTCCTTCCTCCCCCGTATTTTAAGAGCCTCAATAAATGATATTTTTAAAATATATTAACTTATTCTCCCTGCACTTTCACATAAAACCTATTGTTAGTTACTAGCAAGTAAGATCCATATGTTGTCACACAAATCCGATCCAAACATACGGCGTTTGATTGAGCATGAAAGTGAATAGACATAATCAAGATTTAAGTTGCTAT
This sequence comes from Thermobia domestica, assembly GCF_964235325.1. Classification (NCBI taxonomy): domain Eukaryota; kingdom Metazoa; phylum Arthropoda; class Insecta; order Zygentoma; family Lepismatidae; genus Thermobia; species Thermobia domestica. The sequence continues at coordinate 75,480,862 of NC_137464.1, forward strand.
GGACTGTAAGGAGCGGAGATAAGGGCAAAATACTTTGAATGTTCCCGAAAACAGAGAAATAACGGTGAAACTTAAAATCTTGCAGAGAGTGAATATAAGCAAACCAAAATTTACCTACTAGCCATAAATAGTACAGACAATTTCATATAACATGTATGCAGTGAAAAGCTATACTAAACGGAAATAGTGCATGGATCAGGAAGAACGATCTTGGGAAAGGTTTCATTTTGTATAGGTGTACTATAGGTGACAGGAAAAAAAGGACCCGAGTAGTTGGCGCGGAAAAGTAAACAAAACCAGTTGTCGTGTGCGCTACGAAATAAAGAGAGGTGTGTTTTGTAATGTTCTACGCTATGGACCACAGGAAGAGCAAGTAGAGAGGTCGTGGTAAAGTAGAAAATGGGCAGAGTGTGTGAAATGTAAAAGTGTGAAACGAAACCAGCGCTAATGGTTGTGATAGTAGGAGCGAGTGCGAGATTTTTCTGTATGAGCATTCGATCACGAAGGCCAGAGTAGAAGCAGAGTGCGGCGGTACTTTGAAGGCTGACGTGAAAATGTGTATAACATGTGTACCAAATGCGACAAGCTGTAGTTGTGAACTTGTTAGAGGCTGTTTTCGGTATCTCGCAGGAAACCTCCACGCTGCAGAAACATCTCCTTGCAAAACAAATAAAACGCAGTTGTGTGAGGAAGAGGTTGTTGTGGATGAGTTTAACACAAATAATAGATGATGAGGAAAACATTGAAAATGATTTTGGCTATGATTAAGCGCTACCAGGAGAAACGATTCTGCTGCCAGAACGAAGTCCATCAGTCGTTGAGCACCATGAAAGCGGTAGTTTGTCTTATCTTCCATCACCACCAAAGAAAATATGCACAAAATTCCTGGACATTACTTTGCCAATACATATCAGGCAGGACAGAGGCACGGAACCTCCCTAGATGAGCCCTTCTGGATTAGCGATTGACAAGTCACGGCATAACACAAATAATATAGTCTTGCAAAAATTTGAAAAGACTTACAGCGCCTTGCAGACGCCGGCACTCCTTATAAGTACCGCTAAATAATATACTGTACGTGAGCATTTCATCGAAATGAGAAAACGCCATGCAATTATTCACGACCGTACATAACGTATCTGGGCGATGGATATTAAGAAAGAACTTGTTCCACACAATACCTTATCATTTATAGCGTCCAAATCATAGAGCAAATGCTTCAAACGACAAAACCAAATAGTTTTGCGCAAATTACACATAAAGTTAGTACGAGAGTTGAAATTGATGCTGAGGCAGAAACAACCACCGCATAGTAAGTTAATGAAGTCAAGTCTTTTATTACAGAGCACGAGTAGAGTCCAGAACAGATCATGATTCCATATTTGATAAACAATTACGTTCTCGCAGAACGCTTGCATTAACCCTCGAGAACTCGCAGCGCGGTCTTTTCGACCGCACCTATAAATATTCGTTGATTTTGTTTAGTGACTTTGAGCAAACTTCCCCTCACCCCCCTCTAATCCTTCCCCAGACTGTATTTTTGCAACACACCACCGCTTTTGGCAAGTATACAATTCATTTAAAATTATGTAATTCATTCCTTAACGTCAAATTTTACAGCGTGGTCGTTTCGACCGCGTGCGAGTTCTCGCGTGACGGTCTGTGCGCGAGTGATAAAGGGTTAAGCCAGTAAGACGATCTTTGATCTTATGGGTTCAGTCGCCTCCACGACGCATACATATATTATAAATACCGGTGATTGGAATGGATTGCACACTACTTCTACACATACATGTTCTTGTTTTGGAATCCAGTGGTCACTTTCCAACGAGTATGGCCGCTGAATTTCCTAATATGAAAGCAGTAGATCAGTGAATAGGGCCAAACGCGATTTACAGGGTAAGGATTATGATTGGCATTGGTTGATTCGTAGGCAGCAAACAAGGATGATGGTTTTTACGATGCAACAGTGCCTGGGGGTGTTGAGTTCCATAAGAAGCTGGCTGATTCCTGCGAAATGTACAGGCCTTATATAACCAGCTTCCTTTCGTCCGCTGTACTCATTGCGAGAAATGTTTGTGTGTTAATCACACATTCATTATCGACCTTACAACTGCAGCTAAACTACAACGGGTGGAATTATTCTCTATTCTTTTACTCTATTTGTCTTCACTCACGTGCGATATTTACGCACGAACGTCGTCCACCCTTTCCATGCATGTATTATCAGTCTTTCGTATTGTGTTTTGTTTTACTTATATAACTGATGTGCAAATAGCTATTTCATTATATTATTTCTGATATATTACTTTTCTGCTGAGTTGGCAACACCACGATCTAGATGGCAATCTTGTTTGTCCTTCTTATGGTTAGTGGGTTAATTTTGGCTTGGTTACATTCATTCTTTCCAAAATATTTAGTTTCGCTGTAATTACTGCCTTTCTTTCATTTCGGCGATACTCTTAAGTTTTCTCTTCCATAGCAGCTTAAATTTTGGTGATTCTCATTTCTTTTCACGCTCAATCAGACGCCATATGTTTGCATCGAATTTGCGCGACATCCTCTACCTGTAAGAAAAGCTTTACAGTAGTTTATGTGTAAATAACGGTGTTATGCATCAATTGACCAAGCGCCATTTTTCGAGATTTTTACATCAGTGTCTAGGAGACACTGTAAATGATGTAAAAAATTGTTTGAAACCTTTCTATTTCCTTAAACATTCAGGAAAAGCTATTCGACCAAGTGCCAAGAATTGAATTGTAATAGTAACATGCTTGTGTTTCCTTCAATATCTCAGAACCATGTTTTGGCGTTTGGTCAATTGATGCATAACACCGTCAAATTATAATTGATAATTTCATGAAACACAATCTAGCTTTTTTAGAACAACTACTGATAAAACTATTAGTCTTTATGAAACATTTTTATCGTTCAACATTTCTCTAATAGCTCTACAAACCATTCGTTGGAACTAGAAATCCTATAGCGTCCACCGATAAATATTATTTGGTAGAATTATCAATTTTTCGAATCTTTACATATTTTTCTTCAGTATGCAGTAATTATTTTTACTTGTAATCGGAAAAGAAAAGTAAAATGCATTATTATTTCTTCAAGAAAATTGAAACAAAAAGGGTGTAAACTTTTTTCCAGACAGAAAAAGTTGTTGAAAACTTCGTTTTTCTTTAATTTTTTTAAAAAAACAACACACATTTAATTTTTCACCTTATATTTGGTGGCGAATTGTGAAATTAAGAAGTTCTGTAGCTTTCTATATACTGTATATCCGTTCATTAGTCTACTGTTTTCGCCATATATATCTCCAGCCTGCGTTTCTCTCTATGAAATAGCGGTCAACATTGTTTTCCATATGACTATCACCATAATTGTTAAAATACCTTCTATAACATCATGCATATCGTAAATAACCGAAAAAAGTGGATTTAAGTTAATCATTTTATGTGTATTTTCATTTTATTTGTATGTAAAAAATATCCAACTCCCTCATCCTTCAGTTTTTTTTTAAAGTATGGTTTTAATTAAAACGAAAGGTATCCAAAAAGAAAACCTTGGTTCTTGCTATTATCTTTCTATGAAACCGCTGACTTCACATATTTGTAGTCATGTGTCATATTCTTGTATAAGAAATGGCTGGCTATTCGCCAAGTGAGGGAGGAAAAACTATTTTTAAAATGGGCCTTTGTCGAGGGTGAGGAAAACTGCACATCATCTTTTTTTTTCTTTCGTAGTTTTTTTTCTTTTTTCTCTTTGTGAAAAAATATTAATTAAGCGACAGACTTAGGGAGTGATATGCTTGCACTAATTCTATATTTATCACAACAGCTGGGCTTTCGTAACTGACAAATTTGAGAGTTTCCTGAAGTTCACTCCCAAGAAACATATTTGTACTTGAAATCACTAAGATGACTGTTGTTACAAATTCAAGTGTTTTTGTGTCAAGGACATCGAGCTAAACAGCGAAGAAAATGTTGTTTGATCTCTAGACTTCCCTAAAATTTTGATTTAGGCCTACTATTATCCCCCTTTTAGGGTTAGCTGTGAGGCGGAACAGAGATTTCGTGAGGCGAGATAGAGGTTTTCCAATAGAGACAGATATACTTTCCGAGACGAGACATCATTTTTATGATAGGCCTACCTTTACGAGACGCGACAGCCTTAGGCTTGATCTTGGATTTGATTCCTGTGAAGGCAAAGCATTTTTTGCTATTGGCTTAGCAACGTGAGACAAATGCTTTAACTAAATGATGGAGCATCCCGGTATTAAATAAAATTGATGGTCTTTAATGGAATTATATTTCTATTATTTGCAGTATAAGAGGAATCTTTCGTACCTCTTGTACTCAGGGGACTATTCTATGTTCAGCTCAAGAATTGCAATACTCAAAAAAGCATTCAACAAGAAAATATAACTTTTAACTAGCAGGCGTTATATTGGACTGAGAATCAAGTTCGTCAAGTAATATTTTTATGGAACATTGGTCTGTATGGTTCAGAGACTTGGCCATTACGGAAGTTAGAGAAGAAATATTTAGAAAGCTTCGAAATGTGGTGTTGGAGGAAGATGGAGAAGATAAAATGGACGGGCAGAGTAACAAACGAAGATGTTTTAAAAACAGATAGGAGAAAAGAGGGCGCTTTTAGCCAGCACCCTTCGTAGGAAGGCCAATTGATTGGACTCATCTTACAAAGAAAGTGTCTTCTTCATACAGTTATAGAATGAAAGATGGAAGGAAAGCAAAGAATAGGAAGAAAAAGAACACGACTGATCGATGATTTGAAAAATCGAAGAAAATATTGGTTGCTCAGTGGTAGAGCATTCACCTACAGTGTTTGGGGTCCCTGGTTCGATCCCAGCTCGCGCCGTGTAAACTTTGTGGTGGACAAACACCGTGCTCGTGGGTTTTCTCGGTGTTCCCCTATTTCCTCCCACTTCATTCATTCCACCATTTCACTCATTTTTCATTATCACCGTCTCCTTTAGCCTAACCTGCATAACCGTGGGGCGTAAAACTTAAGGATTTCATGACAATATAGTTTTGGGTCCATCTTGAATAAAAAAAAAAAAACAACACAGCTTTCTTACAAGGGTGGCTAGAATATTTATTATAAAAATAAACTAGACAAGTAACACTTTCGGAAGTATAGCACTGCCCTTTTCAGACTACACTCTACAACTGAAATCAGAATTAAAATTATATACAATAAAGGAAGGAGATCATTAGTTCTTTCCACCAATCAGGAATCACTACTCATTAAAAATTCACTTTTCTTTAATAGCACTAATGATCTCCTTTAAAGAAAGGCTATTAAAGAAAAGTGAACTTTTAATGTGTAGTGATTCCTGATTGGTGGAAAGAACTAATGATCTCCTTTCTTTATTGTATATAATTTTAATTCTGATTTCAGTTGTAGAGTGTAGTCTGAGGAAGGAAGTGCTATACTTCCGAAACTTTTACTTGTCTAGCTTATTTTTTATAATAAATATTCTAGCCAGCCTTGTAAGAAAGTTGTGTTTTTTTCTTTATTTCATTTTTTTCAATTACCGTATGTTTCTATTTTTTGAGTAATTACATGATAGTCTTTTTCTCATTACAAATTCTCTTTTCTAACAGATAATTACATTGGGTGAGCTTCCACTGGTTGCAGTTTGATCGAATAGTGTGTCATACACACCAATTTCTCTTCATTAACATTTCATCGATTTCTCTTTCGCATGTTAGATGACCAGTTAATGTTCAAAAATAGAGTTTGTTTCTCAGCATTTATTCAAGTAACTGAATTTGCTGTAGGAGATGCATATGCATTGACTGACTGTTTACCCTATGTTAAATTTTGACTGAGTCCAGTGGCGTACGCAGAGGGGTCAGCTGGGGTTGCAGGCTCTCAAGAATGTTTAAAGAAGACCAATATTTTCAATTGAAAAGGGTAAAAGTGAGTAAAAAGCAGAAATAGGTAATCAGAAAAATAGAGTCTTGTCCAAAAGGGGATGTGTGAAACTCTAGGGTAAGTGAAATGAGTACCCACCATTCAAGAGCATAAAATCAAAGAATTTACACCAAATTCGGATAGGGACATAACTTCAAAATAGTTCGGTTTGACCTACAATCTTTCAAAGTGTCTTCAAACGAAAGGAGTCGATGTCTGCAGTGCACTGAAACAAGAAAAGATGGCGAGAATGCTTGCTCATGATTTGGCACAAAATGTTGATTCTGAATGTCATGAACTTTTGAAAGCTCCCCTGGAACAAGCAGCCCATATAATTGGTACGTCAGTGCACAAGGGAATTAAGTCCAATTTTTTGATCATTTTGGACATGTTTGACCTTTAAGATTCTTACCTAAGGTACTTTTCAGTGTTTAAAAAATTCATTTCCAAATATTTTAAATAACTCTTATATTGTTAAAAAAAAAAAAAAAAAAAGGTGTTAAAATTTCCATATACTTAAGCGTACTGTACGAACTTTCTCCTTTCTTTCACAACTTTGGTAATTGGAATAACTTCCTTTGTGGTCTGAATGCTGCAAATGTTCAAATAATAGTACCAAAAACAGTTGGTCTCCAGAGGCATCGAGGCAATCCACACTGTACAAAACCGGCAACCTATTACCGAATAGAGCTTTTTATTCCATGCTTAGACAACATGATTTGTTCATTAGATAAAAGATATCTAGTGCACAACCATACTATGTCATCTCCCCAGTACCTGATTACAACCAAGCATAATGTTCCATTTGATAATGTTCGACCTGCATTCGCATTCTACAGAGAACGATTTGGTTGATTCTTATAATGAAGTATTTATTATGTGGAATGGATCTCAAGAGAACCTGTTATCGCCGTATTAGGCAAATGGGATGAAAACATTTTTCTAAATATCTATCTATCTATCTATCTATCTATCTATCTATCTATCTATCTATCTATCTATCTATCTCTCTCTCTCTCTCTCTCTCTCTCTCTCTCTCTATATATATATATATATATATATATATATATATATATATATATATATATATATATATAACTGCTTAAAATGCTTGTTATACTTCCCGCCTTCCCAGTTTGGTGTCATAATATGGGACTACATCATGTTAGCGGACTGTGCATCACTTCATGTGTTCCAACAGCGGTTGGAAAAATCTGACAAGTGAGATCTACAGGAACGTCATACTTGAACAGTATATCTGACTGTTGTAAATTGTATATTGTTAGTTGTAAAATATATTATAAATTGTAAGTTCCATTTCTTTTCTTAAAATAGGTACAATTAGCAATCTTGTAAATTTTGTTTATCCCGAGTGAGAAAGAAGAGAAACAAGTTAGGAAAATTTGAAGGGAGAAAATAGAATGAGTGAATATGAAGTATAGTGTCATTCTCCTAAGCTGACCCAAGTTGACTGCTATTAAGACTGTATATTTGCTACTAAACGATGAATTATATTGTTTTACATGGAGTGGATTATCTACAGACTGACAGTGATTTATATTTGTGAATTTCTCACATTTTGTGGGAAAATATATAGCGTAGTGTACAAGGATATGTCTAGTCTTTAGCAATCGATTCGTTTAAGGGCAGGCAACAATGAAATCTATATCACTCTATAGTCCAGCCCCTCGAACTTCACGTATTCCTAACGTACCTTTAATCTTAAGGGATTTCCAGATATGGTCATCTTATTATAACTGTTACAACCTACGCCCTATTTTCCTTCCCTTCTAGACGCCGCGGTGGCTCAGTGGTAGAGCATTCACCTCTGGCGCTTGGGGTGCCGGGTTCGATCCCAGTCCCCGCCAAGTGAAGGGACAAACATCGTGTGCGTGGGTTTCCTTGGGGTTCTCCCGTTTCCTCCTACTTTCTTCATTCCATCATTTCATTCATTTCTCATCACCGTCTCCTTTAGCCTAGTTGGCATAACCGTTGGCCGTAAAACTTAAATATTTCATTTCCCTCCCTTCTACAGGAAACATCAAAGAACATTGAAATGCGTCTTTAATTAACTTATCTCTACTCTTAAAAGATTTAGAAGTATGGCCATGTTATGTTAACAATTAGAACCACCACCCTCTGTCTTTCCTTCTAAGGGAACATCAAACAATGCTTAAACATGTCTTTAATTATAGGGGAACGTGGGGCATAATGGGGAAGCTAAGATATTTGCCTTTCTAAATTGGTAACCAATATCTCAATTGCAGTAATTTTTCTGCGGTAGACACGTTGGACATTTATTGTGATATTTCAACCAGCAAATCCTTTCAAAAATATTGTTTTGCACCTTTTTAGTTAGCTTATTCCAAAAATGGCTCTTTTCCCCATTATGCCCCCTACGTGGGGCATAATGGAACATTGGATTTCAGTCAACCCCATTATTCCCCTACCCCATACTGCCCCGTACACTATTACATCTATAATATCCAGCTCTAATATAGATTTATCATAAAACAACAATATATGATTACTATTATACAACACAACTTGAATTTTATGAAATATTTATTAGACTCAATAATCAAATATAACAAAAGATGAGTACTCTTTTTTTTAAAAAAAAAAAAAATGTTGATAATTACTTCAAAAGGTACATTCTGAATTAGGCATTATTAAGAAAAAGAAAAAATGTGATCATTGGGAATTGTACTAAAAGTTTATGCAGATTATATCGAATTATTGTCAGTTAAATCTTAATATTTCCTGACATCAAATCAACATAACCAAATTTTGAAAATTCAGCATGAAGAACTTAAACAAAACTGCGCAAATGCAATCCCAGCATTAACAAGAAATGTTTCGAGCTGGATAGTAAACTACACAATCGATACTCTTACGGGGCATAATGAGGTAATGGGGCAATATGGGGTGATTGCAAGGTGTCTTCCCGTTGTGCCTACTTCCCGTTATGCCTACAGGCCCTCCAGCACTTTGTAGAAAATATTTTTAATGATCTTATCTGTAGGCAGAACGGTAATTCCCGTTGTGCCTACTTCCCGTTCTGCCTACTCTTTCGAGACGGGGAATTCTGTGCAGGGAGGGATCTTTTCTAGGGATTTTTTCTTTAGTAATTCTAATAGATTCTGTAAGCAAGCAAGAAAATTTTTATCATATCTATTTCTTTGCAAACTAACAATATTGATTTAATCGGACGCCAATACGTTTTCAGGGCGACGCGTCGTTTACTGACTTCCCATATTTTTTCTTTCTTCTTGCTTGTTCGGCGACCCCTACTATTAGCGCTCAGGGCAACAGCCCCGCTCGTTCCCCTCTAGCTACGCATCTGATTACTATAACAGTCTTATGTGTTTCGTTGGGTTTTCAGTATTTAGAAAATGTTATTTCAATAAAGTGAAGAATTATATATAACATTTTAGATGCATGGCCGCTGAAAAAAAAAAAAAATCTCTTTATTAAACTGCAACTATGATTCTGTTCCTTGAATTTTGTCAGTTTTATCAGAAATTTTCCATGGGTTTTGTCTTGCATTCGCAATAATCTGTTTCGTAATTCTAAGAAATTATGTAAGAAGAATAACTATTTCTTCAAGTTTCATCATAAATTTTAGATGTTATTCTACTTTTTCTTCTGGGAAAAATTGCTGGGATATAGTTCTGTTATTAGCAGGGTTGTTTGCATCTACTTTAGTAAATATGAATATTATTTCTTTTTAATTCCTACAGGAAAATGGAAAATTGATTCAGTTGAAAAAAAAAAAAAACAGTTTGACATTGAAACTGAAACGAAAACGAACATAAAACGAAGTTTCTTCGGTCTAATATCAAGTCATTTCACAAAAAAAATTTATTCGGTTTTCCAGTATTTCATCTCCAACGTGCTACGACTCATAGTACGTAAAATGTGCCACAGTTCACATCCTTAAGACATGTTTGATGGCCATATATTAAACATATATTAAACAATAGTAAGCAGTTGCATACTGTTTGCATTTAGAACAGTGATGGTGAGATGTTTTAAATATATTGGCTATATTAACGATATATGGTATTAACATTGACGATATGTAGTATTTACATTGACAATATAAGTATATGTAACATTGCATGTAGTATAGAATCGTGTTAGAAGACAAATTACCTGTTAAGGTAATGCCAAAGAAGGAGCAGTGATGTAAAAGACAAAGGCTCTTTTTTTTTAAAAGGGCCGCCTTATGCATCCTCTTGCATTGTTTGTTTAATGTATGGCCGAACATGTCTTGAGGATGTGAATTGTGGCACTTTTTAGTACTGCAAGCCTTAGTATGCTGGAGATAAACTACTGGAAAACCGATTAAAATTCGGTTGTGAAATGAATTGATATTAGCCCGAAGTAAGTCTGTTTCGTGTTCGTTTCAGATACAATGTCAAACGGGTTACTGGCAACTGAATCAATCAATTCGAGGAAAGAGATATGATGGAGACAAACACTCTTTTTAAAGGCCGCCTTATGCATCCTCTTGCGTTGTTTGTTTAATAGTTGGCCAGACATGTCTTGGGGATGTGAACTGTGGCATTTTTTAGTACTGCAAGTCTTAGCATGCTGGAGGTAAACTACTGGAAACCCAAATAAAATTTTGTTCTGAAATTGCTTGATATTAGATCTTTTTTTTTTTTTTTTTTTTAATGTTTGTTTCACATACAATGTCTAACATTCTTGCAACTGAGTCAACCAATTTTCCATGTATGATGAAACTTGTAGAGGTGGTGGTTGTTTTTACAGAAGCTTTTAGAAATACTAAAGAAATATTCCCTACAAAAATTCCTCCCTGCTAGTGTTGCCACGAGACGGGACATTTCTCGTGTCTCGTCTCGTCTCGTCTCGTAAACGAGACGAGACACGAGACGAGACAGAACCCTTTTAGACGAGACACGAGACGAGAAAGACTACTTTTCTCGTCCCGAAAACGAGACGAGACACGAGACGAGACGGGACGTCTCGTGAAATGTCTCGTCTCGTCTCGTGTCTCGAAAATCAAAACGCTGGCGGGAATGGACAAGATTGAAATTGCCAGTGGTCATATAGATTGCAAAAGGAAAATCCCCTTTGTGAGAAAACATGTTGAAAAGCCTTCATAGAAAAGTGTCCTCTGTCTATTGAATGAAACAATCGTGATACGTGAGCTTCCAGGAATATCATCCTTAATCTCTTGTCCCAAATTCGCCTTGCTGTAAACCAAGGATTTCTCATTTTTTTTTCATTTCTGGCTGGAATGATGACAAACGAAACAAAGACAGGGAAGATTTTTACAAGGTCAAGAAACCGAACTACCACCACCAGCTATTCAATTTGAAAACTGGGTAAGGTCTATACTCATCACAGGCTGTAGTTGAAAGTTCTGGCTGAAGTGGCAAAAAGAAACAGACAACACTTGTCTTTATTCCCTGGTGGCGCGGCGGTATTCTTTTTACTAAATGAACTGAAAACGGCAATTGAAGTACATCTTGCAACTAAAGTTTTGTCCTCTCTCTCCCTCCCTCCCTCCCTCCCTCACACACACACACACACACACACTTAAAAATACACTTTTACCGTTTTACCAATCGCCCGCTTACAGCAGTCATGTTGAAAAATTCACATCTTCGTTTGGAAGCCGGCGAAGGACAAAGAAAGCAAACATATTGTCGACGAACCCTTCAAATTGTTTGCTTTCAGCAAATTTATGGTACCCCTATAGTAACAATAACCCTGGAGCTGAAGAGGTTTTACAGGGGGGCCTTCCTTTTGTTACGCGGAAATGTTTTATCTGACCAGAGTGCGAAATTGCCCTCTGCTTCTATGTTGGGAGGAGAAGAATACTTCACTTTCCTAGTGAAAAATATTCATTAGGACCTGAATTATCTTCAAAAATGTTTTCTTACAGGCGCATTAAGCCTTTCGAACTTAATAAATGTAAAGAACATTTGGTATGATATTCATGGAACTCCGTTGAAAGCAGAAAATATTATGACAATGATCAAAATTCGAACATTGAAGAACATAATTAACAGAAAAGAAATAGGATACCCAAACCATATTTTTAACCCTGCTATAAAATGTGTATCCTATATTTTTACTAATTCCGTACTCCCATGAAAGTAACCTGGCCAGGATATTCTCTCCAAATTTTTCAGACTGAAATCCGTTTATTCCGTACGATTTCGCCCCCTGACACAATACGGAAAAACAAATGCTGTTAAAATCCATACACATGACCCTTCCGGGACTCAACCCATGGCCTTCAAGCCGATGGTCTATCACCGCAGACTGCTCGGTTTGGTATGAAGATGTACGTTGTATGATTACGAATAGATCACGACAATATAAGAAACTTTAATCCAAAATGGCCACCCAAAAATCCTTTTTTTAGACCACAAGCTAATCTGGGTATACTGTCATGAGTTTGTTACACAAACGGGGCAACCACCATATAGGGGCACACACCCCGTGGGTATGGGAAGAGATTTGTACCATGGAGGTGTAGACTGGCCCCAAGCATTCTTTCCTCCGATGTGTCAAATAGAGCTTACTGTGCAGTAACCTATAAAATTTCAATCAAATACTTTCCATTACTCAATAAAATTATTTGGTTCCAAGCCTTTTTATATATATATATATATGTATATATATATATAATATGTATATATATATATGTAATAATTGCAACAAATCTAAACATGCTAAAATGGAAAGTAGTTTTTGGATTGGTATGGGTTAACACTGTGAAACCTAAAGGCTGGAATATATGAAATCAAAGTGTACACACACATCTATCTATCTATCTATCTAATATATATATATATACCGACACTATAAAGCAAGTGGGCCTCTATATGGTGGTTGGTAGTATACGGTAGTGTCGGGGATGGTGACACCTTTAAATCGGACTTTGCTTGTCGTGAAAACATCATTTGACATTAGTGTCTTCATCTTCCACGTACCTATGAGCAATTTACTATATATTCGTGTATTGAAACTGGTAAAACAAATTTCAATGTTTCAAAATGTTAAAAAAAATAAAAATAAATAAAAGGCCAGGGTCGAGAAGCCTCAGACAACTAACAGCAGAGATATATTATCTTGTAAACTATTTGCCCTTACCTTGTCAGCTTATTTGAATTTATTTTTAAGACCTTCAGGCAACTTTGGCCCACTCCGAATAGATGATGATGGGGAAATTAGTGGAATGAAGAAAGTGATAGGATACAAGACAACTTCGAGAAAACACACACACACACACTCCATGTTTGTCCACCACAAAGCTCACATGGCACTAACCGAGATCGAACCGACTACCACACACACCAGAGGTAAATGCTTCACGGTGTAGCTACCGTGACCAGAGATGGAGTGGATCAATGGGTCAAGTGGGTCAAGTTTTCTAAATGGATCAGTGGGTCGTGGGTCAACAGCATGCGACCCACCACCCACCATGACCCACTGTGACCCACCACCCACCGTGACCCACTGCGACCCACCACCCACCATGGCCCACTGTGACCCACCACACACCGTGACCCACTGCGACCCACCACCCACCATGACCCACTGCGACCCACCACCCACCGTGACCCACTGCGACCTACCGACTCAGTATGATCTACCGACCCTCTCTGCTCACTGCATTGTAGAGAGTATCTTCTGAAGACTGGTAAATTTGTCTCCGTTTTACTTTCAAGACCTTCATTTCCCTTTCTTTTCCACTTGTTTCTGTCTACTTCCCTAAGGTGAGTATATCTAACCAAGTGAAAAAAGAACTTCGGGCACTTTTGGATATTAATATTTTAATAGTAATAATAGCAATAGGACTTACACTACAACTTGGCTTTCAAGACCTGTGGGTTTTTAGAGCTAACTACTGGAAAAGATCACTTTTGAATCACTGTAATATGTAAATTATTTATAAAAAAATTGAATGTAACTATGTGTGCCTGATCATCACGGTCAAATTGCAAAGTCAAATGAAATTACTTTTGGTATATAGTTAGGCCTTAAGCCAAATTAGGATGTTATATTGCTTTTATTATAATGCATAATATCCTAAGGAGGTAGTGAGGATCCGAATTTTTGCGAAACAAAATGAGTATTTCGCAAGCCGTTAAACTTACGGAGCTGAAATTAAGTGTATTAACTCTTTATTGAAAATAAACAGAATGTGTCCTAGCATTTTTTAAAATGCTCCTTTATGTGGGGAGGGGGGCGCACTTTCTATACATGGAAAATTGGTAGTGAATTGGTTTGTAAAAAGGATCGAAAACGATCGATGTTATTTCAGAAAAAAAATCAGAAACAAAAAATACAGTGCTTGGCTTCATATATAAATTGCTTTCTGCTATAATAATTGCTGAAGCTTATGTTTATTATATGGAGCGCTCACAGCACAGGATAATCAACCCATAAAGTTGTGAGAAAAATAGACATAAAATTTGTAGTGTAAGCTTAATTACACGGAAATTTGAAATTTGGATTGTACGCATAATTGTATGGAAAATTTACTTTCTTCCCTTTACGTTGGTCTACTTACTTTGATTTGGAACTTCGAAATTTCATCCTTTTTCCACTGAGAAGTATTGATAATTCAACAAGGAAATAATTATACTATGATAATTTAACTGAAACTCATCGTAATTTGGCACATGGCAAACAGCAGTGTGGTAATTGAAGTTGAAGAAGGAGGGAAATTCCCATTCACCTCTGAATACTTTCCAGAAACCTCGTTCCCTTTCGCTTTCTAGACGGGGGAACGAACTTGGTAATGGTATCAAACCTTCATGTGTAATTACAAAAAATAAATTTATAAACAAATAAGAAATCATTAGTTTAGCGGGCTTTAATTGATAATTTATTCACAAGATTCCCCACAAGCTCAAAGTAGACGAGCTAGTTATTTCTTGGCTGAAGGATGAACATCATTCCACTGCGGATGATTTACCGCCAGAAATTTACCAACAGGAAATAAATCCTATTTCAGATTTGTTTTAAGGTGGAAAATTACGAGTTACGGAAAATGTATACTTGTATTACTAATGGCTTATTTGTGTTATTCAACTTTGTACCTACTTTTTAGTAACTCTCTTCTTTGGTTTAGGTAAACTACGTTTCAATAAATATTCATAATAATTGTAATTATGCATATTTGTAACTTAAATTTAACGAATACTCTCTTAGCAAGAATAGCAACAATACTCTCTTAGTACAAGTATATTTTAGGCACACACTAATTTCCCCCCACCTCAAACTGTTTCCTCACTGACAAACACTTTACCTTTTTATATCGTAAAGGTCAGATCCACCGTTATTGTAACAGAGTGGTGCTTGAGCGATTGACTAGAAATTCAAACTCCGATTAGTGACAATGTCAGTCTTGTTTTATTACAAGTGTAAACTCTTTAGTCAGTTCAGAAGAGGCCGTGGATCGTGTTCAGACTTCATGACGATAGATTTTGGTGAGTCAGACTAGATCAAAGTGGATGAGAGTGGTTAATGGTGGGTCACGGTGGGTGGTGGGTCAGAGTGGGTCACCGAGGGTGGTGGGTCAGAGTGGGTCACCGTCAGTGATGGGTCATGGTGGGTCAGAGTGGGTCATGGTGGGTGGTGGGTCGTGGGTCACGGTTGGTGGTGGGTCAGTGGGTCGTGGGTCAAGTTTTCATTGACCCACGCCAACTCTGACCGTGACATTTCTTGTCTTGTTTGTTCTGGGTAATAACTTAGTTGTATCTTGATTAGCATGGTGCAGCCTGGTACATTTTACTTTCGTTCCCATGGTATGCTGCTATATTTTTTTACGAGACAAGACGAGACAAAACGAGACAAACGAGACGAGACGAGACGGGACGGGACAGAACCTCTCGAGACGAGACACGAGACGGGACGAGCACGTTGTTTCGAGACGAGACACGAGACGAGACATGCTTTGCACGAGACGAGACGAGACAGCCTGAAGTCTCGTCTCGTCTCGTCTCGTCTCGTCTCGTGGCAACACTACTCCCTGCACATAATTCCCCGTCTCGAAAGAGTAGGCACAACGGGAAGTAGGCACAACGGGAATTACCGTTCTGCCTAGAGATAAGATAATTAAAAATATTTTCTTTAAAGTGCTGGAGGGTCTGTAGGCAGAACGGGAAGTAGGCACAACGGGAATGAACCGATTGCAATACCGTTTTGCCCCACCCCGTTTTGCCCCAGATGAGTTGTAGTGTTAAATCAACGAGTATCTCTGTTATAACTTACAATCCGTAAACCTCAAAAACACACAACAAACACAGAAGAAATATTCTTTCAACATATCAATAGTTTAAAAGTGTGTAATAAATAACTTGCCTTACCTTGACCGAAGTAAAATCCCAATCGTTATATGCCATAGCGCGAAAACAAAGAACTGACACACAGCACTGTTCCTTTTCAACTGATAAGAACGCTGCTGAAGCACAACAGCCCTTCGTCCTTGAGAATCTTGTTTAGGTACTTATCGCTAGATTGCAGTTAATTACAGTTCAAAAAATACCGATACCCCGTTATGCCCCCCTACCCCGTTATGCCCCACGTTCCCCTACTGTATTAAATTAAAACCCTAAACAGAAACACCAATTTTCATGCCTCTAACCTTAAGGACGAAATATGGTCATCTTATTTTAACAATTGCAATCTTCACTCTTTTTTTGGCCTACTCGCCTATTTTCTTCCCTTCTAGGGCCAATCAAAAAACGATGAAACACGTGTCTAACTATGTTAAGTGAGAAGTCCATATATCAAATTTCATGTCTCTAACTTTCAGAGATTTCAAGATGTGGGTATGTTAAAATAATCATTGCCACCCCTCTTTACCCTGTAAGATCGTCGAATTTCCAAAAATCCTTCCTTATTGGGACCTTACATCCCAAATCATATGACCTGTCCAAATTTCAAGTTCATTGCTTAAACCATTTGGCCTGGGCGTTGATCAATCCGTCAGTCAGCCAGGACTTCTTTTATTTATACATCAATTAAGCTTGTACTGAAAGGATATAATAGGCCTATTGATAAGGGCGCGGATCCTGGGGGCCCGTGCCCCCCAATGCTCATGTGGCCCCTCTAATGTATTTATGAATATCTATATAATATTTGGCATAATTTGTCTTAAAATCCTCATATATATATATATATATATATATATATATATATATATATATATATATATATATATATATATATATATATATATATATACCTCCTGCATCTGAATGGGGCCCCCAAATTTACAGAGAAATCGGCTCCCTTGCCTATTGAGCACTCGAACCCAGCCCTTGACTACTGAAAACTATTGTAAAACTCCAAAATGAGAAGGAATACCGTATTGAACATAGTCTTTCGGAACGAGAAACAAAGGAGTCATTATAATTTAGTCATAAATGAATCAACAACAATACTCACCACTCACCAGTAAAAAAAATGAAGCTTAGAATAGGAAAAAAATAAAATAAAATAAAAATGAAACCACACAAGAAAATTTATCAACAAAAATTTTGGGAGAAAAAAATAGTCGTTTGGGGACACTAATACTATTTAAATAATCTGCAATATTTAATTAAAGAAAATGAAAATGCACCTGAGCAATCATTTAACATTCAGGAATATTGTTTTGTAGAAATAATAACATGAAAACAAAGCTGAAAAGTTCACGGAGGGAGGAAAATACTGGGGAGAAGATGAAGAGGTTTTAACTACCAGGTTTAAACCTGCGATACGTTTCGTGAAAAAAAACGGGACAGTCCCAATTTTGGACCCGAGTGTCCCGTGTCCCAGTCAATTTAGTCAGGACAGGCAAATGTCCCGTATTTTAGATCCGTCCCATTTCTGCTCTCAATATCAGCTTGTCAATATCAATATAAGCAAGATGTAACGTTTAGTGTTTAAGAAAAGAAAATTATATACCTACAATATATGAGTAAAATTTCATTTACTAATTTTCTAGTAAGAACAACATTTAATTTTATTGAATCATTCTTGAATGCGCACTATTGTGTCCATATAGGGTATTATAGGTTCATGATTTTCTTTCGTCTACTAGATTTTTAAATAACATATTTTAGTAGCATTTTCATATAAAATAATCTCATGTAAATGCAAAACACTCATAAAAAGAGTAAAGTTTCTTCAGAACAGATTGTTCGTTACTTCTTTGGATCCATTTTAAATAGCGGAGTGAAAATGTTTCCAAAAAATGTATTGTTTTAAAGTTTTCTGGACGGGGATATCGAAGATGTCCCGTATTCTCATGAGAAAAATATGTCAGGCTTACCCAGGTTTCGGCTCCTGTGTGCTTGATATTAAACTGTGATAGCTTTTTCCTTAGCCCAGACGGTAAGTAAAAATTTATATTCCTTTGAATATTTGTGTTCAGCGAAAATTCTTAATCTTCAGATTTCAAACAATTGGTTTTAGAGTCAATGAAACACAGAAATTAAAGCCAGTGAAATGAAATGTTCCATGTTGTTAAAACTAACAAACTACAGTTTCCCATTCTGACCTAGACGTAAGAGAGCCTCGTGACCAATCGAGGATTATCTATTTAAGATTTAGCATGTGTGTATGTTGGGAAGCGTCTTGAGATTTTGAAAGGGTTTAAAAAGTTGGCAAACTTCTTCTCATCGCTAAAGTGATGCGAGCCCCTTCTTCCCTTGTAGACTGAATTGCAAACAGCGACATTTCTGTGTCGTTACGTAATTGGCTGAGTCGTTCGGATTGGCTAGAGCACAAATTTATCTGAAATTGGGATGACAATCCAAGCAGAGGTCTGTGTGACGTGAGAAGAAAGATTCAGTAGCTTTCATGGTCCAGAGCCAAGTAAAGAGAGAGAGAGAGAGAGAGAGAGAGAGAGAGGGTATAGCTGAACTGTCAGGGTCACTTAAACAAAATTAAAAGACATATTTCGAAGCCACGCCAGGAAGTCTCCAGAGAAAAAGTTTTAATTTAATAAAATAGTATTTTATGAACAGGCAAACAAGTTGAAAAAAATTACGAGCACATCCAACAACCAGAATGAAACAATAGATCAATGGTTCACAACTATGTTAACCTGACGTCCCCTTCGTGAAATTGGATACTTTACAATCTCTCCCCTCCTCCTTCCTTAGGCGCTTGTCGGTCTGACCCCTTTTACGATTTCAGATGCATCATTGAGTTATCGTTAACTAAACTAACTAACTCTATGGCCTATAGAACCCGGAGGTTCAATGCCGCGTTCACAAAAGCTCTCCACTGACTTCTATCCTTAGCCAATTGGATCCAGTTTCTACTTTGTATTCCTATCTCTGCGAGATCCATCTTAATATTGTCCTCCCATCTGCGCCTAGGTCTTCCTAATGGTCGTTTTCCGATTGGTCTTCCAGTCAAGACTTTGAAAGCGTTTCTACTTTCTTCCATTCTAGCTGCATGACTTGCCCACCTAAGCCTCCTAGACTTGACGACTCTAACAATGTTGGGTAAACCATATAAATTGCGTGGTTCCTCGTTATGAAGTTTCCGCCATTCCCCATTCCCGTTCCTCTTAGGTCCGAATATTCGTCTAAGGATCTTATTCTCAAATACTTTCAGTCTATGTTCTTCTCTGAGAGTAAGCGACCATGTTTTGCAACCATTCAGAACCACAGGCATGATTATCGTTTTGTATATTTTAAGTTTCAAATTTCTTGACAGAATTCGCGACGACAAGAGATTTTGAACCAAATAGTAACACGAATTCCCTGCTTTTAGTCGACATTTAATTTCTTCGTGAATATGATTTTCGTCTGTTAATATTGATCCTAGATATTTGAAAGTATCCACTTTATCAAAAGTATTATTTAATATTTTACCGCATCAATAATAATAATAATAATAATAATAATAATAATAATAATAATAATAATAATAATAATAATAATAATAATAATAACCTCACTGATTTATATTTATTTAAAGCAAAATTGTTGGATACTATTATAGTGTAGTACAGGCCTGTATCCACGGGGGGCTAGGGGGCCGGGCCCCCCTAAATTTTAACTGCCCCTCCTAACGGTAGGCTTGTAAATGAACTATATCGTGATGGACTATAATATAGTTGGGTCGGGCTCCCCCTAACTTCTACTGGGCCCCCCTACATTTTTGGGCTGGCTACGGGCCTGGTGTAGTATTATATATTTTTTACCATCTTTGCTCTTAATGAAAGAACAGTTCTTTAGAACAGAATGTATTTAGTTCAACGTCCTTTATGTTACAACACTCGTTATAATTGTAATGACAAATGTAGTTTATTTCTATCGGTATCTTGGACCCTTATGGGGCGCTTCTCCCAGGTTGGAAACAACTGAAAATAGCATCTGTAAAATATGTAGATTTCGGTTTATCCATCTCTATCCACACAAACTTAACGGATGTCGAAACTGTACACAGATTGCTAGTTATTATTTTAGGCCAGCAAACATGGCAGACAATGAGATCAAGAAATCTAACGGTAAGATTGGAGAGACAAATCACTCGCATGAACAATATCTGGAGACATAGGCTTAGTTGGGAAGTTTGTGGGAAAGGAATTTTGTACCAAGAAGAGGGTCATCACCATCATCATAAGAATTCTACTACTACTGGCAGGTCATTTGGCTGAGAAAATTCCGTCTTCAACTATAGTCTCTTCGTACGTACGAGTTGTGTGCTTTAATGTTATCAACTGTAGATTCCCCTTTACCGTTTTCCTTCCACCATACATTTTAACACGTCTTAGAAGATGTACTAGGTACTTCTAATATTGCCTTCTCTTCCTTACTATCCTTAACACTTCCTACTGGTTTCCCGTTCGACTCAAGTAAATTTCTCCACTCTTCTCCCACAATTACAGTTCGCAACTTTTCTTCCGAGCCTCCTTTCCTTTCACGTTTCTTTCGTAACGTTGAGGATTCTAGTTCGTATATTATGAATCATTTGGTGAACCTTTTTCGTAGCTGTTTATGCAGGGTCCGACAAAATACATTTTATTCTTCTTCAAGATCATTTCTTTCCTTGCATTTATTCCCATTCATACCTTCAACAACAATACAACCTAGATTCTGATAACTGGACAGGTTCTATCCCTCTTTAAACTTTCATAGTTCCATACTTCCTTTTGTTATAATAACGTTGGTTTCGTTAATCTTTATCCAATATTTATCATACTTCTTCCTCAAATAGTTAATTCAATTTTCGATTCAGGTTTCAGTAACAGTCACATTAACTGCAAGGTAAATATGCCCAATTCGTTTATCTTCTGCAGAAATATCATCTTTCTCAATTCTACCCTTCTTTATTATTTCTTTTCAAATATGTAGCCTATAGAACAAAGTTGGTGTAGGACAACACCCTGTTGAACTACCTTCCTTGTCTTGTTATATTCTCTTCTCTACTCTTCTATTTTTTTTTTTTTTTTTTTTTTTTGATTCACAAACACATTATTTGTTTGTCTTCAATATTTTCATTTGAACCTGATTTTCTTCAGCATTCCTATCAAAATTTCCCAATTCGACCAGTAGAAAGTCTTTTCTAAATTAACAAATATTACATAAATTTCCTTTCTCTAAAATCCTCTCCTAAATTCAAAATGTTTCTCCTTAACTTCCTCATTTGGTTGTATACACAATCTTCTGCTCAGTATTCGGAGCAGAATTTTTGTTGTATGCAATGTGAAACTAGTAGTTCTATACTTCTAATATTCTTTGGCACTTGGCTTCTTAGTGAATGGAATCATCACTTTCTCTAAGGAATCTTCAGAACACTCTCCCTCCCGTTTCACGTATTTCATAACAAATTTGGATCCTATTTTTTGTTTCTTCTTCCTCTATATTCTTAGTTAAATTAATTTGTATATTGCTAAACATAATCTAAATTGGTTACTTTCCGTTATTTATCTCAGTAAGAGCTTTGTCGAATTGATCACAAAGCCTTTGTCAACCTGATCTACTTGGCTTTACCTTTCAGCATCTAGATTACATCGTTGATTCTTACTTTCATATAATTCTTCAATGTGTCTCAACTGCTTAAAATTTTATTTTGATTACTTATAATATTTTCATTCTATGTATTTATTTACTTCCCTGTACATTTGTAACTTCCTTTCTGTATCTAATTAATCTACGCTATCACGTTTATGCCTGTAGCGAAAATGGCATGGGTCACTGGGTCACGAATCAGATTTCTGTCTTGAATCACAATTTTGCATGAATTATTGCAGGAGCATTTATAAAAAAACGCATTATAACAACACAGCAGATTTAGTAATTTAAACAAAATACTGTAGTAAATATACTGTAATTTAAATACGGCGCAAACCAGAAATCGTTCCATACTAGTACTAAATAACATAGTTACTACGGTAGTAAATCAATATGCAGAACATGGTATATCAGGAAGATCCCAAGAAAATTTGAGGGATTTTTTCGGAAATCAATTCAGCAGTTTATATTCATTGCGACTAATAAAAGGGTTAGGGAAGCACAGAAAAGTTCTGGCAAATACTTACAAGTAGCTTCGTTCAACCTGCTTCGCTAGAATCAACTAAAGGAAATGAAAGTCTGTATGTTAATATTTTTTCTTTTGCATATTTTATCCTGCAGAGAAATTTGCCATTGCGTGCTCAAATATGAAAAGGGAATTTT
This sequence comes from Thermobia domestica, assembly GCF_964235325.1. Taxonomy (NCBI): domain Eukaryota; kingdom Metazoa; phylum Arthropoda; class Insecta; order Zygentoma; family Lepismatidae; genus Thermobia; species Thermobia domestica. The sequence goes on from NC_137464.1 coordinate 75,503,484, forward strand.
ATTCCCAGACAGTTTTATTTTAGTTTCCATGGAAATTAACTTCAATGAACAGAATGACTGGAGTCTGCAACCATTTACTACAGTTATGTCGTGTGGGTCATCTAACGTATCAGGGATGTTTCGTCACGCTTTTCAATGTATAGTGAGTAGTTAGTTAGCAAAGTAGAAAAGAATGTTCAAGCCAGCTATGTTTAAACATACATTTCAAACGCTTCAGTTATTTTGCTCTGGGAAGGCGACGAACAAGTCAATATCATTTTCATATACGTGGGTATAACGATAGATAACAACGCTCCCGCGTAGCGTAGTCACTAACGCTCTCGCCTTCGGTGCGAGTGGTCCCCGGTTCGATTCCCGGTGGGGCACTCGGTCGAAAAAGTGTAAAACACTTTTTCAGGCCAGCCACCCTGAATGAGGTTTTCCCCATTCACACCAGTAATGTTAGTTTCCTGCCGGGATGATACCTAACTTAAAGGTCCCAGGCCGCTTTCTTCCTTCCCTTTCCCCGGATAGTATGCTCGCCGAGGGACGTCATTCCTCAGAACGTGACGGGCTAAATGGCCTAAGATGCCGAAAGCCCAGAAATCTAAATCCTAACCCTAAACGATAGATAACAATAGGCATTGAAAAAAGCTTACCACATGACCACTAATGACCTTATATTTATTACTCACATGATATAACAGACGATATCTGTGACATTGCAAAGTTCAGTCAATCTATCGATATGTAAAATGATTGAGTCGTCACTGAAATTGAATATCTACTTGCACCAAAACAACAAACATATCAAAAGTATCACGCGAATTAGTTTTAAGCTTCACTGTTCTTAACTTCTGTACCCTATAATATAACAGAAGTAATTTATAGAATATTGAAGTCGGTGTGGATGGATACTAAAATTACTATTGTTGATAATAATTTTTTGACAACAAAATAATTTTTTTGAAGACCGTACAAAAACAATTGTCCTTTAAAGTACTAAGACTGTAATATTAAAGCCAAACTGATACTGTCTCCGTATCTTTTCTGCTTTTACTTGTCTCAATTGACTTTTGTATTAATTGTGTAGAAGAACAAATTCTTTCATTAACTGTTAAAGCAAACGGACTGTCTTTCAGCATTCTTTTGCTTTCGCGTCCAAGTCTCTCAGCTGAGCCTTCGCAGGATTCTTAGACAAGGCTTTTAACAGTTGACATTATGTAAACATTCGCTAAGAGCTGTCTTCGAAAGTCCACTTCCGCAGAGCTGTTCTCTGTCTGCATTATCTCTAAACAGAAAATTTTAAGCTTTTTTCTCAATGTGAGACAATATTCATTTCAATTAAAGTTACTGTATCTTTTTTTCTTTTGCTGTGTACTTATAAGCAAACTGGACAAAAAATTAGTCAATACCTGCAGAACTTACCCAATACCGTTCTTGCCTTGGATAACTGCTTGGATGTTGATGAAAACCAATTTAATTTGCTTGTCAGAAGACCATGTAGTTCCAGCAAAGTATGGAGATACCCAATTTCGCGTTTCATCCACTGCTACAAATAGTCTCATATATTTTTAATTGGGTTTTAATCTGTGAACTTCACAGGCCAAACTCCGTGTGACAGAATGCTCAAATGTTCTTCAAGCCATAAGCACACTATTTGATCCCTTTATACATGACACTTGTTATCTTGGAAGATAAGAGTTTCCAAGAAGCTTAGCCAGCAAGTTTTCTAGTTGAAGAGCATGAGTTTGTCAGGAGGGCCGAGCTTTTTACATACTAAAGCAAACCAATAGTCTTCTGCACATTATTATTATTATTATTATTATTATTATTATTATTATTATTATTATTATTATTATTATTATTATTATTATTATTATTATTATTATTATTATTATTATTATTTTCAGTGAACTATCTTATTGAAGTATAGGCCTTGACAGTGTGTAAAGTTAGAAACATGGGTTCTACGAAATGCATCGATAAAATATTCATAAGGAAGCAAAGCTTGTTTATAGAAGCCTATTTACTTGAATTTGCATTTGTATGGATATTAATGTTTAAAAGAAAATTCGAAGGAAAAATAAGATGGAATTCAGACACTGTTCTGCAATATTAGTGTAATAAATACTCATATGTATTCTTCCAGTTAGAGAAATGAAAGTAACAGGGTGGATGATTAACTTGAGTTATGTCATTTTTAAATATTTTTCTTTAATATTCTACTAAAACGCTCTTCATTTGCTGCAAGTATTAAACAATTTAATAAACATATAGTAGATGAAACCCCTTCGGGGATGGGGACAGGAAACCGTTTTTGGAACCCTGGCTCCCATTTGCCTCTTGTGGCTATACTTCTGGAGGGTCCACTGTGTATTTGTCATAAATACGGAGAAAATGCAACACTTGATTTCTACGAATGTCCAAATAAACATAGTAATACACGTTCACATTCGCCTGTACAAGTCATTCCACGAATAGCATCATCATAAAATGTCATACAACTTGAACCAGACTCTCCACACACTGAGGATGAAATGTTTCGTTGGCTTAAGGTGTACTCCGTGCCTTGTATTAGTGGAATACAGATAAAAACACAAGTCGTCGAATCACACTACATGCTTTAGTCCATTACAGTCCAATGTTTGTATTATTGATTCAGTTATAAAGGCATACAGCTTTATGCGTCACGATTAGAAGTGGTCTCTTTCGTGGTACTCAATTTTAAATATCTACTGCATGAAATCCACTTTTTAGTGTCCTTTCAGAAATTGATTGAGATGGACGTGGATTCACGGGCTGAAGATATTGCTATCGGGTTTCGAAACAATTTTCCTTGATCAGGCTTAAAATTGTCGGTGATCCTGCTGGATTAGAACCTTCATACAATCAAAGTTCTCACGTTGTTTCCATTGACGGTGACTAGGTGTTAGACTGTTTCTTATGTACTGTCAGATGCCCGTTTAGATACAACAGCAAATTGAGCAATTTAATTTACTGTGTGTCCATGAGTATGCTCAAATGCAGCGGTTCCTTCTTATTATTCTGTCACATCTTTGCTTTGACCTATATTGACGAGTTGCTCCCATACAACCGACTTCCACACTCACTCCAGTTAACTGTAATGGCCATATATATATATATATATATATATATATATATATATATATATATATATATATATATATATATATATATATATATATACATATATCTTTGGTTGGGGTAATTTAGTCACGCGCTACCTTTAAAACGTCTTCTATAACAATAAGAGCGTACCAGGGTTAGAAGTTATATCAGATTTATATTATTTTTAATTTCTCCCATTCTGCATAATTATTTCCGGACTAGTCTATGAATTCTTGCTACTGAATGAGTCTGAAACTTGCAAGTGAATGTCTTGTCGTTGAAAAACTAAAGTTGGTAACGTTCATAAGACTTGGTGAGTGTGGTTATTCTTTTTCTGCTCACCCATTCAAGAATTGTCTGTGGTTACGTAGTGAGACAGCGTTCTATCCTGTCACTGCAGTCTTTTGCAGAAGTTTATACTTTCCTATATGAATGTTACCCTTTAAAGGAGCAAATAAACGTATTTTGGTAATGGTTTCTATCGAGCCAGAGACCCGAAATCAGTGTTGTAATTTTTTACGTATCTTTTATGTACCGCATATATATTAAACGATTTCTAGCTAGGCTTCTACTCTATTTTGTTAATCATTTCTTAGGATGGCAAAACCTGCAGTTGGGATATTCTAAAAGGTAGTATTTGTTTGATACTGTATGCTTTGTAACAATTTCTTCATCACTTCCCAAAATATGCTAACAAATACAAATACTGGATAGTGTAATGCATGCCCAAATGAGAGTGGGGCTGATACATTTAAGCAAAGGTTTATTTAGTTTTAATGCATAGGTATATTTTAAATTGAAAAATATTACACAGGGGACATCTGTGTAATAATACTCTATACATAGTTACCTAGGTGGTTGAAATAGATGTCCCATTGGTCCACGAGACGATGGATACCGTCAACGAATAAAGTCGTGGGTTGCGTGCGGAGCCATTTCTCAACTGTTTCTCGGACCTCATCGTTGTCCGTGATCGTTGATCGCGTCCCTCAGTGCCTTTTTTTTAATGGCCCGAACATATGAAAATCACAGGGCCAGAGGTCAGGGCTGTAAGCGGGTGCTGGAGAACTTCCCGTCCAAAGTGCTCCAGGAGATCTTTGCACACTTGTGTCACATAAAGGCGGGTATTATCCTGCAACAGAATAACCCCTTTTGACAACATGCCACGTCTGCGATTTTTAATGGTTGTTTTCAGTTTGTGTAAGGTACCGCAGTATCTATTTGCATTAACTGTACCTCACGTTTCCAACCAGTCCAACATCAAGGGGCCATTCTCGTCAAAAAATAACGTGAGCATCACTTTCCCTGCTCGAATTGAGGAATGACTTGTTTTGGGGAGAAAAGAACTGGAATGTCGCCATTTCATACTCATTTTCTTCGTTACCGGGTCGAAGAAATGGCACAGGTTTCGTCGCAAGCCACAATTCGGGACAGAAACTTGTTTCCCTCTGTGCGATAACATTGTAAATGCTGGAAGCAAACACCCATGTGCAGAAACTTCTGGTCCTCAGTGAGATGTTTAGGACCTATTGTGCACAAACCTCGCTGTATTTCAAATGTTCATGAAGAATAGTGTTCATGGTTTCCTTGCTCACAGACAGGCTGTCTGCAATCTCCCGGGTGGTTATTCGACGATTCTCCCACACAAGAGCATCCACTGCAGCTATTGATTCATCCGTGTGACCGCATGGCTTGACCTGGTCGTGGCATGTCCGCTGTACTCACACGTCCATAACGAAACTCATTACACCATCTGAATACTGCAGTACGTGACATACACTCAGTCCCATACACATCTTTCATTCACTAAGCTTCGAGTTATAGGTAATTATTTCACTTAAGGGAAAGTACATAAAATATTCATTTGATGCATTTTTTTTAACTCTATTTGTTTCAAATGTACATTGTGTCAAGAAAGTATCGTGAATTAGTCAATAAAACACAAAATATGCGTTATTCATCCAAATTTATTGCATCGCCTTCAAACTAGGTCCCTTCTGAAATAATACACTTATGCCAACAAACAATCCAATCATCATCAAAATATTTTTGAAACGCATTTTCCGGAATCGACTTTAGTACTCGCCGCGAATTCTCTTTGATGTCTTTTCTTGACTGAAAACGGGTGCCTCGAAGTCGTAATTTGAGTTTTGGAAAAAGAAAAAAGTCGGCCGGAGTCAGATCAGGGGAATACGGTGGTTGTTCGAGAAAATTTGTGAGTTTTTGGCCAGAAATTTGTTCACAATGATAGCTTTGTGAGATGGTGCGTCGGCACTACATAGTCGAGCTGCAACACGTTTCATGCCCAAACAATCGTTTAAATTGATTCGTGAGGCACACAAATGGCTATCTGTCTTAGACTTAAACGACGATTTTCAGTTGCCATTTTGTTTACTCTAGCGATGTCAAGTTCAGTTGAAGACGTTAATGGTCGACCAGAGCGAGGCAAATCTTCCACCACTTCTCGACCGCTGAATGCACTGTACCACTCATACGTCACCGTAAACCTTACGTAACATTTTCAGCGCTTCGGCGCACGTAATTCCATTTGCAATGCAAAATTTCAGACAGATTCTTTGTTCGATAGTTTCATCCATTGTAAAAATTGCCCACAAACACTTGAAATGAACTGACAAATGGAGCACTGTGAACAAACTAGCTGACAGATGGCGCTCAAACTCCGCGTGAGCGTAGAGGGGTAGCGACAAGAATTTCAACGATCCCTTTCATTGGGCTTTGTAAATGTACAATTCTCAGTACTTTCTTGACAGAATGTATATATTTGTACCTCAGTATATATATATATATATATATATATATATATATATATATATATATATATATATATATATATATATTTGGTCTAGGAATTAATTCGTGCGGTTGGTACGCACACATTGAAGCTGTAGTACAAACACAAAATATATAAATACCTTAAGAAAAATATTGTCCATCGCTAGCCACCACTTTCGCCCATCTGTCAGGCAATGTACGGATTCCGTGGCGAAAGAAGTCCTCATCCTTGGAAGCGATCCAGTCAGAGACCCATGTTTCGATATCTTCTGAAGAAGTAAACCGCTGTCCAATCAAATCGTTGTTCATGCAATCGAACAAGTAGTAGTCCGAAGGAGCAACGTCTGGTGAATACGGCGGGTGGGGTAAAACTTCCCATCCGACATTTTCTAAATAGGTTTTGACCGGTTTTGCGACATGTGGGCGAGCGTTATCATGTTGAACAATAAGTTTATCATGTCTGTTCTCCCATTCTGGTCGTGTTCTGGCCAGAGCTTGCTTCAAACGCATTAATTGTCGTCGATAACGTTCTCCATTCATAGTTTCACCCGGTTGCAGCAGCTCATAGTACACCACACCTTTCATATCCCACCATATGCACAGCATAACCTTTGCACAGTGAATATCTCGTTTTGGTTGTGATGGACCTGGTTCACCTGGTTTCACCCAGGCCTTTTTTCGTTTAGGGTTCTCGTAATGGATCCATTTCTCATCACCCGTAATAATTCGATGCAGAAACCCCTTTCTGCTCTGTCGTTGAAGCAGCAATTCGCAAATGGTTTTTCGTCTTTCAACGTCTCTGTCTTTCAATTCATGTGGAACCCAATGTGACATCTTTTGAATCATTCCCATGGCTTTCAAGCGTTTGGAGACTGTTGTTTGATCAACGCCTAATGCTGCTGCAAGTTGTTCCTGCGTTTGACACGAATCCTGCTCGAGCAATGCTGTCAATTCTTCGTCTTGAAATTTTTTTGGCTGTCCAGCTCGCTCTTGGTCTGCCAAGCCGAAATCACCACTTCTAAACCGTGCAAACCACTTCTGACACGTTCGCTCAGCTAGAGCATGGTCACCATACACTTCCACCAAAATACGATGACTTTCAGTCGCACTTTTCTGCATGTTAAAGTAATGCAGCAGGACACCCCGCAAAAACACTTTATCAGGCACAAATTGCGCCATGTTCACTTAACTACAAACTGGTGTTGTTGACGCTTTAATCCACTGCCCTATACTACGAACGATACGCGATGACAGGGGTTTGCAACACATGTGTGGATACACGGAACTGTGGGACGCTCCGTTCGTTGCGCCATCTCTTGTCCACCCGCACGAATTAATTCCTAGACCAAATATATATATATAATTCAAAACAAAGCAATATTAGTAAAGGTTTCACGGATCTTATTTTTATTGTTAAAAATTCGTGTAAACTTTTATATTTACACAATTTCAAAATTGACAAAACTAAGAGACGAAAAGTCTTTCGCAACATAAAATAACGATTTACTAGTAAATCAATAATTTATTGAGATTTCTTATGGTATGGGTTAGAGTATATTTCTTTGGCGCAAGAGATCCGGATTCGATTCCTGATGGGAGTTCATGTGCTTCAAGTTTCACGTTAAGCTATAGGAGCAAGTTTCATATAACCTCGGTGCAGAAAAAGACGTAAAACTCCACAACCAAATTAATAATTTGTCTTTGAAAAACAAGAAGAAGAAGGATCTTCAATTTAACATAAATGCTCGAGATAGTTTATCAGTATATTTTGAATAGGTACATCGTACGATTATAGTGGACATAAATGTAAATACAAAAATATCTAATTTTCTTTTCGACGGATTATTATTAGCATCTAGAAACATACAAGGAATTTCACCAATACATATTTTACAATCTAAACAGTGCTATTCAACCTTTTTTTTTTTTTTTCTCGCGTACCCCTAGACACAGTTCGCCATTCAATTGCGTACTCCTGAAGCTGTTTAAAGAAATTAAATCGAAATGAACTTCGTGTTCTGTTGATTCAAAAGGGGAACAAGTAGAGAAACAACAAAAGGAAAATCAATGTACCAATCAATATATATATACATGGGGATAAAGTACACATAAAAAAAAACTAACATGGGAAATTTCAAAACATATGAGAGACATTCAGTTCTACTGAGGGGGATTTTCTCCAACTAGATCATTCAATAAATATTGGAAATATGTTTATTTTAGGATTATGTACCCCCAGAAACAACTTCGCGTACCCCCGGTTGAATAGCACTGATCTAAAGAATTCTTATTAGCTACAAGAATCAGAGCTGGTTATCGTCACTCCTTCGATTTACTAAACAAGTCATCCAGCTGAGTTTCAGCGCAGAATTTCTAAGCTAAAATCAAGTTTACAAATACGATACAGATAAGCTGAGACAACTAAGTTAGCCAGGTTTTTAAAAAAAAGATGTGTAAAAACCGCTAAAAGATATATAGTGTGAAGTGGACAAAAAATCAACAAAGATATTATTATTATTATTATTATTATTATTACAAAATGTAAGCTGTAAACATTGTTCTACTAAGTAATGATGGACAATGTAAAAAGCGACCAGAGAATTAAATAAGAACTAGGCAGAAATTATTATAGGTATTGACAGATTAGCTGTAAAATGGCAACATTGTGTAAGTTGATGAAGAATTTGTTACCGTTGCTGGGACTAGTCCTTGACTTTTTTTAAAGGTTGTGCCTTAAATATGTTTCTTAACTTTTATGTAGTACATAATATCCACCCCTGCCTTAGGTATGATCAGACTGGATGGGTATATATGGTTTCATTTACTTTTAACTGAATTTATATACTCGATGGGGCCTAAATTTGTTCCATTCTAAGAACCCCTTACCTCTAGACTCTTACTTTTATAATTAAGTTGACATTGCAATAAATTAATCGAAGAGAAATAACTAGTTTCACTATATAAAACAACTATTCTCGAATACGCAGGAAGTAGTGATGAGAGCAAGAGTCATGGTCTTGCAGTTTCTGCAAGAGTCTTGCATGCAAGACCAAGACCAGAAATCCCGTTGCAAGACTAGGACCAAGACCAAAGGGTGCAAGACAAATACCATGGGGTGCAAGACAAATACCATGGGGTGCAAGACAAATACCATGGGGTGCAAGACCAAGACCAAGACCAAGATCATACCTGCAAGACCAAGACCAAGACCAAGACTCTTAGCAAGAGTCTTGCACAAGTACCGGTACTACATGAATTTTTTTATAGAATGTAAAAAAAGAAGGGAAAAAATTACATCTTTCACTAGAATTTCCTGGCTTCAGTAAAAATGCCGCTGGAGTGAATGTGTTTCTAGTAGTTTATGCAATCCGTGTGAGTCAATCTGCCCTTGTAGCATATAGCTACAGTATGTCGTTTTCTGAGTTGGTTGTTCGCGTTTTCTGTAGATATTGCTCGTTTTCAAGAGACACAGATGTCATCTTGCGCCATGTGAGCTATTTTAGTGAACAAATACCGTGTGAGTGGGTTTTCTCAGGATTTTTCCGTTTTCTCAGACGTTTTTCCTTCCACCATTTTAGTCAATTCTCATCATCACTGTCTCCCTTAGCCTTGGTGCATAAACGTGGAACTTTAAACTAGACACTTCAATTCATTTCAAAGCATATTAATGGTGTTCTTCTTCCAAAACTAAAGAGAAATGTAATAGTGAACATCGGTAATTCCGTACACCATAGGTGTCGACTACATGGTTATGGCCTTGGCTCCGAGATTCAAGCATCCATTGGAAAATTTTAACGTGTGTTCATAAAATTAATATCGAAATAACATTTTCATGACATTGACAAAAAATTTAGTGCATGTGACCGCAAGTTTGATTTCATGGGCGATTGCTAATACGTTGAATAATTGTTTATCAATATAACTTTTAGCCTTTTTAGGTATACGGCACTCCGAGGATTGGGCGTTATAACATTATACTACAACACGACAGTAAATCTATATTATAAAATTGAAAGTGACTATGTTTGTGACTCCTAATCTCTTGAACCACCCGCTCCATCTCGACCAAATTTTCAACATAGATGAGGTTTGGGCCAGGAAGTGTTTTCATCATTTCACTTTGACGATAAAACTTAGGGGAGGGGAGTTATAAAATAATAAATAAAACTTAACTCTTGAACTAAACGACCAGTCTCAATCAAATTTTTAACATAGATGAAGTTCAAGCCTGGAATGTTATTTGTCAGTTCAGTTTGATGGAGCAACGTAAACAGTGACACTTTTGATGCCGTTTAAATCCAATTTCAACCCCGCAACTTGGCGAGGAGGAGGCGAGAGAAATATAAAAATCATCGAAGATGACGGATATCTGAGAGCGCTTTAGTAATAGTAAAAAGTGACTGACTAACGAAACATATTATTATTTTTATTTTAAATTTAACCCAACGAAGTGGGTAATTGGTGCTAGTAATCCATATTCACAAATGAGACTGATTTTGTACAGTTATTTCAAATAACTTGGAGTTTGATGTCGTTATCTTGTATTTCTAATATAAGTCAAAAGTATTTATATAAATTGAGTTTACAGAAAAGATATAGACAGTTGAGTCGTTTTCAGCTTTCACTCAAATTATTCTAAAATATTAAGAGTTTTGATTATAATAATTATTATTTTAATTTTTCTCTCTTTTTTGGTGAATATTGCTAAACATATCATTATCACAGCTATTCTGCCATTATTGTCAGGTTACTTGCTACAACTGAGAAACTTCGATGTCCTCAGCTAGTCTCTTCGTCTTAACGTAGCAATTTTCTGTTTTAATACTGTGCCTTTCTTCAACTACAGTCTCTTTCGTTCCTCCCCTCTCTTTCCTTCCACCATACCCTCTAGCACGTCCTCCTTAGCCAATATCCCAAACAGCTCCTCTTTCTCCTCTTAACAATATCTAAAATTATTCTTTTTTAACCCTATTGCTAATATATCTAACACCTCATTCGTTTTCCGTTCAACACAGCTAATTCTGTCCTTTTTTTCTCCATATTCACGTTTCGAAAGTCTGCAATTTTTTCATCGCTTTTGCGTAATGTCCATGTTTCTGTCCCATAGAGTACATATTAGAATCAGTAAAACAAAATCTCAATATTTAATTGAATGTTTGTTTAATACAAGAATTAACTAATCGTGGTTGAAAAGAAAACTCTGACCCATTTAGAGTGTAAAAATAATTTTGCAGTTCATGGTATCTCAATAATCTGTGACGTCTTGATTTTCTTTCATGTGCCTCAGGGGTAGACTCCCCAGTTTGGGAACCAGTGGAGTGTTGGATCTGTTAAAAAATGTAAAGAGATTACGAAATGTTGTGATTTATCTTATAAGTAGTGACACGTGGACACCCATTAAAAAAATAAAAGTCATCGTCTATGTCGTACACTATCATCAGATTTACACGAAGATAAACTATGTTACATTTAGAAACATTCATTGTATTTCTGTTATTATTGGCACATTGTAGAATTTATTATCCCTTATGTCCAGAGTAAAATTTACCTATGAAAAGTATAAGATCTTTTAAAAGCAAGACTTGCAAGACTCTTGCAAGCAAGACCAAGACCAAGACATAAGACTGAGTGTGCAAGACCAAGACCAAGACCAAGACCAAGTGTTCCAATGCAAGACCAAGACCAAGACCACCCCGGTCTTGGTCTTGGTCTTGCATTTGCTCATCACTAGCAGGAAGTCATTTTCTATCACCGTTACTGGTTGAAGAAAATTTTAAGATGAAGGTTGTTAATATACAGGAATTATTAAGTAAAATTTCTATATTTTCAATTTCTGGTAGAAAAAGAAATCGAAAACAAAAGTTCCAATATTCATGAATTACTGTATCTCTAGTAAATTTAGTTTCACTTTTCTCTACTAATAGTTATTTCTATTTATTACTATCGTGCTCCTATGAAGGCTGCCGATTAGCGCGCATGCCTGTCGCTCCTGATGGCAGAACATATATTTTAGTGTTTGCTCAGCATCACGAGAAAATTAGGGAGTTTCCTTAATTATGAGGTACACCAAACTCTAATCTAGAAAGCCAGGAATAATCAGTTTAGCGCTAGCTATGCATAACCAAATTGGTCGGTCGTTGCTCTTCATTAGTAGTAGAAGGTTATTATACAAATTCATATTCCTAGTAGAGGTTACACAACCTGCTTATGAATAGCTAAGCCCTGACTTCATTCAAGGTGATTAAATGCAAATTGTATCCACTCGTCATACAAGAAATACTAGAATTATATTTACTAATTTACTTTTGTTGCTCATCTTGCACCGCTCACTGTTTCATATTTAGCACTTAAGGGTCTTCAGTACAGCGAAATTAAACTACAGCTAATTTTAGAGATTTTCTGTAATATCTTCAAAACAAATAAAAAAAATATTCGAAAAGCAGAAACATAAGTGAACTAGAGAATACGATTTCACACGTGATACCTTATCACAACTCATCTATCTGCTTTCGATTTGCAACTGTAGGTAGATTTAGCATTTTTTGCGGGTTCTGCAACTAGTGGCATACCAAAAGCAGATAGGTGAATTGTGGTAAAGATATCACATGCAAAATCGTATTCTCTAGTTCACTACGCTTCTGCTTTTCGAATATTTTTATTTAATTTAAAGATATTACAGAAACACTCTAAAATTAAGGGTAGTTTAATTTCCCTGTAGTTGGACTATAAATCGCTAACATTGGCAATTATTAGACTTCCAAACTATGCTATGCACAAGTATCGAAAATATTATAAAACAATTATGTCCGACCTTTGACAGGTATGAAAGCAAAAAAATGATAGAGGTTTTCAACGAACGATTCAGCATCCAAAGAACACTGTTACAAATACTTTCTTAATTCTTAGAAATCGTTTGTTATCTGTGCACCGAGATAATATTTTCTTAGAAATGAAATTTGGCAATTCTCATTCATAATGAAAGTAACAATATATTTTCTCGTTTCGGTTTATACAACCTCATATACTTTTCTTCATTTCTCATTAATGAGAGTTTCTAACTCCTGTTTCTAAGAAACGATATTCTCGGTGCACAGATAAGAAACGATTTCTCAGAATTAAGAAAGTATTTTTAACAATGAATATACCTTATCTCGTTAACCTTCTATTCAAAACAGAAGTGGTAGAAATTATTCGTTTCCGGTTTCAACGTAGATCGTCTTAAAACGAAAACGGTAAAAAGTAGAGACAAGAGTTTTTTTAATCAATTCGTCTGAAGAAAATATATTCACTTTTTTATATACTGAAGACGGAAGTGGAGCAATAAAGGATGTTATTACAATCGATTAAGCGTCTAAAGGAAAAACACTCTTCCCTGTATCTTTCTACTAAAACCAGGTCAGAAATTCATTATTACTTCCGGTTTCAGTATTGATTTCCATGAGACGAGAACAGTAAGACATTGCAAGTAATTCTTTTTAGATATGGATTCAGCGTTCAAGGAATAGATTCTATCTTTGATCCCGTCCCTTTATTGCAAAGATAATTTATAGATGTACTACTTCTGGATTGAGTATTGAATTCACACAGTTTGTAAGTCTACCCAGTTTCACACTGATCGAAACTCAGTTGTTCAGTTCTCAGTTGACTAGCAGTAGCTGATTGACGTAAACAATATGTTATGCCATGGTTCGTGAATAATAAGTGATTTACTTGTAATAACTTCATAGTTTTGTACTTGATGAATAATTCACTTCAAGTGAATTTTTGTCAAGTGATTTTTAGCCTATCCTGTATTTGATATACCACTCGATATCTATTTATTTAGTCAGAAAAATAAGCTTTAATTCTCCTGTAAAACGAAGTCTTTATACTCGTTAATAAGTAATTATTCCATAGGGCTATCTTGTAAAAATTTTTATTTAGGTTTAGTCATTACGTATTCTTGTTTTCCTGTTGTGTCCCGAGTACCCTGTTCAATATGTTGATAATGAGAAAGTATATTAGGATACAATAAATAAAGATACTAATAATTCAGAGCGACAAATATTTAAAAATCTGGTAGTTACTGAATCTGTACTGTAGTGAGAGTGAGAGATATTCTCTGTTTTCAGTCAAAACAAAGATTTTTCAATTTTCAAGTAGAAAAGAACAAATCTACTATATCCGCCCTCATTTAAGTAGTACATCACACGTCACAAACGAAGAAGTGACGTCAAAGATGACGTCAGAATAACGTAACTTGGTGCGCTTCCATTGTGGAGGCGTCTCGCGATTTTTCTTTTAATTTGTCTGTTGGCGACTGTCGTCAGAGTCGAGAAACGTAGAAAGAATGTCATGTCGTCCGGTCTGGACTTACTAAAAATACGAGGCCACGTATCCCTACCATCCCTGGGCAATTTGCCGTGATTTTCCAACGCCCGAGGAAGAAAGGGTTGCTGGTGCCAGGATCAGAGGAAATAGGATAGATGCGCGAACCTCAAAATAAACCAACATCTCTCTTTTATCAGCTGTCTGATCACAGAATGTGCTGCTGCTTTCTGCTCCATCTCGGAGATGCCTTTGCATGATAATTTTCATCATACTGAGCAACGGGTGAGAAGACGTTCAGTGTTCATGCTACCAACGCTTACGAAATGTCTATTATACATGCTGGCTGGGCACAGTTGGCTTTTTATCTGCCAGCAAAGCCACTGTTTGTATGGGATATGAGTGTGGGTTGTAGCAACGGAGCCGCGGGAGCGGTTCCAAGATATGTCATCAAGGACCACGGCATAAAATAAAGATATAGTATGTTTCTTTCTCCTTTGCCGTTTGGAGATTTGATGGTAGTAACTAGTATAGCCAGTTTCCACTGCTTATTGCTGCAGTATGTAAGAAAGGAAATATCAATTTGTTTCCTTCACGATTATTCTGAAACCACTTTTTGAGCGTTTTTAGTTTGCCTCCCTCTTCTCTCCCCATATTGTATGTAAAGCAAGAATTCCTTAGCCAAAAGGGAAAGAACTGTTTCTGTACGGTACTTGTTTTTAGTAAAGCAAACAGCATATATAAAGGAATATACGCAGAACCACTAGCTGTGCATTCTCATTATCTAACAATTCTCTTGCTTTACCTTCTGTATTGCCAATAATTTATACGGTTTACCCAACATTGTTAGGTTCTTTAAGTCTAGGAGGCTCAGGTGGGCAGGTTATGTAGCCAGGATGGAAGAAAGTAGGAATACTTTCAAAGTCTTAACTGGAAGATCAACAGGAAAACGACCATTAGGAAGATCTAGGCGCAGATGGGAGGACAATATTAAGATTGATCTCGCAAAAATAGGAATACAAAGTAGAAACTGGATCCAATTGGCTAAGGATAGAAGTCAGTGGAGAGCTTTTGTGAAGGCGGCATTGAACTTTCGGGTTCCATAGGCCACACAGAGAGAGAGAGTTCTGTGTACAGCGCTTGCACTTTTCCACCTTTGTTCTTTCAGTTACTCAAGAGCGTTCTATTATATGTTCCGCCTTACTTCTAAAAGGCATTAAACAAAGTTACGTGTGATCAGAACACTCTGATTCACTGTCGGCCTACCAATGCTTCTGCTCCTCTGCTTTTCAGTATTACTTTTACTATGAAATAACCATACAAAATTATGATTTTTTTTTTTAATGGCGGAAGGATAATACAGATTATCTAATAATATTGCAATCGAACATACCGAATGAAATAGCGATTATGGTGCTAATTCAACTGTGTAAGTATAAAAAAAAAAAAAAAAAAAAAAACGAAATATTTAAGTTTTACGTTATGCCGGTTAGGCTAAAGGAGACGGTGACGGTGATGATGAGAGATAAGTGAAATGGTGGAATGAAGAAAGTGGGAGGAAACGGGAGAACCCTCACGAGCACGGTGTTTGTCCACCACAAAGTCCATACGGCACGAGCTGGGATCGAACCAGGGACGCCAAGCACCGGAGGTGAACTCTGTAAGCCACGGCACCCCCAACTGTGTAAGTGTGTTCTGCTTATTCTGCTTTAAGTATTGTGTATCACAAGGATTGTTAAAATGTACGTGTATAGTTTACTCCTCCGTGTGCGAGAGTAGGAGTGATGCATAGCTAGCCAATCATATTTTTGAACAGAGAAAAGATGCGGATATTATTGTTTATCTCCGTTTAGAGGTAAGGTTAAATAGATAATAGTATTAGCGGCAGCAACAAAGTTCTTGGATCTGCATCGTAACAACATCGCACTTCTTTGGGTTAGTTGTTGATGATATTCCTTTAAATTTCGCTCTCTCTTAAATTACAATGGAAAAACATGTCATAATATAATGAATGAAAATCTATAATAATTTCTTAAACTTCATGTTTGTACAATTTGTTCAAGCTGCATTTTTCTGTTAAAGCCTGCTAGCAATTGTGCTCACATTTACTAGCATATAAATTTGTTATAGACAACGTGTCCGTGGATTTTCTTCTAGTTCTCTCACATTCTCATTCCACCAATTCTTTGATAATCACTCACATTAATCATATCTCTCCTTTAATCTAAAGAGCATAATCGAGGTGGTGCCAACCGAAAGGGTACGTGTCACAAAAAATTTGAAATTGAAGTTTCAATATGATATTATTTATCGATTTCATCTCTATCGAATAAAATACACAATCCAACCATAAAAATACTTGTCCCTATATTTTATCTCCTGAAAAAATGTGGTTTGTACGTAATCATATAACGGCTGTCGAAGTTCTTTTTTTTTTTTTTTTTTTGTCATATTGCCAAAAGTTGTTTCAGGTGGGCATGTACCTTTTTGAAATGCAGCTCCTCATATCTATATATACGTCATCATCATAGGTATTCTGCCTTTATTGGCAGGTCACTTGCCGCAGCTGAGAAGCTTCCATGCTCCACGGTCCTCCGCTAACCTTTTCGTCTTCGCGTATGATCTTTCTGTTTTAATATCATCCATTAATTGTAGTCTCCTTCGCCCCCTCCCTCTCTTTCCCGAAACCATACCCTCTAGGACGTCTCTCATGATACAATCTCTTCTTAGGCAATGTCCCAACCAGTTTCTCTTCCTCTTCCTAATAATATCTAAAAGTGTTCTTTTCTCACCCACCATTTCTAACACTCTCTCATTCGTTTTCCGCTCGACCCAACTAATTCTTTCCATTCTTCTCCACACCCAAATTTCGAAGGCTTCTATATATACGAGGGGTCCCAAAAATAACCGGACTCCTACTTCTGTGCATCTCGTGTACTAGTACGTAATACGAGGTTGCGCCGCTAGGGCGATGTGGGAAAACCTCAGGTAGCTGGGTTACTATGTCAAATGGCGTCAACCGACAACGACGTGTATAGTTTCTCTGGTAATTGTGTGTGGGTGGGTGTCTGTAGTACACTCGTGACGCGAAGAAATGGCAGATTCCCACAAACTGTGAAGTTTTGCTTTTTAGTCGGCAAGAACGCAGCAGAAACTGTTGTGATGATTACAAAAAAACATGCTCTCAATAAAATGCAAGTGTACGAATGGTTTGGTCGGTTTATAATGGGGAAATGACCATTGAAGATCAGCCTCGTTCCGGTCGCCCTTCAAATGCGCATACCGAGGACAACCCCAAAATCTGTGATCTCATCAGGGAAGGTCGATGCAGAACAATCGACAACTCCAAGACTTAGTCAGGTTATCCTGGAACCCCAATCCGCGCATTTCGCACGACGACTTGGGAATGCGATGACCGGCTGTTAAGTTTGTAATGCCCAGACTTCTCAGCGAAGAGCAAAGGGATCGTTGCGTGGAAGCCTGTTGTGCAATGAAGGGCGTAATCATATACGATCAGAGATTTTCAACAAAATTATAGACAACGAGTCATAATGCTATAGGTACGATCCCGAAAGTAAACAACAGCAGGTATCAAAGAGGTGCTTCCAATAATGGAATTAATTTTTAGACAAGTGCATTAGTACTAATGGAGAGTACTTTGAGGGTAATTAAAGTCGTATTTTAAACAAAGTTGAATTAAAAAAAATAAAGTCCATGCTCTTTCTAAAGAATTTGTGATTATTTTTGCGCCCTCCTCGAACCTAGAGACAACAACAACAACAACAAAATAAAATTCCCAATTGGGCTCCGCAACTCCAAGCGCAGCACTGGATTCGAAACTGATTTATTTCTTTGGAATTGCAACTTATTATGCCAATAATGAATATATGTTTAAACATAAAAATGATAAGTTTTCTTTTAGACATCCTTATAGAAGAGCATTTTATCTGTTTCTAGTAGGTTATTTGCATTATCGTATGTGAACCTGCAAATCGTTGTTTTTTTTATTATTATTTATTCCGAAGTGTTCTTTCGCTTGAGGGTACAAATGTATACATGTATCTTTGTGTTTGCAACTACTATGTTTCATTGTTCTGAAGGTAATTAGCAAGTGTTAAAAAATGTGGTTAGTCATTCTAGCGTATAGTGTTTCTGAAAAAAAATTTCCATTTGAAAATTGAGAAAGGTTAGTGAACGAAGCATTGCACTTGGGTTGAAACGTTCAGTTTGATATCCACTTGTTTCTTTCTTCTTTTGTGTCCGTGTGCTTGATTAACAGAAACATGTTGAAATGACGTTGTGACCACTGCAACCAAGCTACTAATGATTGGGTCTAGTCACCAGTTTGCTCCATTAGGACATAAAGCACGTTGCTGCCTTTACAAAGTGTTTTGTAAAAGAAATACAATACTATAAAGATAAGTCTATAGCTGGTGGATAGAATTCAAGTTTATCAATGTTTTCATGACTATTTTATGTAGCTATAACCTTCATGTGCTTTGTGGTGTGCACTAGATGACGGCTATTGGTTATTTAGAAATCAGGTGAACGATTACATGAGATCGTAATACCGTAGTGGAGTTTTCGTTGTCAGCACACATTTACACTACACCAGCATGTTACAGGGAAACTATAGTGGGAATCCGTATACAGGGTGTTTCAAAAGAACACCGTTAATATTTGGGAGGTGATTCCTGACACCAAGATAAGAAAAAAATATACACCAACCTGGGTGCACAAATGCTTCTTTTCGGAGCTATAGGCTGTCGAAAACCTGAAAAAAATGAATTTTAAAAGTCCATAACTCCAAAACTATGGAACCTACCGTAGTCAGATCAAGACTTCGCATAGGAACTACTATGTGCGCTATCCAAAAATACATGTTTCAGGATCCTACAGTACTTCCGTAACAATTTTTATAGAGGGAGTTTGGCTAAGTGCATATAACTTAAAGTACTAACCAACTACTTCTATAAAAATTGTTGCAGAAGTACCGCAGGATTCTGAAACTTGGATATTTGGTTTGGTCACATACTAGTTCCTAAGTGAAGTCTTGACCCGACTATGGTATGTCTCATAGTTTTGAAGCTATGGACCTTTAAAGTTCACTTTTTTTCATGTTTTCGGCAACCTATAACTGAAAGCAGGCATTTGTGCACCCAGGTTGGCCTATACTTTTTTCTTATCTTGGTATCAGGAATCATCTCCCAAACGTCGTCGGTGTTGTTTTGAAACACACTGTATATTCAGCATGAGATACGGAGTTATGTTCAGGTAGAATTTGATTTAACTTTCAAATTATGGTGGTATCCGATGACCCAGAAGCAGCCGAAATACCACCTCAACAACGTTACTGCAGAATTTTATGCATAAGTACAGTATGGGAAGTCTTGTAGAAAGGGTATCTGTCTGTCTGTCCGTCTGTCTGTGGGCAGATACAAAAACGGAAATGAAAAATTCCTTTAAACTGTATATTTATCTGTCTACCCATGTATCCGACTGAGAGACAAATTCTCAAGAACTACTTGATCATTTTGGCCACGGTGTAGAGGATCAAAGTCAGGAATAGGAATGGTATCGAGATGAAATGTCATAAATGACGATTGACAAATAGTAGTCTCGATTTCGGTCTCGCCTCGATCAACAGATGCTTGCCTCGATCTCAGTTTCGAGGGCCAAGTTTTGATCTCGTCTTGATATTCGGGGGCCGCGGTGGCTCAGTGGTAGTTTTTCACCTCTGATGCGTGGGATCTCCAGTTCAATACCAGCTCGCGCCAAGTAGGCTTTGAGGTGGACAATAGGGATGCGCACGAGACGCGTCGAGACAGAATTTTCCTGACAAAATTCGAGTCGAGACACAGCTCTTCCAATAGAGAAGAATACATTTTTCGAGTCGAGACATCACTTTTACAGCACATTTTCGAGACGAAACAGCCTCAAATCTTGTCTCGTGCGCATCCCTAGTGAACAACACCATGTGCCTGGGTTTTCTCGGGGTTCTCCCTTTTTCTCACACTTTCTTCATTCCAGTTCATTTACTTCTTATCATCAATGTCTCCTTTAGCCTACACGAGATAATCGTGGGACGTAGAACTAAAAGATTTAATTTCGTCTCGATATTCTCGAAATACATTGTGTGAAAATTAAAAGTTTTTAAGTAGTGCGATCTTATAACATGTTGTTTGCGATTTTATTTTATTTTTTTTTTTTTTTCATTTTATTCTTGAGTCGGGAATTATTGTGCTCTGCGTACTCGTTCAAAACTAAGTAGATAACGCTCGCGCTTTATATAAGTGTGTTAGCGAGTTCAGTCCTCAGTGGGTGTATCAAACCTTGGATAACACACGAATTCTGATTCATCCTTCATTTCAAGCAATAAATCTTGTCTCACATAGTCTCCGTTTGGCTATATAATTAAACTTAAATAAAAAAAGAATGAAATGAAATCTTTCAGTTTAACGTTCCACGAATATGCCCTTTAGTACAGGGCATACGGGAGGGGCAGTGAGATACAGGGAATATTAGCGCAGGTGTACGGTAAGAATCCTATGAAGAAAACAGCAGTGTTCAAATGGATTAAACGATTTTCAGAGGGGAGGAAATCAGTGACTGATGACGAGATGATGGAGCAGCCTGTAACGAATCAAACAGACTAAAACATTTCCAAAGTTTGTCAAATTATGCGTGCAAATCGGTGACTTACTGTGCGATTCATAGCAGACAAAATGAATATTGATAGAGAAACAACGGAAAATGTTAACTAAAGACCTTGGCATATGCAAAGTGTGTGTTAAAATGGTCCCAAAAGACCTCACCGATAATAATAAAAGCAAAGGTGGGTGGAAGTGTACACAGACCTGTTGGAGGGACAGGATGAAGTTTTGGGTCGATTAATTTACAAGTGGTGAAATTTGCGTCTTCACGTGTGACACTGAAAGAATGCGATAAAGTATCCAATGGAAGACAGCTTACTTCCCATGACCGAAAAAGTTTCAGCAATCAAAATCACAAATCAAAACGATCCTGATAATATTTTTTGATATCCATGGGATCGTACGAAATGAGTTTGTACCATGAGGTCAAACAGTCAACCAAGTATATTTTTAGTAGTGCTGCAAAGATTGTATAAGAAGATAAGATGCAAACGACCGAAATTTTTCGCGAGAAACTCATGGACTCCCAATCATGACAATGCACCAGCTCACAGGGAAGGTTTTGACCAGAAAACAAACAATTATGGTAGATAAACCGACGCACTCACCTGATCTCGCCCCGAGTGACTTTTTCTTTATCCATGGATGAAAGAAGTGTTGAAAGGACGAGAGTTTGATTACATTAAGACTAATACGACGGTGGCTCTGAAGGCTTTTCCAGAAATAGAACTCCAAAAATGTTTCGAAGGGTGAAATCTTTTGGTATCAGTGAGAGGCGTTGACATCAGTGTATCAGCTTTCCAAGGGGCATTTCTGAAAGTGGTCACACCAATATGCAACCAACAAGGTTGTAGCACATTTTATGAAACGAGTTCACGAACTCAATTGTCAGATTTCGTAAACGCTTTGTAAGACATTTTAAATGTAACGTAGTAGTTAATAGCTCGAACCAATTCTCTGGTTTAGTTTGATACTCTTTCTCCTTCCATGATCTTGTCTATCCTATTCGAAATTTTCTGGTTCTACTCTCCTCCCATTTGAAGATTTTGAGTTTTAAACCTTTTGTCGGCCACTTTTTTCTAGAAGTGATAGGAGATACCTCTTCAATGTTACCCAATGCATGGTCAAAACAAAGCAGATACACAAATCATTTTTAGAGTGCACTTCTCATTCTGCTACTGAAAGAGACTCATGACTGTAATTGAAATAACGCTTCCCAGTGGAGCAAATAAAATCTTGTTTAGGCTCCATGGTAGGAAGTATGCTTCCCATTGCCCATGAGAACAATAAAGGAAAGTTCATATCATTATTTATACGAGTGGTTATAGTAAAACAACAAGTTTTAAACATATTCTTCCTAGGCAATACCTGAAGTGTGTGGGAAAATATCAGTTGGAGGTTAAACCCTCATGTGTTCCCTTTACAAAATTACATTTCGAAATTTATGGTTAAAACGATTTTTCAGTAACTAGAATGACTGGAAAGAGAATAGAATATATTGAATGCTAATTCAAAATTGCGTGCTGTTTGAAACAATTTCTATGTTCCACGCAATCAAAGGTGGCATTTGTTCCTTTTTCTCCAATGTATTCGCCCGTGACTATGACTACCCAGGGAAAATTGTTCTATGGTCTTAATCTTATACGTAATGTAACAGAGCACGAATTTTAAACAGTGATTTTTTTTTTTTTGCCAATATTCGAGACAAGACCGCGACTAGGCTTAATGTCGTATTTGTATCACCTCTAATTGCAAGTGTCTCTCCCGAACTCGGTCTTGTCTGTGTAAATATCGGTAAAATGAATCTCATCTCGTCTCGATTTACAAACGTCGTCTCGAAATACGAGACGATACGAAGTCGAGACCAGTCTCGGTCTTCGTGCAATTTCTAGTTAGGAATCGAGTTCGTTGTTGGAGGTTATTTATCCACTAGAAGTGGTACAAATCAATCGTTTCCGGTTTTAACGATGATGAGTATAGAACAAAAACGGTAATAAATAGCGAGAAGTGGCGTTTTGCCATCGATTAAGCGTTCCAAGTATACAATTAATTTCCATCCTTAACTCTGTACTGACATTAGGAGTGATAGAAATTCACTACAATTTCCTGTTTCAATATTGACGCGAGAAGCTTTAAAAAAAATCTATTTAGCGTTCAAAGACTAGGCACCATTTTCTCACTTAACCTTCTATTCAAATCTGAAGTGGCAGAAATCTATCACTTCCGGACTCAACGTTATGTAGCAAGAAGCGGTTTTCTGTAATAAATTAAGCGTCCCAAGTTACCGTCTCTACTCTAAACTCTCCATTAAAACCGAAAGTGGTAAATTCCGTTTTTAATATTGAAGAATTATCATGTCATTAGTAAATCTTATATATAAAAGAGAACGTACAAATCCTTTGTTAGCTCATCACGCTAATACGGCTGAACGAATTTCTTTCATTTTTGGGGGGTTATTAAGATTTGGACCCTAGATGGTTTTTATCATATCACTTTAATTTTCAATTACCAGTGTCTTGAGATAATTGACCATTCAAGTGTCCATAACGTACAAATCCTTTGTTAGCTCATCATAGCTAAATCTAACCGTATTTATATGCAACCCACATGACCGTGTAACTCGGCGGGTTAACATAAATGACAGGCGATATAATGTTAACATTTACTCCAATCTTCTATGGTTTTTATCATATCACTTGAAAGCGAAAAAGTAAAAATTATCTAAGTAACAAAGTTTATTGCGTTCCGGGGTGACCCCAGCGAAGCGGGGTGAACGCTGCTAGTCTTAAATATAATGAAAATCATTTGACGTGGCAACTCTTTAAAGTTTTTTTAGTATGGAATGGTGGGTGAGGGGAAATGCGTTGTTGAGAACAGAATGGAGGCGGCGTGGAATTTAAATTCGTACTGCCACCTCCAGTCTAATACAAATACATCATAGTTTTTACGTGGGGAGTAATGGGCAGACAGAAATGTGAATTGTAGACGGGAACATGACGGCGGAGGAACTTCCGTTGTTGAGCCATTTAAAAAATCAAATTTCAATTTTCACTTTGTGTACACTGTGACAAACCAAACTTCTTTAGAAGATGGACATGATGACACTGCTACTCGTTATGAAGAGGTACCAGCGTCCCAAAACATGAATTCCATGAATGGTTAATTTAGACACTTATGGTTTCAATATTGGGTTCCAATAGAGTTTGGATGTCTATCGTAGCTTTACTATCTGAAATGGAACTCCCTTATTTATTTTCATTCTATTCATTAAATTCTTGCTCTGGATATAGTCACACTCGCTGAATAAAAGAGTGTAGGGAATGAAATAAAACTTCACTTGTTGCAAGTGTGTACAATCTGATTGTAATGATTACACTATCCGATCGATCCAACAACAAGTTTGTTTGTAAGGCCGAAGTTATAGCATTTCTCAAGCACGGATACATATGTTGATGCTGCTTGTAAATGAGTCGTAGAGTCGTCGTATCGTTGTCTGAAGCAAATCTGTCCATAGCTGCTGTAACTGTGTCTCGAGATAGTGCAGATTGGGCTGTTCCCGAACGTGCTCAATTGGGGAGAGATCAGGTGATCTTGCTGGCCAGAGTAGAACTTCAACATGAAGTAGATAATTTGTAGGTACATGTGGCGTGTGCGGACGATCATTGTCTTGTTCAAAGTCTTTACCGCTCTCGCAGAAGAAGTAATAAACGCGGTTGCAGATTCTCACCCACTGCCGTCAATATTCTGCCGTCGGTATCGCTGCCGTCGGTATCACTGTGCCGTCAATATTCTGCGAATGACTACGAGTGATGTCAGGAGTTACGCCGATGTGCCGTCCCACAATATTGGCTGGATGTGTCTCCTTCCCACGGCGCCACTACATACGCATACTATGGTCATTCGTCGTAATGCAGAATTGAAATTCATCACTGAACACGATCTGTTGCCATTTATTAGGATCCCATGCTGTCCAAGTACGACACCATTCCATACGCTGGCGTATATGCACTGGTGTTAATGACAAGCTACGCAGTGGATGGTGCCCCAGCAATCCAGTTGATACCTGTAATCAAAACGCAGTGCGGTATGACACAGGGTGTACTATAGAGTCGACTACTTGTATCTTTATGGCAGGTGCAAATGTCACAGGGTTATATAATGCTTCACGCATGTGAGCATCTGGTCTGTCGTGGTCGATCAGAATCTTCATCGTGCGTTGGTGTCTTTCCACTTCCACGAGCCCGAACATAAGGCTACAGTGATATCGGAATGCCCCCACATGTCTGACAATCGCACGTGCAACCTCACGATGCAGTCCCTTCCAAACGCCACCAAATGCTGGTAATTCTGTCTAAGTTGGGTTGAGGCATTATGTTTGTTTCTTAATCTTCCTGCACTGTGCTGACTAACTCTCTCGTGCTTTACAATTGACTGCCACGACCAGGACTGAATTCCTTACTAGCTACGTTGCTGACCTCTGGTGGCCTTTTGCCACGTTCCCGATCTTTGAAACTCTATTTATTTATACACCCTTTATAGTATAACACATTTACCGAGCTGCAGTTGAATTGGACGGTTTCTTCTTGGTGTCGCTCAGTTGGTGCATTTATGAAGAAGATTACTTAAAAATTATGAAATGTACGAATTCGTACAAAACCATATACAGTAATACAAAAGTACATATCTATAACCGTCGTATGTGTACATAATATACAAAGAACGGGTATAAATGGTTAACATTCTTTCTTCTTAATCGGGATGTTCCCGGTTAGAATCCTGAGGCCGGAAATCCTAGACGGATGTTTGCTTTCATTCGTTTTTTTCTATCACAACAGTCGAATCTCACAATTTTACGTTTAAAAACAGTTTCAGATAGCTAATTTCTTTCCAAATTCTCCTCATTTTCTATTATTCATATTATCCTATGTAAAACGAATTCAGCAACTATATTGTACGAGTTGGTTAAACTAGCAAATATAATCATGGGGCCAGAGGTACACTCATGTCCAAAATTATTGTCGCATGTCTATAAATATGTTCTTATAGAAATATAATTTGATAACAAATTCGCCCGGTATTTCTTATAATGTTAATATGTGTATAGTCGACATGTATGTGGCAAATTTCATGTCAAAAGAGCAGTAAATAAGAACAATAAAACGAAAATAAAATTTTCTTGTCTATTTAGCAACATTTTATTTTACTCATTATAATTTTCGTATTTATAATTCTTTTCTTATAAAATTTACCAAAAATATACATTTCCAAATTATACACATAGTATCAGTATTCCAAGTACCCTGCAAAATCATTATCAAATTATATTCTTATAAAAAGACAGTTATAGATATGCGACAATAATTTTGACATGAGTGTACGTTACCTCAGTGGTAGCCGAGTGGCCTAGGGTGTTCGGCTTCGGATTAGAGAGCATAATCCATCAGTCCTTCTGAAGAGAATAGACGTTTTTAACTGTGCATGAAGTTTCCTGAGTTCGTGTCCTTGTTGTAGTGCATGAAAACAACTATTGAATACCATCAGTCAGAAGAAAATGGAGACAAGTATCTCCTGTTGGGACGAACTAGAAAGAATAAAAGAGGTAAAACACTCATTTGTGGTGCGAGGGGGTCTCTGATTCGACTCTAGTTCATGTGAGTTTTTGATGGACAACATCGCATCCGTGATTTATTCTGGAATTCTTTTGTTTTCCTCCCACATTCTTACTCCCATCAATTCTTTTATAAGCATCCACTTCCATTAATCATCCGTTTCCTGTAGCCCTACAGTCCATAAACATAGGAAGTAAAACTAAACCTTTCATTTCAAATACAAATAATCACTTCTTAACACAATTTTATACTGACAAAACATTATTTCACACTCAATAAGAAATTTTATAGCATGTTTTTTCCTATATAATAATAATAATAATAATAATAATAATAATAATAATAATAATAATAATAATAATAATAATAATAATAATAATAATAATAATAATAATAAGTATTCGTGTTCTACAAAGGGTTGAAAGTTATGAAAGAAAAAAAAACTTGAAGTATTGCTGGTCGCCGATCGTAAAATAGTAAATAAATACAATAATACAAATAAAAATGCAGTAAAACTTTTTAGTCTGCCTGTGAGAGAGTTTATTAAGACTTAGTATAAAACCACACGCTGTCAACGTTTCAACCGCAAGGGATATTTTGCGCACGTAAAGCATGAAGTTCATAGATTATTTTACCACAATTAAGCCTAATTTATGCACCAGTACATAAAAGCTTGAAAAATACCTTTTTCAAATGATATGGTCATAAGAAAAGAATTAGTGACAAAGAACATTTTAAGAAAATTGTGTTTTCAAGAGAACCAAACAAAATTATGGTTTCAAAATAATTGAAAACTGCCGGAAACACTTTTTTTAAAAAACTAATACTATCTACAATTGTAGCTCTTGAGAATGTATATACATATACTGCACCTGTTAGTTGTTTATATTGATATAAAGTTTGTTATGCAATTATATTGTCATATTAGCAGATGTACCTTTCTTCGCTTGACATCAGAAAAGAAAAAAACTAATGGAAATGATTTGAAACATATGCAACACTGACGTTCAGGAAGCTTATATTATGAAAGGTTGAGACCAGTTTCTCTCAAGAAGAAGCTGCTTTATTCTTTACGTGTTACATTTAATTTTACTGTTACTCCTTTCATACCTTTAACATGTAAATTTGGAGCAAATATATTATTGTTGGTGCACTTGGGCCAAAGGTAAGCAGTAACACTTACCTGGCCCTGTTTAAATACTATACAATTAATAAATAAATAAATCGTCAGCAAACATATGCACAAATCTACAAAAACCGATATGTAATTATCTTAAAAAGATCGTTGCTGAAGGTAGCTTTTAGTCCTTTAAAAAGGACCAGAAATAAACTCATGAGTTGTCCAATACTGAAGTTTGTAAACTTGTCGCTAAATAACTCACCAAAATCAAAAAGACCTACATGAACCGTTTGAAAATTCTACATTCACCCTGTCTTATAAATGATTTACCATTCGCCACTGAGTGATCTTTCCCAAAATTAATAACTATCCTTAGTTAGTATGCTAGCGACGAAAATGGTATATTTACCCCATTTCTTCAAAATCACTATGCGCCCTGAAATGATGTTTTCCATAGAAGACCCTAACAGAAAGTCAAGTCGTTACTAAATCTGAGTTGATTCCAAGGTCAAAATAAGATTTTTTCCTTACAGTTTTCAATGATTTTTTAAAAATTTGACTGTTAGGAAAATCACTTTCTCATTAACATAGGAAAAGTTCTTTTTAATCAAATTGAATTAAAATCTTCAAGTTGAAAATTCCAACCAACCAAGAATGCCTTGCTTTAGACTTTGGTGGGATAGAAATAAGTTCTTCAACTGACATCCCTAAATGTGATTTTACGATGTGGAAACCTAACTAAATTTAATGTGATAGCGAAAATGTGTTTTACTACATTTTGTAAAAGCCGTTAGAGTCATTTACAAGATGTAATGAAGGAAGTTTTGAAATATGTAAGTAAGAATTTCCGCAGATGACTAAGTGAGTTACCTTAATATGGGACCCATCTAGAATCGCTTTCTCGTACTCCAAAATGGGTTTTCACGAAATTTCTTGAAGCGTTCGAAAATAACTATATGATATCTCCATTTTTTTAAATCGCTCCGGCACGAATGGTCTTACCTTGCAAAATGGGCTTGGTAAGCATACAAATAAAGAGAATGCTGTAATGTACTACGTGCATCTGTGTACAAACAATGTTATACGCTCCTGTTTGTAAACATAACCACATGTAGTTACGTCGGAGTACTGTACACCATGTGGGATTATTACGAGAAGCGGACGACGGACCATCTGCACCTTCTACAAGTCAATTGACTACTGGGCAGCAACAGCGCCACCGCCGCTCTGGGACGCATCAACTAGAGTACCGGCATCATTTTTTCTGGTCTCCCTTGTCTTGCTTGCCTGGAGTATTAAGAGTAACCTACCCTCAAACCCTCTAGTCTGCTTCGGGACTCTTGACTATTCGTTTCCACCTGGCTAAGCCTGCTTCGGGGCTCTATTAGGATTTCAACCTCAGTTGCTTAGCCTGCTTCGGGGCTCTGTGACTTTTCTCACTCTCACTGCTTGCTTCTTAGCATTGGGGTTTCGTACGCCACTCTGCTTGACGTGCTTCGGGTCTCTTTAGAGATCCTGTTCGCGACTGCACGCTCAAGGACTACATAATTTCTAAACTCTTTCCAGCCTTAGAACAAATTAGACATAAACAAAGCGAAATGTATTACTCCGCGGCTCACACCTGCTTCGGCAGTCAGAGACGTGAACAGCAAAATCGTCTGCTAGCTTACTGTCGTCGCATAATTTCCACAATGTTAAGGGTGTAGTTGGTTGGTAAATAATTAACGCACTGACACTATATTGGAAATATGTATTTTCTTAAATCCTTATATAAACGAGCTTACCGCTGTTCCTGTGTCCTCTTTTGTGTTTTATAACACGAGACGAAAATGGATTATTGTCACATATCGTCGCCACGAAACTCTGCATTCTGCTATAATTTTAAATGTGTGGGGTAGGCGCGCGAACGCATACGCATGCGCAGTAAATACTATATGTCCAAATACGCGTGAGGTTGAAATAAAGCTACATCTGTTGTTAAATATTATATATATTGCGTTTATTATCACAAAATGCAGGATAAATTCAGATATCTTTATTTCAAATTATTATTTTAGTAGGGATTATATTGCGGTAGGATACTAGTGCAGTGAGTCCAACAACCAATCACTGGTCACCGACCCACTGGTAGTCAAGGTGGGTTTGTTTACATCTACTTTTTTCTAAGGCTGGAAAGAGTATAGCTTACAAATTAGAAAAAGTATTTTATAGTATTTTATGTAAATACTGTTGTAATAGGGGATTTTATAACTAAACTGTAGTCGGAGTCGATTCTGGACTCTGTTTCTATTAATCTAGCTCTGCCTACCAAGAAGTTTTACAATACTTTGATTTGGTGAAAAGTAGTTTCGATTCAGGTATACTATGATTGCCATGCACATCCTTACTGTTATGTATGAAGTTATAAAGATCGTACATTCATTTCATTTTTTTATTTGTGGGCAAGATAAAGCATGCCTGGGACCACATCTGACCTGCGGGCTGTCATTTGGGCATCACCGAATTAAGCTGTACGGTGTAATTTAAAATATATATGTTTTCACAATAATATTACTTGGTTGCTTTATCGCTTTTATTTGTTTGGACCTGAAACAATAATATTGTGTTGACATGGTAAGGATGTGAAAGAACGATCGTTGCATTGGCTTAATGTTCGTTGCAAGAAAAAAATATGAGAAGCCAACTACGAGATTGCCTTTATCAGCACTCTTTTAACTGCTTATAATTCTTTATTTTATTGGCATTCATCCCCAACGTCTACCTAATTGAGCTCATAAAGTCCTGCGTATATGGGATTTTCCCTCCATCTCGCAGTCATTTCAAAATGGACGCTGATCATGCAATAATGGCAAAGAATGATTGATGTTGACGGAAGTGGACATAAGGCGCAGGCGATTAAGTTTTTTATGAGTGCAGTGTGAGAGTTGCTCACTCAGTGAACAGCAGTCACCGTTGGGGAAACAACTAACTTAAGCGGATTTGAAATTCATAGTAATTAGAATTTGTTCCCTAAAAATAACCCATTTATATATATCAAATGTATAAGCTATGCATCAATAATTCAGAAAATTCGTAAGATTACCATACTATCGAAGCGTGAAATTAAAAATTTTTATTATCATTCGTATTATTGAAAGCTCAACAATTCTAACACCATAGAGAAATTCAGGGAGAAGCCCGGGGAAATTCTCCCTGTCTTTAATGATGGAAATTCCATCTGATGAATTAGATAATCCAGAACCAGAATCTTATAAAAACTATATCCTTTTCTAGGTTAAAATGCCTGCAGTCATCATTTATCATAGAATTTGAGGGTAGAATAGCAGAATTGGACCATCGTACTCAGATTACGTATAAACTACATAACATGAAGATTTTTAAACACCGATATCCATGATTTGACACACTTTGTTAGATATACTGTTTGAATTTTAACCTGCTTCAATGAGACACTATAATCCCAGGTGTTCAATCTGAATAACAATAACAAAATGGCACGTAAAATTTTAGTTCTACGCTTAATCTAAAATACTTTAATCCACGAGAAATAGTAGGACGTAGAAATGGCATAAGTAACATTTTATACATTTTTGCAAAAACCAAAATAAACTTTGTATTAGTGTCCTAGAATATCTTTTGGGTTTTGGTGTTAAATTATTGGTCCGGTTACTTTCTTTCGTTCCCATACGATTTAAATCTTACCGCTAGATGATACAAAAACAACGTATTTGTCGTAGAACAGCACATTGCATTAATTGCGATTACAAGATGTTAGATAACTGAAATTGTCGAAAGGAACGCTTTTTGTGTGTTACAAGCAATAGATTCCTTCAGTCACGATATTTGTTTTTATTGTAATAACATTTCATTTAAAAATTTAGATTTCTTTTCTTATGCAGATGCACTCCAGGGGTGACCCGAGTACGGAAATCTCTCCAGAGACACAAAATCCTTCTGTAGGATTATATTATATTTCCTTCTTTTAAACTATATGATCTCATTAAAGAGTTTGGTTTACCAAAAACTTCTTTATGTATTTACTATCTCTCGTGTTCGTCCGTCCAGGATACACAAAATCTTTAGAACTACTGAATGGATCACCATCAAGTTTGGATAGAAGATAGAAGGTCGAAAGTTACGCATCTAGCTTGCTGAGGGAGGTGAGGCCATTCAGTTGATACTAACAAGTAAGATATAGCCAGTCAAAAATTCATTCTTGATGTATTCCCACTATTGGAATATAGAAGGGTATTATCCTTGTTTGATAGATTACCTGAAGTGTTGTTAAGATTAACGGGTTAGTATAATATTCAGGATGCAAAATACTACACTGAGAAAAATCCGTTCTCCGGACAGCGGTATATTGTACAGTACAAATATACGGAATCCTCTTGCTTAC
The DNA here is from genome assembly GCF_964235325.1 of Thermobia domestica. Lineage (NCBI taxonomy): Eukaryota > Metazoa > Arthropoda > Insecta > Zygentoma > Lepismatidae > Thermobia > Thermobia domestica. The sequence continues at coordinate 75,535,476 of NC_137464.1, forward strand.
TATATAAATCAATTTGGAGCGTACGTTATCCATATGCTACATACCCACTGCCCTTAGATGTTACATCATGCCGTTGAAGGATGTCTGACATCTAATAGTTTTCCGTATATCACATGCATATACTTACGTTACATTCCTCAGCTATATGTTATATACGTCCATTTGTATGTGAGATCCTGATTGTCTATATTGTTTCATGCGGAAAGTACGTATAGATGGAACACTTATACAGAAAGTATTATAAAACATGCGTTTTCAGTTATACGTCTGCTGTACGTTAAATCCAAAAACTACAGGAATTACGCATATAACCTATCTTTTTAAAGTACGCCACCTACAATGTTTTTTCTCAGTGTAGCCTGTGCGTGGAATATACAATACAAAAAGGAAACTAATTGACTTTCTAATCGACAAATCTAACGACTTAATTGTTTTGTATTTTCAATTATTCACTGATCACACTTAAAAAAAATAGGTCAGAATGGAAGATGAGGGCAAATGCCAAAAATTAAAATTTCAATTTTCTGACAAACCGAACTAATTCACGTGGTGCACACTGTAACACTGCTGTTGTTTTTATGTATGTACGTTGCATCAAAGAAAATGAAAATGTTCGTTTTATCAGTGTCATTGTGCTTACTGTCAGTCTGTGATGAGAAAATGGTGAAGCTCGGGTCGTCTTCTTGATGACTCTACAACCTTGAATTCCCCTTTTATATCTTGATTCTTTGTTCCATTATATGTGTCCTGAGTTATTTGAATTTAATACATTTTTCTTTAAAATTGATCTGGTACCAACGGCATTCCTTGCAGAATAGGTGTGTTAACGACAAAATTAAAGAAAATATTTCCACAATTAAAAAGTCAAATCTCGATTCAGGCCAGCTACACTCTTTCTGCTAACGTACAGAGTATTTTTAAAAAGGATCAAATCATATAGTATTTTATTATTTTTATTTTTCATTGGCGCCAGCCGAAATTAACCGTTTTGAGTTTCATTGTTAATTGGAATAGACGAAAAACGGTAAAAGATAGCGAGAAACCGGTAAACGATAGCGGTTTATTATTATGAATTTATGATTCCAAGAAAAGAATCCTTCTCTTCTCTTAACATTATATTAAAACCAGAAATGACTGAAATTCACTGCAAGTTTGTTTTCAGCATTGATCCTCATCGAGTGAAAGCGATAATAAATAAGGAGATATTTTTCACATGAGTTCAGTGTTTCAAAACATAGGTTCAATTTCGACAGTTTCAACATTTGTATTGAAACCAGAGTAATAGAAATTTACCACACATTTTGGTTTCAATAATGATCTACCTATATAGAGGGAAAATAGGAAAATAGTAAGAAAGTAAGAGAGAAAAAAGAAACTGTGGAACTATTTTTGATAAGAATTTAGTGTCCCAAGAATGGATTCGATCTAGGCTTTAATGCCTATTTGGAAATAGAAAATAATAGAAATCTACTACCATTTCCGGTTTCAATATTGATCCTCATAGAGCAAAAACGATTATAGAGGGCGAGAAACTGTTTCCTGGATATGAATTCAATGTCCCAAGGATAGATTCAAGCTCGTGTTTAGCCCCTCATTTGAAACCGGAAGTTATAGACATCTGTCACTTCCTATTTTAGTACGGTTTTTCTCATAGAGCAAAACCGAAAAGTACTAGCGACAAGTTGAGTTTTCGATATACACTCATCGTCGCAAGATTAGGTATCTTCTTCCCTATTATCCGCGTATATAAAGGAGAATTGACAAATTTATCACTGTTACTTAGAATATTATATCGTAAAAAACCTCTGTACTTCAATCCACCGTAGTTCTACGATATGGAACGAAACTACTTGTTTGTTTGTTTGCAATTATGATTATCTATAAAGTAATCATAGCCAATAACGGTCACGTGTAGAACTTCATCTTGCATGTTAGGAGGAGATAAGTTCTGAATAGTTTATTAGATGCAATCTGATATTTCTTTATTGAACTAACGAAAGACTAGTCTTGGATTTCTAGATTCTTCTTAGTTTTTTGTAGCTACGTAACTTGAAATAGTTTTCTTGAACTATTTGATAAAGTTGAAATTTAGTGCATACAATTTGTGTCTCCGTTTTGAGATTCCATTGAATGTGAGACATAACCACAAGGATGAGGAAACTAGAAACCTCTCGTAATAGCACACGCTTACTAATGCTTCTACTAGTCGATTATAGTTAACCAAACTTGAAGTAGAAATAACTAGGTTAAATGTGCTTCTTCCCTCTCAGAAGAATGAGCGGTTCCGGCAACTGGATTCCCTGGTTCTGGGTCTCGATCGATACTCGGAGTCTGCAGATTGGAAATGTCAAACGTTCAGGGCCGTTCTCGTTGATATTAGAAAGTTATTTCTGCCCCAATTTCTTTATCTTGAAGGAAACGAAGTCACACGACTGCTCACTCCACGCTAGGTAAATGGTAATATTGATTAAATGCATACAAAGTGATCTCATTTGCAAAAGTATATATTTTTCTAACTACAGAGTTGCTGCTTTTTTCGTAATAAAAGAAATATGATATCGTCTCTAGCTCCAATTATTGTATAATGCTTATACTTGAAAACTTTCTTGTTGCTCACGTTAACCAACTCATTATGTCTAAGTGAACACATGTTGCACATCCTAACTCGAAGAAAGATTTCCCCACAAACAACTTCAAAAACTCTCAATATTATATTCAATCATGATTTGAATATAAAGTATTCAATATGGTATCTTCTAAGGATAAATAAGGTACCCTTAATCACAATCTCACTCTAAAAAGGGCGTGGAGTTCTGGTATAATTTATTTTATAAAAAATGAAAATGAAATGGAGTTTTTCCGTTCAACGTCCCACGTTTATGCCCGTTAGGATAAGGAAGACAATGATTAAGACAAGTGAATGATGATGGAATAATTGGCAGGATGAGAAAGTGGGAGGAAACGGGAGTACTCCAGGAAAGTCCATGGAGACAATGTTATCCACCACAAACCTACTCAGTCGGGGATCGAACCAGGGACCCCACGCCTCAGAAGTAAACGCTCTACCACTGTGCCACCGTGTCTCCTTTTCTTTCTACAATTCCGTCCTTGGATGCAAATACAAGTAATCATTAAGAGAAGTGATCCATATAAAGTTAGTTCCGTCACATGAGTGTTAAACATAACAAAACTACAGTAAATAATTATTATATTGTATTGAATTAAATAAATATATTTGAACAAGTGAGTTTCGTTTCTCATTGTCAAATAATAACAGTAAATTCCAAACTAGGCAAATTCAATACGAAAACCGAAAGTAATAGATCTATAATTTCCGGAGGGATAAGGTTAGAGGCGAAGATTAGAGGCTTCTTGGGACGCTGAAGCTACATCGAATATCAATTACCGCTTTTATGATGGTGATTATTATTATTATTATTATTATTATTATTATTATTATTATTATTATTATTATTATTATTATTATTATTATTATTATTATTATTATTATTTACCGTTTCTGCTCCATGAAAATTAATATTGAAACCAGAAGTGGTAAATCTCTGTCTCTTTCTGTTACAATGGGGGGGGGGGGAAGTCTGGGATGAACAATTGTTCTTAGGGTAAATGAATTCATATTAAACCAGTTGGGAATGCTTCAAGATCATTGCCAGAACGAACTTAAAAAGAATGAAGTGGGAAAAATAACTTTGATTGTAATATTAAATCCTTTTATCCGCACCTTCTTCTGCTTCCTGCAAAAAATTCGAAAAATATTATATCTCTATGACTTACGGTTTCCGAGATATAGCTCTTTAAATCTCCCAAAATTCAAACTTTTTTTGGCCAATATCTGGGAGACGGTGGCCAGCTGGTCAGTGGCCAGTTGGACAGTAGGCACCGGTTACTATTTGGTACCAAAATATTCACCATCCTCTTAGGTATTGATCAACACTAATATCATCTCTCTATGACTTACGGTTCCCGAGATATGGCTCCTTAAATGTCCAGAAATTGGCCTTTTTTTGGGCCAATATCTCGGGAATGGTAAGAGTGACGTGAAAAATTCCATCACTTTCTCAGATAGTTTTTGATACTCTATCGAATGGAGGGCTCAAAATTGAAAAAAAAAATGCAAATAACATACATATAGACAGACACACAGACATACATAGAGAATTCAGTAACGAACTTTTTAAGTTCATTGAAAAAAAAAACTGTTTGTTGCTATCTGTTACTGTTTTCTCACTATATCGATCAACATTGATTACACTGGAAATCGTGGATTTCCACCACTTTCGGTTTGAATAGCGGGATAAAAGTCATATTAAAAATCCATTTGTTTTCATCTCTTATCATTTTTTCACTATGAAAATTAATACTGAAACCAAAAGTCGTAATAAATTTCTCTCATTTCCAGTTTTAGTAGAAAGTTACGAATGGAGGTGAAATATATTATTGGGGTGCTTAATCGATTGCAGAAAATTGTTTCTCGCTTTCTGTCACCGCTTTTGCTCTATGGTGATCGTGCTAAAAACCAGAAACAATCTTGGACTTTATAATGTCGTATCCTGACCTCTTATTAATAAATGGAAATAAAACAATCAAATATGAACGTCGTACTTTACTTTTGAAAGAACTTTATTTCAAGCAAAAACACTACCTTGTCCTTCATGCAACTGTATGAATGTTTTTTTTTTTTTTTTAAAAAAAAAGAAAGAAATGGATGGCCAATTTCTTCTCCTTCTTAAAGAGACTAAATGTCAATGATGCATTTTAATATTAAACTGCAGAAAGAACAGTTTTCACTACTATGACACGTAAGAAGCATGATAGACTAGGCACGCACCAAGAAATTTTGGTTGGGTTGGGGTACAAACTTCGGGGGCGGGAGTTCAATGCTACAAGCCATTATGTCTATGAAATATTGAACAAGTAGAACCTAAAAAGGCGATAAGTAATTATAACATATTTTCACTTACGTTTGCAGAAATAAATAATTGAACTAGATTGTTTTTATAAGAAAGAGACTACAAATGAGGTGTAAAACCAAATTTTCATGCTACATCAATCATTTCCCTGTTAAACAAATATAGTTTTATTCAGAAAGTGTACAAATGTATGCTGAGTTACGAAGTTTTTTTGAGTCGGGTTCCGGACCTGCCGTGGGTGCAACCCTGTGATGGACCAACATATTTTTGGCTTTTATCCTTTGTAATTTAAGTGAATTATTGCAAATATTAACGGCCACTAAAAATACATAAATCCAATCAAATATTAAACATTTTTTTTAAAGTTTTATATATCACATATATAATCCGTGGGCTAAGGAGATGAATGTTTAATGAAAATGAAATGATCATGGAAGAATCGGTTAATGAAGATGAGGAAGAACATGGGAGATTTCCGAGAAAGCCAACAACCACGATGTGTTCACCACGAAATTATTGATCTGGGATGGAGAATGGGAGAGCTTGGACTAGAGGTAAACCCTGTGCCCTCATATCCAAAATATAGACTGGAAATGTGGAGGCAGGAGCGAAAGTGCTGCAATTTATTTTTGCTTGGAGCACTTCGCTTATGGAGCACTTTCTGTTGACGCGTATCATTGAATATACATTTCTGTAATTGCAACTTGGGTGTATAAAGATGAAGCATTTCACTATGGACTCAAAGCAATAATAATAATAATAATAATAATAATAATAATAATAATAATAATAATAATAATAATAATAATAATAATAATAATAATAATAATAATAATAATAATAATAATAATAATGGAAGAAATATTGAATCAGTTTCAATTTTCTACTTGAGTCAGTTTGCTGGAGTCAGTTGTTGTTCACTGAGCTCACATTTTACATGACAATACGAGTACTCCAGTCCACATGGCGGTTGTTGCCAAAGTTGCAGTGCTAAATCTGTTTTGTAGTGTGGATACTGAATCTCCTCGAACCCACTACAGTCTTCATTACATGAGGTGTATGGATAAGAGCATTGTTATGCAATATGCTAGTTCAACTCAGAGAGACTGATTCAAATGACCGCCTCCAACGAATTGACTACGCGAGAAAGTTCAAACTGATACATTCAATTTATTTCTTCCATAGATGGCACTATATACCATGAACGGCTTATTACCAGTGACCCAATATTTCAGTCTTAGGTCAGAACTTTTGGAAACACTGACGTAGTATATAAATATAAACAAAATATTGAATCAAATATTGATTCAAACATTGAAACAAAATATTTCTACAGACTAATGTAGTCCCTCCGAAGATATCTACTTTTTAAGTCGAAATTCATTCGGTCTCTCGTTGACTCAGGTTTTCTGTTTTATTATTATTATTATTATTATTATTATTATTATTATTATTATTATTATTATTATTATTATTATTATTATTATTATTATTATTATTATTATTATTATTTTACAGAGTAAAATATACCTGTATCTTTACGTCATGTGTATCTTTACGTCAATTTTTCATAGATTTTACATTAAAAGACATACTGCTACCCAGAAGGCAATATTTTGGGCTGTCTTGTCTCGAAAAAATTCGAAAATGCTATCTCCTCTCGAAAAGTATACCTGTTTCTATTGAAAGAATTTTGTCTCGTCACGAAAAATCCTATCTCGTCTCGTCTCGTGAGCAATACTAAATGGAACCTTCAATTTCAATGCTGTAAAGCTGTGCTCTGTTGGCTAACAGAGAATGACACATGGATGTCAATGATAATAAAATAATTGATATTTAGAAAGATAAACTGCTTGAAAATGAGAACCTCTAGTAAACCCACGAAAACAATGTTATCCACTACAAATTGAAATCACACATGATCGTAAGAATCAATTTGCAAACAGAGGTGTTCGACCTAGCACTAAGCCTCATACCATCACCATTCTTTCCTTCGTTGACTGAGCCAATTCGTGGCTAGGGGGTTAGCGTACGCGCCTTTGGCGTGGGACATCCGAATTCGATTCCCGGAGGGAGCTCATGTGGTTCGGATTCCACGTTAATCAGTAGGACCCGTCTCATATAGCCATGCTGCTGAAAGAGATGATAAACTCAAAATCAACTCAACTCAACTCAGCTCAAATTAACTCAACTCATTCGTTGACCCTTACTTTCTGTGCGGAACACGGTGGCTCAGTAGTACAGCGTTCTCTTTTGGTGCGGGTGTCCGTGGTTCGATTTCCGCTCGGGCCAAGTGTACTTTGTCGTGGACAAACACAGGTTCGTGGTTTTCTCGGGATTCTCCGATTTCCTTACACTTTCTTCATTTCACCATTTAATTCATTTCTCATCGTTACCGTCTCCTTTATCCTAGTTGGTATAACAATGGGACATAAAACTGAAAGATTTCATTTCATTTTCTTATTTTCTGTGACTGAGGCTGGTGGCGTGGTTCTGTAATCTAATCCTCTCGGAGGCAGGACAATATGGTGGGGAACGGCATATATGGTGACGGTTGATGGTTTGTGCACCCGGTATTTGCACCGAATTTAAACCCTGGTCATCGTTTCGTGTCCAGGTTAGTAGAAAATTCCATTATTCATAACCACGGTGTTGGATAAGGACACAAACCACAAAACCCCAAAAGCCTTGTGTCTTTAGTTAGAGTGAGGATCAACTCTTCCAGAAATACCATCTGAAAATTTGTGCTTGTATACTAACGCTAAGAGGGTATTTCCAAAAGTTTCTTGTCTGACATTGAAATATCGCGCTTTTGCAAACTTTTTTTTATGGCATACAGTGCCATCTATGGAAGAAATATTGAATCAGTTTCAATTTTCTACTTGAGTCAGTTTGCTGGAGTCAGTTGTTGTTCACTGAGCTCACATTTTGCATGACAATACGAGTACTCCAGTCCACATGGCGGTTGTTGCCAAAGTTGCAGTGCTAAATCTGTTTTGTAGTGTGGATACTGAATCTTCTCGAACCCACTACAGTCTTCATTACATGAGGTGTGTGGATAAGAGCATTGTTATGCAATATGCTAGTTAAACTCAGAGAGACTGATTCAAATGACCGCCTCCAACGAATTGACTACGCGAGAAAGTTCAAACTGATACATTCAATTTATTTCTTCCATAGATGGCACTATATACCATGAACGGCTTATTACCAGTGACCCAATATTTCAGTCTTAGGTCAGAACTTTTGGAAACACTGACGTAGCATATAAATATAAACAAAATATTGAATCAAATATTGATTCAAATATTCAAACAAAATATTTCTACAGACTAATTTAGTCCCTCCGAAGATATCTACTTTTTAAGTCGAAATTCATTCGGTCTCTCGTTGACTCAGGTTTTCTGTTTTCAATGGAGGTAACGCTCACTAATCTCAGTCTGGATGATGTTATATGAAGATCATTATTCTTAGTGAGGTACACGCTCGCTTAATCTCCCATACACTGTCTTCATTGGGCTGGAGCTCGCTAAGGACTATGACTCACGTTAATAACGTTTGTACTTGCTCATGTTCGTGCTCACTCATTTCAATGGGGCTTATGTTCGCTCAGATTTGAGCTTTGGCCTACTATCCAGTTGTGGTGTTTGCTCTCACATAGGTTCATGCTCAATTATCGAGTTCTTTTAATTGGAACAGGAGGTTCTCCCGTTTCCTCCCACTTTATTCATTCCAGAATTGCATTCATTTGTCATCATCACCGTCTCCTTTAGCCTAGCCGGCATAACCATGGGACGTTAAACTGAAATATTTCACATACTATATAGATGCCGACTTTTAAGTTTCTCAATGAGTGCTCAGGCTTCAGCACTAATGTTCCTTTTTTTTTTTCTTTATTCTGTTTTTGGTCCAGTAAACCCATGGTCCCCAAATTCTTCCTGAGAGGAAAGAAAGACTATCAAAACCTGCTGAAATAAAATTAACCTTGAAATTATTTTTAAATTGCAAAGGCTATATATATATTGCAGTATGATTTCCTGAACTTTATGTCGAACAAACTTCCTAAACATTAAGATTTTGTTTGTGAATCTCAAACGTGTTTAGCAATATTGGTCAAAAATAAGGAGCCAGAAAATTATTAAAGTCAAACCTTTGGAACACCAAGTTCTTTAAAGAAATAGAAAATTACATCCATGGATTATTATTATTATCGTTGTAATGTTATACCGCTCGATCCTTGATATACCGTAAACCTGAAGGTAAACCTAGTGATAAATTACTATTCAACACATATGCATTCTTATTTAAAATTTAATCTGAAATCACATGCACTATAGTTTCTTTTCATTATTCAGAGTATGAAAGCGTTTTTTCGAAGTTATTCGAACTCAAAAATTCAATGGAGGCTTGAGTCTCGGAGCACCCACGTAGTCGGTGCCTATGCATACTATAGTACTTAATAGATTTGGATTAAATAGTACTATATATACTGGATATGGGTAGCTACGTTCAATAAGGATATGTTCATAAATAATTGTTACTTTAGATTATGTATTGCGTGCACGTATGCATCAGTAAGTGTGTATTCGGGACTGTGCTTATATGTCGGTTTTATGTTCTCGCCATCCCTTAGAATAATCCTGAGGACGGTCCATCTACTTCCAATATATCGATAATTTATGTATTACGCACTGCACTATTAACAAATAAACTCTGCTATAGATAGTAAAAAGTGTCACTCCTAAAAGATTCAATTTCGTCCGGTTCATGTCAACCTCTGGAGGATGTTTGCTGCTATCTAACAGCGAGATGTTTAACTTCTATCTTTGTTTGAGTAGTACAACATGGGATATGGGTATCTACCGTTAAATTAACTGTTACCAGTTAAGATATTAACAGATTGATTCCATTAGCGATTATTAACGCCGAGATAAAACTCAAGTTATCTACTACAGAAAGCAGAATTTAAAAATTCGCTTTCGTTCAAATGTTATCCTATGGAATAACGGAAGTACGAGCTAACATTAAATCGAAAGGCACACTATCGCAATCACACAGAAATAAGTTTCCCAAAGAGCTCCACCAGTACGGGAAGGTGCGAGGCGAAATCTGACAACACTGGTGTGTGCAGCTGTTTCCCCACTCTCGATTCCGCCCGGTCCACGCTTCGCTGCGCTCTTGATCTTGGCTCAGCAGCCGTCCGAGATGGAGATGCCTATTGTTGCTCCCGCCAGGTGCGAGAGTCGTTCTGTAATTCGCTTTCTGCATGCGAAAGGGGCTCCACCCGTGGATATTCATCGTCAGTTAACAGAGGTGTATGGTGACAAGTGTATGTTCATTCAATACGTCCGAAGGTGGTGCAGGGAGTTTAATGCCGGTCGGAAGGACGTCCACGATGAAGAACGGAGTGAACAACAGCCAGTTTCGGAGATGCCCCATCCACCGTACAGTCCGGATTTCGCGCCTAGCGATTATCACTTGTTCCCGAAGTTAAAGGAACACTTGAGTGGGCCAACGCTTCCGGAGCGACGATGAAGTTAAAGACAAGGTGAAACGCTTCCTCAACGGGTTGGCGGCGGAGTTCTACGACATTGGGATGCAGAAATTGGAGCACTGTCTACAAAAATGCTCCAATTAGAAATCTAGAAAAAGATAGCGATTATGTCAAAAAATAGAACAAAGTGTCTTCTTTCCAACGATGTACACTCATGTCCAAAATTATTGTCGCATGTCTATAAATATGTTGTTGTTGGAATATAATTTGATAACGAATTCACCCGGTATTTCTTATAATGTTAGTATCTGTATAATCGGCAGAGACATGTATGTGGCAAATTTCATGTCAAAAGAGCAGTAAATAAGAACAATAAAACGAAAATATAACTTTCTTGTTCATTTAGCAACATTTTGTTTTTCTCATTCTAATTTTCATATTTATAATTCTTTTACTATGAAATTTAGCACAAATACACATTTTCCGATTATATACATAGTATCAGTAGTGAAAGTACCCTGCAAAATAATTTTCAAATTATATTCTTACAAGAAGATAGTTACAGATATGCGAAAATCATTTTGGACATGAGTGTACATTGCTATGAGAGTAAACAATGTTGTCTATTTGTAAAATTGATGGGAACCTTACTTCTGGATCAATCCTCGTATGTTACTGAAATATTTTATCTGTGCTTTTATGTGACGTACTGGGTACACGTTATCTTTTTTTCTTTCATGCACGTACTCCCTGGATTAAACACACGAAGAAAAAATGTAGTATGTAATGTGCACGACAAATATTCTTTTATGCAAAGTCACGTTCATAATAGTCGTAAAATAATTAATGAGGAATGAAACTTATCTCGTCCAAGGCCGTTGAAAGTACACGTAGTATACATATTGTAAATATTTGATTGCTACAAATGATGAATCGTCGCATTACGACTGCATTGAAGATTCTATTCAAATACTGTCACTTTCAACGGTCGCGACAAAAGTTAGATAAATTATAGAATAATGTATGATAGGAAGTCAGGAGACTTCTACTGATCACCACTATGATACATGAAAAACAAGATTTAGCATTAAAAAGTTATTTTTCATCTATCATAATAATTATCAACAGGTTTAAATACTAATGATTTGTAAATTATATACTCGTAACTAGAACTAGAGATGTCAATTTTTTGTGTACGTTTAAGTTCGATTTTTTTTTCTCCGTGGAATTAAGTTGTCTTTCTCAAGATTTGATAAAAATTTTACTTTGTGTGAAGGGAAGGGAAGAGGAATAACATTTTCGTTAATTATTATTATTATTATTATTATTATTATTATTATTATTATTATTATTATTATTATTATTATTATTATTATTATTATTATTATTATTATTATTTTGTCGTTTACCTTCCGTACAGATTTATAGAAGGCATTACAAAAGTGCATCTTGTTGTAACAAAAAATACCTGGATAATTCTTGTTAGAATACAAGTGAGTTTGGTTTCACATTGACAAACTATGGGACGTAGACCTCCGAACTATGGGAAGTTAATACTGAAACCGGAAGAAGTAGATCTATTACTTCCGGTTGCAATAGAGATAAGGCCAAACATAGAACTTGTTCTTCGTACACTGAATTCATATCGTAAAACAGTTTTTCGTTACTTCTTACAATAATTATGGTTCTCGTTATTTATTATCGCTTTTCAATTATGACGATTAATGCTAAAACCAGACATTCGATATTTCAAACACTTCTAATTTTGACCAGAGGAATAAAGGTAAAGATTAAACTTATTTATGCTGTCCATATCCAAAAGCTATTTTCTTCTGTTCTCTTACCGTGTTTGGTCTACGTAGATCAATATTATAACCCGAGTAGATTACTACCACATCTGGTTGCAATAGAGCAATAAAGTCGGAGATGAAAACTATTCTTGTGATATTGAATTCCTATCAAAAATCTGCTTTTCACTATCTATTACCATTAGTTCATTATGGCAATCTGTATTGTAACTAGAAATCATAGACGGTGAGTCTATATCAAAAAGTTATTTCACTCTATCTTGGAACGGTGAATCCTTAGGAAAAAGCTACTTCTCTCTATCTATGGACGATGAATCCATATCAAAAAACTATTTCTCTCTACCTTGGAACGATGGATTCATATCAAAGAGCTATTTCTCTGTACCTTGGGAAAGTGAATCCATATTGAAAAGCTATTTTTCTCTGCCTTGGGACGGTGATTCCATATCGAAAAGCTATTTTTCTCAATCTTTGGATGCTGAATCAGTATTAAAAAGCTATTTCTCTCTAGTTTGAGACATGAAATCCATGTCAAAAAGCTGTTTCTCTCTATCTTAGGACGGTTAATTTATATCAGAAAGCTATTTCTCTCTATCTTGGGACAGTGAAACCATATCAAAACTCTATTTCTCTCTATTTTGGGATGATGAATCAATATTAAAAAGCCATTTCTCTCTGTCTTGGAACGATGGGCATTGTTATGTTGTCACTGCGAATATTCCACGTAAAAAATACAATTAAATGAATAATTTTGAAAGAAAAGTAACTCGTTAGTGAAAACAAAAAAAAGTAACATTTTCACACTGGAAACCGAACCTAGATCTGTGACTTTGAAGGCGAGAATGGTAACCACTCAATCACGAGAAACAATGAGTTCATGATCAGCAAATAATCGTCATACTGTGTATAATGTAGAAGTACAAGGTACGTCTAACCCTCATTTAAAGTCAAGTTACAGGGGAAATGGATGCAATTAGGCAGCTCTGCGAAAAGCTTTTATGAATGAGGGAAATTAACTTTATTCAAGAGTTCGTCTTGGTAACTAAGGTGGTTAACTGGCAATATATCGATGTCATTGTGCCACTGCTTCCCATGCATTAAGAACTAGCTATTATAGATCATCATCTTTCCTTGGTGGGTTGTCAGGCCAATTCTCTTGTAGAGTTCTAGTAACTTCTGCCCGTAGATTTTCCATTAGATTCAGGTCAGATACTGTAGGAACCCATTCGACTAATTCCACATTGGGTTCCTGTTGACCCAATGGCCAGGCTTGACCAAATGGGAATCATAAATTGAGCTCTGATCTTGATGAACTTATGCTATGCGCTCTTGAAATGTATTTCTTACAACTAGGAGCAATCCATATAGTAAAATAATCAGGTACTTCTGGGTATTCAATCAGCTCTCTATACGGTTTATCTCACCTATTGGGTCCTTACATAGCCTCCACCAGTAGTGAGCAGTGATGTACCCCATTCGATATGTTCGATGCATGTATTTTCATCTGTGAATATTACAAATTATTCCCAGTTACGATGAATATTTGCCTCAGTAAATGCTAATCTGTTGATTTTATGAATATGCCAATTTCTCTGTACGTACGACTCTACAGGCTTTAAGACCAGTATCCTTGAAGTCTTCGAGCAGTAAGAAATGAGCTCGTGAAACGAGATGACACTACTAACTATCAGGAAGTCTATAAAAGGTTTTGACGGCTGAGATTAATCAAGGACTGATCTTGCTGCTGGGAAGAAACCCTTTGAAGACCTGTGGTGCCGGTTTCCTAAGCCACATTGCCTGTTTTTTTGTACTTCCTCCACCACGTAAATGCTTTCACACGGGGAACCCCAAGTTGTTCGCCAGCTCACGTTAAACTCATATCAGCACATTCAACAAGAACAGTGAATTACTTACAAATTCCTTGACCACAATGCTCCAAATTTTGTGAATGACGCAAAGAAGAATTCGTAGTGAATCGTCCGGTAACAATTTCTCCTTAGGGCATATATGTACGTCGACATTACTTTTTTTTGTTTTTTTACGAAAACAATAGCAGGTAGAGTAGGTAGTAGTTTTTTCGTTTACATGTATATGTAACAAACTTAACATAAAGTAGTCACTCAATTTCCCAACTTTAATGTTGAACTTTCGCAAAAGGACTCAACTCGCGTCAAAGACACAGGCAGATTATTTCTCTAGGGTTCATTTCGATGTTTCAGATGCCCTATTCAAGACAAAATATTTTCAAAATACTTCTTTAGAAAGGTCAATTAAAGCATCTTGTTTAATGTTTTGTTTGTAAAAAAATCTTTGAATTTTTGTCATATATATTTTACTACCTGCAATGCTTGTTCTTCGTAAGGAAAGGAAATTTTTACGGAAAACAACTCAAAAGGTATATCGAAACCCTTTCGCTGCCTTACTATGTGCATTTTAATGGAAGTGAAATGATAAGAGCTCAAGTTGACTCAAGTGTTAACTATGTTTAAAAATTAATTTTAAAGGTTCAACTGTTTCTTCACTCTGGCAATTTTACAACACAAAATAGGAAATTAATATATAGAAATTGTCCACTTTCCCATTTAGAAGTGGAACTTTGGAAAACGCTGAGACATGTGTCAACTTTATTTAATAGCAAGTTTATATACCATTTTTCAGCTTCCAAATTTCAGGGACTAGTAAGATATTCTATTTTACGTGTACATTTTGAACTCTCTTCTCCCTCAGAACACTCAGTTTAATAAAAGCGAATGGTAAAAATCCAACTCGAAAATGCAGACGTGTTCAAATTATTAGACTCAACATTCAGTTTCTGAATATTTTACAGTTCTTACAATATTACGTGAGAAAATACGTTCGAACTTATTCCAAATTACTACTTTATAACTCTGTTCTAATTTCTAGTAGGTGTGGCATATGCTTTCCAATATCAATAAAACAAATGCGTACGTAACATTCAAATATAATTACTATAAAGTGTGTATATCCAAATTGGAAACGAGAAATGAAATGGAATACTTACAAGAAAATTATCTCACACAAAGATTAATATTTCTTATGAAATCCCTTATTCTTTATTAAGTCGTTTATCATTTATGGCATCCTCTGTACGACTTTAGCACAATTTGCCTTCAATTCAGCATCTTGATACCACAAATTGTTGATCTCCTTGATCAATTGCAGTTTGGTTCTAATGTGCTTCTTCTCTAGCTTTTCTTTCATGAAGCTCCAAAAGTTTTCAATCGGGTTCATATCAGGACTATACCTAGTGCCTGGCCACGGAAGAACACTAATTTCATTGTTCTCGAAGAATTTTGTCACAGCTTTGACCCTGTGGCATGGGACTCCATCATGCATAAAGATGAATTGTACGTCATCAAACCAGAGTGCAGTCTGGGAAAGCAGTTCTTCTTGAAAAACTTGTAGGTATTGGTGGCGCTTCATTGTCCTCTCTAATATATACAGTCTTCCAGACACGAAGCCAGAGATCACACCCCAGACCATGACTGAAGTAGGATGCTTCACGGTTTACTAAAAACATTTCAACTTAAATTCCTCCCAAGTCAACGTTGCACATATTGTGAACATTCATCAGACACAAAGATACATGATTTATCACTGAAACACACTATTCTCGAATCGTCAGCAGTCCAATATTCTAGGCCTAGTGCCCATTCGAGGCGCTTCTTTGCCATGATTGGAGTAGACTTTATTTTTGTTTTCTTTCTTGATTGTGTGCTTTTATTTCCTCGCACAAAGAATCATTCGAACACTTTCAGGCGAAATGTCTGCGCCATACTCAGCCATTTTTATGCTTAAGTCTATTAGAAGTTGCATTTCTGTTTCCCAACGCCAATCATTTTAGTTTTCTGATGCCGCTTAGCGATAGCTTTGGTTTTCGCCCACACTTCCCAACCCTATTTTGGCTCTTGTTCATTTCAACAGAGGTTCTACTCACAGATTTTTGTTCTATCCCAACTCTACTAGCAATGTATTGGCGTGTATATCTTATTTCCACCAGAAGTACAAATCCATCTTGTATTTTGTTAACTTCCATTTTACGGAGGAGAAAAGTATTTTGTGTCGGAAGAACGATAAAACTTGTGTCAGAGATTGTGGGCATTTCTTTGGAACGCGTCGGTAGTATAATTCAGAATGGCTTGGGTATGCGCAAGTTCTCGACACAATGGGTTTTCAAAAATCTGTCAGAAGAATAAAAGAGTGACGGCATTAAGAGAAGTCTTGTTCCAGCTTGAATGTAATGTAATGCTGATCATTTCGCTCACGAGTAGTAACCATGGACGACATATGGTTGTACCACTATGATCCTGAAACGAAACAACAGTCAATGGAGTCATTTCTCCCTTGCCCCAAGAAGCTCAAGACACAGAAATAGGTTGAAAAACGGTTTGCAACATTCTTCTGGGATAAGTATGGAGTCGTACTCATAGACTACCTCCGCAACAGTAAGATATTTAATTCAGAATCTCTACATTACTCACAAAACTGAAAGAAAAATTCAAAGTTCAACACCGCGGAAAATGAAAAGAAAGAAATTGTGTTCCTTTAAGAGAATACACCTGTGCATCGAACCCATGCGAACACAATTAGCATTGCATAATCTAGGATTTCAATGTCTATACCATCATCCTTATTCCCCAGATTTAGCTCCGTCAAACTATTGCCTGTATTTATTTCCCAAACTTAGATCTGATTGAACTTTAGATCTGATAAGGGTAGTGTTACGAACAGTGGTGCGAGGAAGTTTCCAGTTTTTTTTTAACTTCTGCAAAACTGGAGCACTGTACAAGGTAGTATATTGACTCTCGGGGGAAGTGTAGAAGTAAAACTTCACCATTCCACGTTCACTCCTGGGTTGGGCTACGAATTTTTCAGCAGCTCCACGTACATTTCTAGTCAATATGCTATTCGTCATGTCAGTACTTTGAAACAAAATAAGTAAGGGAGCACTAGTACATACGGTACCAAGTAATAACTAAAGATCAGCACTCTGACAATACGTTTTATTGGAAGCTAAATAAATAATCGATTTAATTCCATACATTTATTATTATTATCATTTGCAGGAAGGGAAAACACAACTTTTTCTTCTTCAAAAAATTAAGCCCTGGTAGTCGCAAATTAAGCTGTTATAAGCCCATCCTCCGAATATTGAAAGCCGAGAATAATGTTTCAGGAAATAGAAGTATAAAACCTTTAAATAAAACAAAATATGAAACTGAAAATTTCAAACCTGGATAAATACAAACAAGTTATGTAATTGGTTTTACCTTTCTTTTCTTTCTAATCGAAGCTGGTCCAATGAGAAGAAAACAAGTCGACCAAATCTACTATTGCTCGCTAGGCGCAGTAATTAAAATTCATAAGAAAGAACTGTAACTAAAATTTACCTCAAAAGGCGCTAAATTAGAAAACAGAAATATGCGTGCATATCCAGACGCTCAAAGAAGAAAGCTTGAGGAGTAATCTGCAACATAATAAATGTATAGATAGTACGATGTGACAATGAGATTGGTTATGATACTGATATAAAATACTATGTAGAATGTTTTATGATTGTAGGAGTCTGGGGGGGCAGTCTGGATGGCATTCAGGGTGGCAGGAATAGCCACCAGGGGGACGCTCGCCCCTCTTGTCCCCCTCTGGCGTCGTCACTGGACACACAACGTTATTTCAATATGGCGGGAAAATATAGGATAACTCTCTTTTCACCTTTAAACGGATATTATCTTAAACGCTGCGATGCATATCCACATATTGTAATGAGGAGCTTACATAGCGAGTATAATCTTCCTAATTGATGTAATCGTGAGATACTCTTTTTTTTTTTTAACACAAATTTTGACTCTTCCCTACCCATGTGTCTGCCGTGTTAAAATTGAGGAGGACGACTACAATGCTGAATCATTGCAACTAAATTTAAGTCAAGATTGAGAGTAAATGGGAATCTCCTTGAATTAAGAGCTCCTCCCGGGATCCTCTTTCTGCCTCTATCAACATATTTTTTTTCGGCCATTGGTAGGCTACTTGCTTCACATTTAAGAATTTTCATTCAATCTTGTCCTTAGCTAACTTCTTCACCTTCACATATAAACTATATCTTTAATCAGGGTTGAAAAAAATAGTTTTTTTTTTTTTAAAAAAATAAAAAGAATGTTTTTTTATGTTTAAAACATGTTTTTTGTTTAAAACGTTTTTAATAGGCATATAGGCTATATTACATTTTTACACTCTTAGGTATTACTTGCCATCTATATTCAATCGCTATATCAAAGTTCGGGAACTTCCCTAATCTCGATCCGCCCAAATGTTCAATTCCGGAGAAAGAAATCGGGAATTTCCCCATCTCCGTTCACAGAATATGTAGTTTAGTTTTTTTGTGTCATGTTCTACTGGTCGTCTGCATTCTTAATCTTTAAACGTCCATTGACGCAACTGCTATGTCAGGGCTTTAAACCTCAATGGCTCAGTCTTAAACCTCAAATTAAGACTGGAAGATGGTTTTGGTACCAATTTATTCCTGAAAGATGCAGCTTTGCTGGTGTGCATTTTGTGTATGTGGGAGGAGGGTAAATATCGTGTTTGTTTTTTGTTTTTGTTTTTTCAACAGTTTTTTGGGGGCCATTCCCCCTCTTGGGGGATAGATTCATAAAAATTGTTACGTGAAGCAATGAAGTAGGCCACTACATGGTAATATCGTGTATTTGTACTTCTTGCTTATATGGGGGAGCAGGGAGGGGGCAAATTTAGCCAATTTTGGAGTAAGTTATTTTTGACGTAAATTACATTTATTTTTATAACAAACATCAATAGCTCAGTCCTTAATTAAGGTAGAAAGATGATTTGGTACCAAAGTATTTTTGAGGGATGAAGCTTTCCGTCAGTTGCATTTTATGTATATAGGGATACGTATGTATGGCCGAGAGAGGGAGGATGAAGTTGTTTTCTTTTAAAATTTTTCATCAGGTTTTGGTGGGTATTCCTCCCCCCTTTGTGGTATATCTATAAAAATTGGTATGTGAAGCAATGAAGTAGTCCCCTACATGATAGTAACCTGTATGTGTACTTGTTGTTTACAGAGGAAGAGGGGGTCAAATTTGGTAAATTTACATATATTTTCGGGGCGGTCCCATATAACACAAGATATATTTCACTGAAGTGGTCTAGTAGCATAATTCTTGTTCGTGTACATGATGTGTGCAGCAAAGATGATTTGCATATGGACGTGGTACTATAGTGGGGGAGGGGAGAGAATGTCTGATTCAATGAATGTTTTTCTGCGCATATATTTTTTAAATATTTCTACATAAAACGAATTCATTACGCAATGGCAGCAATGGCTACCATTTATTATATTATTATGACAAGTATGTGGCCTACACATAGCATCATTTTGACAGCGTAGGGTGACTTCAAGGGTTGCCAGGGCCCCGCAAAGTCAATATTTTCATATTTTTAATGATTTTTTTTTATGTCTGTTCTTTTTCTACGAATGCTGCGGGAATTTCACGAATGTTACCTCGTTGGAATTTGTGGTCTATAAGCTTTCCAATTGTGTATAACTCATGACTCTGTGATAATTAGGGGACCACCAGAGCCCCGAACGTGAGAGTCTACCGTTTTGTTAAAATCCCTGGCGGATGTCTAGAGTTAATTTTGTTGTTATGCCGTAGACACTAATCATTATTAGCAACCCATTTTGCAGATAGAGATGTATCTTGAAAACTGTTTAGTTAATATGTCATTTGCTTCTTGTAGGCTAGTCACTGTTCTTTTCTATGTGTTGTATTGTATTTGTCAGAGTATTTCTTCTAGCTTATGATGTGAGAACTGTTCATTATTATGGAAATAATAGTGATCAAAAAATACCCAAGTTTTGAATTTGTGAATTTGGAACTTAGAATAGTGTATAGTGTGTTTAACCTGTGTTATTCTTGGGAATTAAGAAATGTTCAAATACTTCACTTGAATTTTTGTTGGTTTAGTTATACGCACACTGATGTGCAGAATTTCGTTCAGTAATTGCTGTTATAATAAGAATATAACTCTGCTTATAATTTCCTCCATGCACAAATCTTGCGGAGGTTGGATTGTTTGTTAGAAAATTAAATTAGCTTCTTCAATCTGATATTTTAGTTGTTTTAAACATGTCCAACTAGCATCGAAAAAAAAAACACGAAAAAAAAAAACAATTTGTTTAAAACGTTTAAAACAAACTGAATAAAACAACAGCCCTCGTTTCAAACATGTTTTAAACACTTGTTTTAAACATTTATTTTTAAACATATCAACCCTGCCTTTAATACTATCCATTAATTCAATATCTCTCTACCTTCCTTGTTTTCCTTCCACTACACCCTCTACCATGTCATTCGGAGAACAATTTTCTCTTCCAACGATGTCTTAATATATTTTTTAATTATTTTCAATTATATTCGTTTACCCTATTAGTCCCAATGTCTCATTCGTTTATTGTTCCAAGTTATACGCTCATCTCAAGTACAAATTTCAATAACTCCAACATTTTTGTCGTCATTTCGTAACGCTCACATTTCTACTTCATACAAATGGAACAGTCTCTACGTGGGTCCCTTTTGTAACTCGCCATTCATTGACTAACATTGTATGGCTCATATTTATCATCATGATCATTAAAGAATTTTCACCATTTATTCCGTTGCTTTCTATTTAGTGTTCATATTTCATATCTTCGTTAATAATGCTTCCTAGATATTGAAAAATATGCTACTATTTTTAATATTATACTTTGTTACTCAGTTGTTTATAATTGTCATAGCCTCAATCATCTCATCCACTATTCCTTTAATCTTATTCATATTTTCATCTCATGTTATTTTTAGAGCCTTTTTTCTTACCTTTTACTGGCATAATGTTAATTTTCGATACAGATTTCGCGCCGACAACCGTTCACCTGAAAGTAAATATATTTGGCATTCTACCTCTTATAATCAACTTGTTTTCTTAATCAAATTTTCTTCGCTACTCTCCTCTATAGCAAATAGTATTACTAATAGGTAAAACTTTTGATGAAAACTTCTTCCAATTTCACCATCCTATACCATTTCTTGTATTCCAACTTCTAATACTGTAAGTTTCTTTCGAATCTTTTATCTCAAGCTTCTTTAGTATCTTCGTCCAAATTACCGAGGTAAAGCAGTTAAAACCCCTTTAAAATAAAAGAACGATTCATACGCTCTCTTTGTCTAAATAGCTTTTACTTATCTTACTCGATGTAAGCTAATTGCATTTTGTGCTTTATTTCCTTTCAAATCAAAAATGTTTAGCTTTGTTATTCTTCGCCATAGAAACTCTTTCATATTCGAATCTCATTTTTTGCTGCGTGTGACGGAAAGTGAGATACCAATGGAAACGCATTTTAGTTCACACCGTATAGCTACATCGCTCCACTCGAGCGAAATACACACACTGACCACAGTGACAGACTGATCGTAGTATCTGCAGAGTAGATGTGCTAGCGGTACTCGGATAACGGGATGATCATAATTAAATGTGGTCACATTGTATAGCTGAAATTCCAGGATGATACCTTGGAACGGCTATTGTACAGTCAAATGTCTTTGAACGTAGCCCTAGCTGGGGTTGTGGGAAGAGAAGTGGTAGTTACGTTGAAATGCCACTAACGTGAGTCATGTCGTCTCAGTGATCCATCGGTGGTATGTATATACAATGGGAGACGGAGGGTCCTCACTGCCGACGTGCTTCCGCGACGTAACGAAATTCTCCTGGAAAGAAAGATCATTCGAGTTGTTCTAATTGGCAGGACGGCAACCGCCAGTATAATCAGAGCTACCAAGGTTCACCATGTGAGCGTAGGAACATTAACAATCGATTGTTGAAAATTGATCAAGCATCCTGAATTCCTTTTGCACTATTATTTCTGAAGCCTGCTCATCACCAAGAACGTTTCCGGCAATATCGGTAGAGTCTGCAGTGTCAAGAAGGCTGGAAGATGGTGGTTTTCAGCGATGAGAATAGTTTCGGCCCTGTGCTCGTTCATAAACTTGCAAGTCAGTAGGAAAATACACTCTGTTCGCATAATATATAACCCATACTTGTTTTTTTTTCGAATTTTGAAAGAGAGGGGGCGTTAAAATAACACTACCATCGCCCAAACAAACAAGCAGTATATGTCTGAAAAGATCTCTGCGTGACTGCTCAGAGTGCTTACAGGTGCTGTTGCAGTAAACTGATATTCCCCTCACGGTAGGATCGTCCAAGCAATATGGGATTTTCTCTAATTACGGTACAGATACACCGTACATTACCAGATCCAATAACTGATGTAGACTGCCTCCCTTTAAAGACAATGGCCATTTGGGAGCGGTGGCTTCCCTGGTAGGGACGTGGATCCTGGGCCAAATAAACCTTCGCAGAAACCTGGGAAAAAGGATTAGTTCCACCACTTCACTTATTCTTGAGGCAGGAGTGTGCGTTAGGATAGGAACATCCCATCCCTGATCCAAGAGCACACGCGAAACGCTCTTTGAGGACTATGCACATCATTCTCCCGCTAGACCATAGATCCGCTCTCCTGGGCACACCACTACCCCTGTTTTATGTGTATTGGGTAGCACGTAGTCCTATCTCCCGGATAACCAAGGACATGACCTAGTTGTCCATATTGGAGAATAGCCGAAACCTCATATCAGACGGCTGAGTCAGCAGTTCTCACTACCTACCTCGATGAGGCAGTGACGAGGTCGCACGTACTCTCCCAGATCCAATGGCACGGGTTGGCACTCATTTCGGAGGATAACAGAAGTCTCACCTCCGCCGGTAGATTGCTGTTCATCCTACGACCTGCAATTCATAAATGGAACAGCAGTTTCAGTTGAACATACGAGAAAGTAACGTGTTTGCACGCATTTTCCGAGGCCTATCTCCCCCTCAAGGGGTCATCTCTCTCCATAATGCACGCAAGTGGTACCTGA
Organism: Thermobia domestica; assembly: GCF_964235325.1. Taxonomy (NCBI): domain Eukaryota; kingdom Metazoa; phylum Arthropoda; class Insecta; order Zygentoma; family Lepismatidae; genus Thermobia; species Thermobia domestica. Next base: position 75,558,703 of record NC_137464.1, read on the forward strand.
TGGAGGAGACTCCTCACCTTTTCTCAGCACAGCTTGGAGCCGGCCAGGGCGAGTTTAACGGAATGACTATTTGTGCGTTTCACATGTTGTTTCAAACAGTTCAAACATTTTCAATTGGATTTAATTTGATGATTTCTCAGGCCAAGTAATGGGCAACAAGGTGTTTGAATAATCTTCAAGACACGCGCATATTATGAAACTGAGAACGTGGCAGTTTTTGTCTCGGGAGATGGAAGTGTCCACTACAAACTCATAATGACAGTGTCTGATGAAGCGAAAGTGTTAGTTGGCGAAACTGTAACTGTATGTAGTTTTTTATGTGAATATATTGTTTTGCTCAGCAAATAGTTTTGTTTGTGTTTAAGTATATACAAAGCAAAGCTTCTACTTGTGGAAAATATCATAATGATGTTGCAAAAATGGCAACACCTGGACACTGAGATTTTTGGCACCTAGAAGTACAAATAATCTCGGAATGAACAAAAGTTTGTTTATGACGAAACTAGACGACGCACCAACTCCCACGTCGGTAATTTCCTTACTTTACTGAAATTGTTTTTTTGTTTTCGATCTCATTGTAAAGGAACATCTATTTCAAGCAGAGAAACACTAGTGTTCGCAACAGATTCATCCACCTATGACATCCACTGTTCGGATGAGGTTACTGGAACTAAACTAACTAATGGGTTAATGAGTGATTCTACTCATAATCACGAACACCAAGAGCAGATATTAAAGGTAGTAAGGCCAAAGAAATTTGATTTTGAGAAAGGAACAGTACAAGTTACGTGAATTTTTCCGTGACTTTATATAAATGAAGAAGAAGGATGCAGAAAGCTTGATAGAAGTAATTATGGAACAACTAGACACTGACGAATTTAAGGCCAGAAATTGTCGGTCCCAATATTATGACAATGTTGTTATGGCGTTAATCAAAGAATTAAGGAAAACAACCATCTTGTAAATTATGGCGCTCAGTCACCTAATCTGGTGGGTCATATACAACAAAATACAACCAATTGATGGCAAAATTTATTTAGAACCATCTAAGCCTCCTACACTTTCTTCGCTTATTCAACAGAGCGCTGGCAAAAACTGAAAATTGCTGTTCCTAAGGCTCTGAATTCAGAATCAAAAACTAAGAGAAATGTATGAGTAAAAACTGTCAAACTCATCAGTAACTACATTACACAGGTTCTTTCACTTCTTCAGGTTGTAATAGATGATGAAAGAGAGAGCAGTCAGACAAAAAAAAAAAAAAAAAAACCTTGTTCATTTACAGATTTCTATTTTAGTTGGGGATTTTGGAAGAAAAATCTCAGTTCACTAACCCGAGTTCAAAAGTGTCTTCAGAATCCTAAGAGTAACTTCTGTAATGCCTCCTAGATTTAAAAGGTCTAGAAACTTTAGTAAGAGAAATCCAGGAAGATAGATTTAATCTGTAAAGTTCTAAAGTCCTTATTGACTCATCTTGTATAATAAAGTTTATAGTAAATTTATGATATAGGCCTACCTATCATAATCTGGTCTCTGGCAGTCGTCCCAGATATTACCTTTTAAATCCGCCACTGGCGATGTCAGAACCTTGAAATTTAACGGATTACAGTGGTTCAAATTCCACCTTAAACTGTTAGTTCACTTCTCATATAGCCTCGGAGGTGAAAGGGAACAACCAACCAAACACTCCTTTCTAAAGGGTGTTTAATTTTTTCTTTTTTCTTTCTTTCCTTTTTTTATTTTTTATTTTATTTTATTTTATTTTTTTTGTCCGGTGTTGTCATGAAATGGAAACAACACCAGTGCCTCTTGATTCGTTATAGGGTTGCCAACTGGCCGGTTTTTCACTGGCCTGGCCGGATATATTGTTGTTTAAAAAAAAAAACGGTGACCGGTACAAACTTCTTACCAGCCCCTTCATGAACTTTTTTTTTTTTTTTTTTTCAAATTTGTATCCATAAGAAGTCCGAAGCAATTTCATCTAGCGAAATATAGATTTAAAAAGTAACTTTCATTCTCTGAATCAAAAACCTATTACCTATCATCATCTATCAACTATTAATATATTTTGTTCATCCGTTTTCATAATTTTAAAGAGATAACAGGGACTGTATCAGGGAAAATTTGAAATTTACTTTTAAGAAATTTTATAGATTTTATACATTTATTGAGAGTGAAAAAGGATTTCTTGTTAAAACAATTTTCTGTAGTTGAAATATAAGTGTAAAGAATAAATTTCATTTTCCAAATTCCAAAATTGTCACGTAAAGATTAATATACTTTTGTTCATCTGCTTCGATAATTTTAAAGAAGTGGCAGTTACTGGTAAATACAAGAAAATGATAAATGCCGATTTCAGTTTCTCATTTATAGCATAATGTATCTATTAAGCTTATTAGTGAATGTGCTAAGGATATGCAGAATATAGGTGCTAATGCACTTTTGTTCACGATAGTACATTTCCTTCTCATAGATGGGTCCGAACACAGATACTTCACACTTAGACCTATATCATGGGGAATTTTGAGGGGGTGCCGGCTACCGCATTTGTTTAACGACGCCTCCCCCCACACAACGCACTCCTTGAGGAAAAACGTATGAATTTCTACATAGAAAGGATAAATCCTAAATAACTACACATACACCGTAAAAATGGAAACTTAGCAATTTGAACACTTTCTTCTCGAATTAAGCATAGCTATATGAAACAGGGACGTCATTTCAGACTTCGCTTGAGGGGGGCAAGAGCACCACCGACATAAGACTTTCACGTTTTGTACTAGTATAATAGTATATAATTTGTTAAAGTATATGTATTCCTCAAACTCTCGGATAAGGCAATTGCCCCTTCTTCCCCCCTAAATGACACCCCTGATATGAAAGCAGAAATATTTTCTCTGTGCTTGATACCTCAAAATTCGCTCCAATACTGCGAATGAGAAACAAATTACTACTGTAATGATTAGACGGAAGGGTCGGTCAGTCAGTTTTCACTCATATGTACTGTACTTACAGTATGTCGCAGTAGTTCTATTGCTTGCTTGCTCTCATTTTCTTGGAACTCTAGCTGCAATGCCTGCAAACTCATGCGTTCTCTGCCATCTATTGGTGTTCTCTGTAACCAGATTGAAAGGAAGCGAATGAGGGTCAGACCAGTGCTGCAAATTTTTAAAAATATGTTCATGTACGCTGTCGCCCTTTGAAGATTGTCTCATGAAAGATAATTTTCTTAAGAATATGGAATATCGTGTATCCTCAGGACACCATTATATGCTCAAGATGTCAGGAAAAAGAAAGGGGATATCATTATCACAATTTCTTCAGTTAAACGTGTTGAATATCTTAGCAATTTATTTAACCCATTCATTTACTCGAGGCAAGGGCGTCTTTTGGAGAGAGCAGGGGGAGCAATTAGCCCCTGAGCTTGAGAAACACTTACATTTTAATACATGGTATATTAATCTTTATATATACGTATAAAAATGTAGGTATGTGTGTGGTATGTCCCAACTCTGGAACGCTTCGAGTAGTTTTAACGAATTTGATACAGTCTGGACAAGAATATTGTCGGGGTAAGACTCCCAACACACCTAGGGAGGAATAGGAGACATAAAAATGATCGAAAACGACCGATTTTAGTGTCGAATCCATAGTTTTCGGGGTTCATGAGCTGATTGGTGACAATTCTGATGCCCTTTAAGTCCAAGTTCATCCTCCCAGTGAAGATCAGACCCGAAGCACACCTAGATATAACAGAGGGGGCGCAATAAAAATATTGTCGAGAACAATCGATATTAATGTCGAATCCGTAGTGTTCGGGGTCGCTGAGATGAACAGTAACACTTCCGATGCCGTTAAAATCTTAATTCAGCCCCTGTTAGTACTCCTGAAAGGGGGGAAAGATGGCATGCAAAAATAATTGCAAATGGTTTATGTTAGTATCGAATCCACAATTTTCGGGGTCCCTGAGTTGATTGCTGACAGTTTTGATGCCCTGTAAGTCTACTGTGAGGTCATCTCCCAGTTGGGATAAGCCCCCTAGGTTAATGGGATGGCCATATAAGATGATCGAAAATGACGAATATTAGAGTCCAATCCATAGTTTTCGGAGTGGTTTAGATAAATAGTGACATACCCGATGTCCTTTAAGCAGTGCCGGAGCCAGGGGACGTTCCGCACGTGACCCCTTACAACTTGGGCTATTTTATTACTTAGCGGACACATAGTGTCTTTTCGAGAGATTTATTAGTTTTTCAAATCATACATTAACAGGTATAGAATTTTAACCTATAGGTCTATCTATTGATTATTAATAAGGTACTCCTACCAGTGGCAAAACGTGCAAGTGAAAATGGGGTAGGCACACATAACACTACACACACACACACACACACACATATATATATATATATATATATATATATATATATATATATATACACGAGGGTAAGTCAGCTGTCAGCTGAAAACCGTAAAAGTAGAAATAAAAATTCGCATATGGGCTGTAAGTTGACATGCCTGTTTACGATAGTATGCCGGATGTCTCCTAGGTGGCAGCAGCCGGCAGATGCACAAACACCGGCGCAACAACAGTTCCAAAATGGCAGCCCTACTAGCCACATGCACCAGCGAGGAACAGCGAGGAAACTTTTTGGGTTTCGGTGATGAGGAGTGGCGCCACTCCTTGCTCGCTCGCTTTGTTTCAGGCTGATGGTAATGCACCCATGTTTCGTCACCAGTGACGATTCGTGACAGGAAGGCATTACCGTCACGTTCAGCACGCCACAAAAGGTCTTCGCACGCATCAACACGTCGCTGTTTTAGTTCAGGCGTCAGTTGTCGGGGCACCCATCTTGCAGACACCTTATGAAACTGGAGAACATCATTCACAATATGATGTGCCGATCCATGACTCATGTGTACACATGCTGCAATTTCGTCTATTGTCACACGGCGGTTTTCCAAAACGATGGCTTCAACGGCTGCAATGGTCTCTGGAGTCACTACGCGCCGAGCCTGGCCGGGACGTGGAGCATCGGCCACAGACGTAACACCATTTGCAAATTTCCGGCACCATTCATAGATTTGTGTCTGTGACAAACACGCATCTCCATACTGAACCTTCACTCGCCTAAAAATGTAAATCGGTTTCACACCTTCACTTCGCAAAAACCGAATCACAGAACGCTGCTCCTCGCTGGTGCATGTGGCTAGTGGGGCTGCCATTTTGGAACTGTTGTTGCGCCGGTGTTTGTGCATCTGCCGGCTGCTGCCACCTAGGAGACATCCGGCATACTATCGTAAACAGGCATGCCAACTTACAGCTCACTGGAGCCATATGCGGATTTTTATTTCTACTTTTATGGTTTTCAGTTGACTTCCCCTCGTATATATATATATATATATATATATATATATATATATATATATATATATATATATATATATATATATATATATATAAGGGATGTTTAACAATTATTGGCCCTGACATAGAAGATCTGTCATTTTTTGACATAGTCCTCTCTCACTCTAATGCACTTCACTCATCTATGTTCTACAGCACGAATACCATCTTTAAAAAGTCTTGATTGCTGTGCTAGAAGCCATTTTTTAACAGCCTATCGTTGGCTAACTTCGTCCCTCGCAGTTGAGGCTTAAGCTTGGGGAACAATTGAAAGTCACTTGGGGGAAGATCTGGAGAGTAGGGAGGGTGCACAAGCATTTCAAACCCAGCATTAGCAATAACGGCGGCGGTAAGGTGACTTCTATGAGCAGGAATATTGTCCTGCAGCAGTAGCACTTTGATGTGCAGCATCCCTCTGCTTTTTTCTTTGATTGCCTCCTAACTTTTGGAACCAATTCTGAATAATAATCACCTGTAATTGTCTTTTGGCTTGGAGATAGTCAATGAACAGTACACCCTTACTACGCTACGCTAGTGTACTACGTGAGTCAGAACAATAATATATATATATGACCATTATCAAGTGTGTCCCCTATTAGCCCAGTAATAATCGTTCGACGAGCTAAAAAAAAAAAAAGTCTCTAGAGAGCTGAAATTTTCAGTATTGGCTTCTTATGTCAAAGACAATGAAACTTCAAAAGTCCCCAAGTATCTCACGTGAGCTTCATCCTCAAAATAGTGGTCAAAGATGGCTGCCATCCCATGCGCGCCTGGTTTCCTATTTCAGTCTGTATCTGGCAAATGAATAAGGATATTTCAATTTAGGAGGCACCATTTTACTCTGCATGAACTGTACTTTAATTTGATATATTATACAGTTAAATAAAATGACAGTCAAAACGGTTATTCTTGATCAAATTTAATAATTTCGGCGTTGCAGAAAGGCATTCTGTAGTATTTTGTAATAAATCTCGTAAACCATTAGAAAACATATTCATTTATTTTTGATTGTGTGTTTTATAAGCTACGGTACATTAAAGAGAAATAAAAGATAATGAAAATTGGATCATAACTTTTCGAGATATTTACTCCATTGTGGGCCTAGCTGTTAGCGGTGATTTTTTTTTTAAAAAAAGTCATTAATTGGTTTTTAAATGTCATTTATTTATATTTAGTTCGTCCGGTGTTTGCTAGATGATAGGAAATGTGAACACCCAATTAAAAAAAAAAAAAAAAAAAAAGATCACCAAAATCACATTTTCAGTTAGAAACATTTCGTTTATGAATTAGATGTATGGATATTAACAAAACTAAACATGTTAGTATTCAGTACTCCTAAATAGTTTAAAATGGCATGCATGGTATTTAATAAAATCCTGGGAAATAAAACATAGAAGCAGAGGTGATAGGTAAAATGATTAATCGTCATTCTCCTCATCAGATTCCTCAGGCGGTTGTGATTTTGTGCAAGAAATTCCCTCAGAGAAGGAGCAAAACTTGGAACAATAAGGTTGATAGGCTTACATTCACAGGTTTCAACCTCACAAGCTTTGCGAGGAGTTATTTTGCACTGGCAGGCAATCAAATTAAGTGCATCTTCAGGAGCTGATAGAATACTTGTTGGAATAGGAGAGAGTCTGTCTTCTTTGACGCACCATCCCCATCCAGTTGGGTACACGTTGTTTCCCAACCACTATTGCACTTGTAGATAAACCCGAAGGGAATGTTGAAAGGCAGCCGCACTGGTTGGTGGCAACTTTCTAGTTGAAAATTGGAAGAAATATTTTTCACAACTTCTCTGTTGTATATACATTTATATCTGAGAGTGTCTGGTGAGGATGCTTTACCTCCATAAAGTCGTAGTAAGAAAAGTTTTCCAGTTACAGTAACACTCTGTGGTGTAAGGTTGGTTTCATTGAAGGCCAAAACAGAAGATCCCAGCACACTGCCCTTTCGAAGTAGCTTAAAGGCTACTTTCTTTCCTTTTCTGAAGATTGCTGATGTGGTGTCACACCCAATGACAGAATGGAGAAAATGGAAGCAATCTTTCAGTGGCCCAAGAGTATCTTGTATTTTGTCAATGTGGTAGCATTTTTCTATAATGTTGTCCATTTTCGACTTACCAAAAAACGATGACATCCCAGGATATCTACAAGCGATTAAAATAACCAGCAAATCTGAATATGTTCTTCCAGAACTATTATTTCGGCTCAAATCTATTGTCGTTTTGGAAATTAGAATATCAGCATCTCCATCTGCTTGGTACACTGTTGTTCCATACTCATTAAAATATGACTTCAACATGTTAATCAGTCGTACTTTATTGAACTGTTGTTGCCTTCATGATTTTGTGACGCGATGGTTGCAGACATTTCGACATTGCCCTCCTTTGTCTCTGGTACACGTACAGAGTACAAGTACAGGTTTTAGAAGTACAGCCATGAAACACTACTACACAGCATAGAATGAAACATCTTGTATAACGTTCATACATTTTTCACGTATCGCATTATAAGTGTCTGATTTGGTCCAAAGCATTGCATGAAGGAGATATTCTGCATCTATTACAGACACAAAATTTTGCGGTACTCTTACACACTCTCATGGCTCAAGAGTTTCAACTACAGTCGACAGAGTGGATTTGGCACTCTTTCTCATTGACACCTCATCAAATAGAGACGGAGGCATTGATGCTAATTCATATTTAAGATAGTCGCGAAGATTCTGCAAGTCTACTGAAGAGCAAAATATCGAAAAGCGTTTTTATTTTTCAATCGGTTCAGCGTCCCAAGAATAGAGTCCATTTCCTCTGTTAACCCTCTACTTAAACCACAAGTGGCTCAAATGGACGTTTTTTAGTTTCGACATTTATCACTATAGATCAAAAGTGGTAGTATATAGCAACAGGTTGTTTTCTGCAATCGCTTCAGGGTTTCAAGAGAACAAGTCATCACAACCAGCAACACTTTACCAAATGCCGGAAATGGTTGAGACTACTATTTCCGGTTTCAGTACTAATTTGCGTAGAGCAAAAATGGTAAGAGATATCGCGATGCAATTTTCTGCAATTGGTTCCCTTTCCCAAGAATAAGTTCTAGATCCTCCCTTAACTTTCTATTGAGTACGGAAGTTGTTAAAATTAACCATTTCGGTTTCAACATTTATCACCATAGAACAAAAATGGCAATAGATACCCATAAGCTGTTTTCTGCAACCACTTTAGAGTCAAAAAGTACATACTATCACAACCCGCAATGCTCTAGAAAACCGGAAATGGTTTAAATTTGCTACTACTTCTGGTTTCAGTACTAATTCCCTTAGAGTAAAAACGTTAAGAAATATCGACATGCGTTATCTTCAGCTTCCCAAGAGTAGGTTCTATCTCTTCCTTAACCATTTATTCAATCCAAAATTGGTTATGGATTTTTTAAATAAGAATTCAGCGTCCGATTAACAAGTTCTATCTTTGATCTTATTAATCTATTGCAACTAGTAGTTATAGATCTGCTACTTGAGGCTTGAGTGTTGAGTTCACATATGTAGTTTGGAAGTTTACAGTAGTTTCACACTGTGAAACCAAGCTCATTTGTTATAAAGAACTAATAAATAAAAGAATAAATCGTTTCATTAAAATTATTAATAAGACAATTGAGGAAATGAGTTTTACACAATCGGATTTTTTTCTTGACACGATTAATCAGCTTGTATTCACCAAGAAACTCACTATGATGTATATCAAAAGTTTATGGGATTAGATAAACAAGGAATGATATACGGTACATATACGTACTTGTCCCAATAAAGTTATTCAATATGTTTGGACAAGCAAGTAAGCAATGATAGTGGACAGTGTATTTGTGTTACTAGTAGCGAATGATTTGATGAAATTGGGAGCAACGTTTTTAACATGCATGACCAGTACAAGAAAATAGGAGGGAAGAAGATTGTGAGGAAGTCACATATTAAAGCTAATTCAGAGAGCTAGACATATGTTAACGACACTTGACGGCCAGCCAGTCAGTTTGGCGGAATTGGATAAATGAGGAAGTACAAAACGACACCGGGTTTCTTTGCTCATTAGATTTCCGTCATTTAGACTAGTAATTCACAACATGCAGTCCTCCCCACTACATTATCAAACTTTGCATGGCTTCAGTTTACTTTCCGTACAAAAAAATTGCATTATAATGATACTCATTAGCACTCTGCCATTACTTATTTTTTCTTTCTGTGAGATGAGAATTTTCCATGAGACGGTCCGTATCTACCGTCTGGTTTTTGACTCAAGAGTTACCCGCTTTAATAGTCAATTAATCAATAGAAAACTTCTTCACAGCAAGAACTTAAATTCTTTTTTCTTTCACTATATTTTGTACTTCTCAAAATGCAATTTCTTTTCAATGTCCTGACTATTTTTCTCCCACTTAAATTTCTCTTATATTGGTCTTTTCTTCCCTACTATCCTTTAGAGGACGGTCAGGGATTTAATAAAAATCGTAGACCTTCACGTTGGCGGCCCTAGTAGCTCTGCTAATTGTTACAGGGACATGGACTATTCCTCGTTCGAAAGCTTATGGAACACAGGTTCCAACGAGGTAACTTTTGCCCCTAGAAGAAGAAGAAGAAGAAGAAGAAGACTTGGAGGACCCTGGCAACACTGTTGTGAGTTGTACCCATAATATACGTATGGGAACAGGGAGGCCCAAACCCCTAGAAGAAGAAGAAGAAGAAGAAAATTATTATTATTATTATTATTTTGCTTTCTGGGGCTCTAAAAACCCTGTTTTCCGTCGTACGGCGGAGAACAATTCTGACACGTAACCAAGACATTAGGTGCAATCATATAAAAAAAGAAAGGGCGTAGTCCCAATAGCAAGGGAGATAAAAGTTCGGAGCCTCGCACCTCCGATAATCATCCTGTAAATTTTTTTGCTATTAGACTGTGCTCTAGCCTAATGTTGGTAACCTTAGCGACGCCCCTTATTGTCCCAGGGACATAAACCATACCTTGTTGGGGATAGTGTGGAACATAGATTCCAATGAGGTAACTTTTGTGCTCCCGTAGAAGAAGACGAAGAAGAAAAATTTAAAAAAATGCTTTGTGACTTTCTTAGGAACCTGGCAAAACTATTATGGGTCGTACCCAGGAAGTAATTCTGACATGTAGGCCAGACATCGGGTGCAAACATATAAAAAAATGAACGGCCTAGGTTTAATACCATGGGAGAAAAAAATGGTAACCTCCTACCTCCAAGTCACTCTGTATAAATTTTTCGGTGGTTCCTGGTCGCCTTCCAGTTTAGTAGCCCTAGCGACGCTCCAAATTATCCCAGAAACATGAACCATATCTTGTTGGAAAGCTTATGGAACACAAATTTTAACGAGGTAACGTTTGTGCTCCTCCCGCGGCAAACCCGTAGAAGAAGACGAAGATCAAAAGTGAAAAAAAAGTGTTTTGAATTTCTTGGGACCCTGGCAACACTGTTGTGAGTTGTACCCGTAATATACTTATGGGAACAGGGAGGCCCAAACGTTATCTTATTGGAATCGTTGTTCCATAAGCTTTCCAACGAAGTATGTTCATGTCCCTGCAGGCACGGGGGAGGGGGAGGTCCGTGAAATGAAATACTGTGGTCATCGCACCAGGGCCTCAATCATTCTAAACTGGAACATATATTGGTTCGTTTAGCCAGGATTTCGCAACGGGGGTGGGGGAGGGTGGCATGAAATTCTGAAGGTCCAGGAGCTTTATCAATCTAAACTACTTTACAATAAACATATATTGGCTTGTTAGGACAACAAAATGAGGATATGTTGATAACAATTTTAATAACAAACTACGAAGAAATTTTGAGTACTACAATAATAATAATAAAAAATATTGAAAAAGATTATACAATATTTACGTCCTTCCTCTGTTTATTCAAATATAATAATTTTCCTTTCATTATGACCTCAATTATTATAAAAAGTACATATCCACTTGTATAAAAAGTACACTCATGTCCAAAATTATTGTCTCATGTCTATAAATATGTTGCTGTAGGAATATAATTTGATAACGAATTCGCCTTGCATTTCTTATAATGTTAGAATGTGTATAATTGGCAAAGACATATATGTGGCAAATTTCATGCCAAAAGAGCAGTAAATAAGAACAATAAAACAAAAATAAAACGTTCTTGTCCATTTAGCAACATTTTGTTTTACTCATTCTAATTTTCGTATTTATAATTCTTTTCCTATGAAATTTACCACAAATATACATTTCCCGATTATACACATAGTATCAGTATTAAAAGTACCCTGGAAAATCATTATCAAATTAAATTCTTACAAAAAGACAGTTATAGATATGTGACAATCATTTTGGACATGAGTGTAAATACTCAATAATATCTTATAAATATTTTACAATATCTACGTTCCTCTCTCTGTTGAATCAAATGTTAACAGAACTTTCTTTCCACATAAACTTTTGTTTTTATTATTCCATCAACTACTGTCTGTTCCAAATGACAGGTTGAAAGAGCAGTAGAAAATTGTTTTTGAAATAACATGTTTGATACTGCAAGGATGCGATGAAAAATTATGATAAAAAATGTCCGCGCTCTTACGCAACGGCACTATGCTTTCGGAAGCTTGAAATCTCCCTGACTAGTAGCAGAAATTCTGAGAATTCCGTAACTTTGCTAGAAATTTCAAATTCCCTGACTCTTCCAGGATATCTCGCTCACCACGCCACCATGTATTGCAAGTAATACAAATCTCCTCATAAGAAAGAGTAATCAAAAGCTTCCTGTAGTTTATTTTTAACGCTGATCCTTCTTTTTCTCATTTCATTTTGTTTCATGCTTCCTTAACGCTTTTCATTTCTGGTCTCGAAAGGGGGTCCGGGCCCCCTGGATACATGTCTGTGTCCCTGTGACAATTAGTGGCGTCGCTAGAGCTGGCAACATGAGACTAGACCAGCCCCTACCAAAGAATATATAGGGTGACTATCGGAGTACGAAGTTCCGAATTTTCATCTGCCTTGCTATTGGACCTACGCACTTTCTTTCTAATATTATTTCACCCAATATATAGCCTACATATCAGATTTTTTTCCTGCTTACGACAAAGAACAGAGTTCAACCAGGTTCAACAGGGTTCAACCAGGTCAAACATGTGGGTTTCCTTTGCTTAGAAAAAATACACTTAAAAAAGGGTAAATTCAATACCCCCTCATTCAACCCCTCGCAGGCCCGAGAGCCATATACAGAGTATCACTAGTTAGCATGTTTGTTTATTTCTATTGATATTAATTTTTATGCTTGTAGCTCCTTTCGGGGGTGTGACCCCCTCAAATGCAGAGTATGGTAGGGGAAACTAAAAATACCCAACTTTCCTACACTGCCTGTCCCCCATGGTACCTCTCATATGGATAAATTGCACATAATTAGAAAATTTCTTTTTTTCTGAAGAGATTTATACCTAAATCATCTTTCTAGGTTAATTAGATGCTGAGCTACAGAGGTTTAAACTGCTGTCTCTGTATCAGAGACAGCCGTCCTCTAAAGGCTATTCTAACACTAATTGGTTTAGCAAATTTCCTTCATTTAGAAGGAGTGCACTTTACCAAAACTCCTTTACATATTTATCCTGTATCCCATTGTGTTGTGTGTGTGTCCGAACGGAGACAAAATATCTCAAGAATTACTGTACACTAGATCATCATCAATTTTAGCGAAGATGTACAGGGTGGTCGGGAAGTGGGCGTAACCCTCCCCGCATTTAGTTTCAATAGTATACTGTTAGTTATGGTAGAATGTCTGTACACAGTTACCTTGAAGTCTTAAGAGTCTTAAGAGCCATAAACATTGGTGTGATCACCATCCATGTCGTAACACTGTTGAATTCTGCGCCAAGTTCTCGCAGATGTTTTGCGGAGATACTCCGGAGACACGAGGGTGAAGGCGTGTTCCACGGCTGCTCGTTATTCCTGCGTTGTGTGATATCGAGTGTTTTTTACTTGTTGCTTTATGAAGCATCAAAGAGCATTGTCTGGTGTCGTCAGATTGGAACTTCTTGGAGGCCAGGCAAAGGAAGTTGGTGAAAATGCACATCCTCTTGCAATCCAGCGGTCAGGAAACGTCTGATTCAGGTAACTGCGCACGTGAATCGCGAAGTGCGCTGGTGCTCCATCTTGCTGTATCACAACAGTGTCTTTGATACCACTTTCTTCCAGCTGAGGCACCAACCACTCAATGCCAAGCAATGTTACCAAACAAATGTGGGTAAAACCTAAAACCGTCAGAAAACACCAATTAGGGGTACGCCCACTTCCGTACCACGGTGTAGTTGGTCGAAAATTAAGAATTGAGGTGGTTGATGGAGGTGATTTCAATCATCTCCAGTTTTAACGTTGATCACTATACAGCAACAGCAGTTGGCTACTAGATAACGAGAAGTAGTTTCCTACAATCGCTTAAGTATCATAAGAATGTATTTCATTTTCATAATTATCTCTTTACTCAAACGGAAAGTGATAGGATTCCACTACAACTTCCGGTTTCAGTGTTGGTTTACATAGAGAAAAACGATAAGAGATAACGAAATATGTTTCTCAAAAACTATTTATAATTCAAAGAACATGTATAATATTCTCTCTTAACTCTCGATTTAAATCGGAAATGTCAGAAATGAACCACTTCCGGTTTTAACATTGATCAGGATAGAGTAAATATGGTAGTAGATAGCAAGAGGTGTTTTTCTGCAATCAATGAAACGTCCCAAGAACATATTCCACTCACTCTAATATTTCTACTAAAACCGGAAGTGGTAGAAATATATCACTATTTCCAGTTTTAATATTAATTGATAAAATAGCACTCCATACAAACCAAACTCCATCACGTTATGTACGTGTATACATCTTTCTCTATATTCTGATCCATACTCGATTCTCAGGCCAGTTATTCTTAAATTATCTTTAGTTATCCAAATCTCCTCAACCGCAAGATCATTTAAGAATAAGTACCCTGAGAATCGAGTCTGGGTAAGACGTGGAGTTCCAGTGATTTTTTCGAGCCTAGTCAATAGAGTATGTGAGATGTTGAACAACCGGATTTCAATCAGTGTTGAATAAGAGTTAAGAGAGCTGCTTTTATATTTTCCAAGGTCCATCGTTTCCATATATCAAGCAAGGAAGAAGAAATTTTCTTTGTAGGCTCAGATATATATATAAATAGTGATGAACGCAAGAGTTTTGGCCTTGCAGTTTTTGCAAGAGTCTTGCATGCAAGATAAATACCAAAACCAAGACCAAGACCACGAATCCCGATGCAAGACCAAGACCATACCTGCAAGACCAAGACCAAGACCAAGACCAAGACTCTTGCGCAAGAGTCTTGCACAAGTACCGGTTAGTGGTAGAGCACTCACCCCTGATGTTGGGGTCCCTGGTTCTATCCCAGTTTGCACCATTTAAGCTTTTATGGTGGATAGATACCGTGTGCGGAGGTTTTCTCAGGATTTTCCCGTTTCCTCCTCTTTCTTCATTCCACCATTTCATTCATTTCTCATCATCACCATCTCTCTTAGCCTCAACGTATAATTGTGGCATGTAAAACTAGATATTACATCATTTCAAAACATATTAGTGGTTTCCTTCTTCCAAAACTAAAGAGAAATGAAGTAGGGCTATGGAACATCGGTAATTTCGTACACCATAGGTGCCGGCTACATGGGTATGGCCTTGGCTGCAAGAATCAAGCCACCGTTAGAAAGTTTTAATGTGTGCTCAAAAAATTAATATCGAAATAACATTTTCATGATATTGACAGAAACTTAGTGTATGTGACGGCAAGTTTGATTTCATGGGCGGGTGCTTGTACGTTGAATAATTGTTTATCAATATAACTTTTAGCCTCCTCAGGTATATGGCACCCGAGGTTTGAGCGATATAACATTATACAACAATAAATAATCCATATTCACAAGTGAGAGTAATTTTGTACCGATATTTCATGGAATTTTTGATACTGTGTTTTTGTATTTCTAATATAGGTAAAAAGTATTTGTATAAATTGAGTTTACACAAAAGGTATGGACAGTTAAGTTATTTTCAGTTTTCACTATTATTATTCTAAAATATTAAGAGATTTGATTATAATCGTTATTATTTTATTTTTCGCTCTCTTTTTTGGCCAATATTGCTAACATATCATCATCATCATAGCTGGTCTGCCATTATTGGCAGGTGACTTGCTGCAACTCAGAAGCTTCAATATACGGTGGTCCTCAGCTAGTCTCTTCGTCTTAACGTAGCAATTTTCTGTTTTAATACTTTCAACCTAATACCTTCAACTACAATCTCCTTTGCCCCTCCCTCTCTTTCCTTCCACCATACCCTATAGGTCGTCCCTCATAATAAAGTTCCTCCTCAGCCAATGTCCCAATTAATTCCTTTTCCTCCTCTTAATTACATCTAAAATTCTTCTTTTTCCCCTACTGCTACTAACACCTTGTCATTCGTTTTCCGTTCAACCCAGTGGTCGAAGTGAGACGGTATGCGGTGGTATGCCATACCACCTCCGGTTTTTCAGTAATGAAGACATACCGTCTCTGGTTTTTCAGTGATCAAGACAATATTTAAATAGCCGGTATGTTGAGTCAAAATCATAATAAAACATACTGCCTCTGCTTTTTTCCACTTCAAACACTGTAAACTATATTATATTTAGAAACATACATTGTATTTCCGTTACTATTGGAGTATTGTAAAATTTATCCAGAGTAAAATTTACCTATGAAAAGCATAAGATTTCTTAAGTTGCAAGCAAAACCAAGACCAAGTCTGGGTGTGCAAGACCTAGACCAAGATCAAGACCACCCGGGTCTTGGTCTTGGTCTTGCATTTGCTTATCACTATATATAAATAATACATAACTAGACTCTGGATCAACTCTAAATGTCTCCTCCTTTCCTTGTTATAGATCAGCCATCTGCAACAGTCAGTCCCTGGGCAAGTCCAGGCCCACTGAAGCCTTTGGCCTCGTAAGCCACTTAGTTTATGGTGATTAATGTGCTTTTAGACAAAGTGTTAGTTACCTATCACTTTTTATATGCAAATTATGGAATTATGAAAGAGAGACGATAATATATATGAATGATAGGCATCATTATATCTTTTACCCCAACATATCCACTTACAACCATTAGTAAATCATGAATATAATTAAAATTGTTTGACTCGGTAACACTAAAGGTTTTGAGTGAGGAATGAAGATGAAGGAAATGCATTGTTGAGCCTTTAAATAATTCAAGCTTTAATTTTCAAATGGTGTACACAGTAACAATCCCTAATGCATCACTGAGCTCCTTCGTGCTAAGCGGTTAGCATACGCGCCTTTAGCGTGAGAGACCCGGGTTTGATTCCCGGCGGGAGCTAATGTGGTTCGGATTCCACGTTAATCAGTAGGTCCCGTCTCATATAGCGTTGATGCTGAAAGGGACGATAAACCCAAACTCAACTCAATCCAACTTAATGCACCACTCTCTATATACCCAATTAAAATTAAAATCTTTCCCATAATGCAACAAAAGTGATATCAGTGATCCTGCCGGCTGCAATTGTAACTAATCGCATCGTCTGCTACTGGCAGTAGCAAATTGTATCATTGGTTAATTGTATCAAAGCCAAGGATGTTATAAATAGAGGATCTGCCCGTATGTATCGTCACCCTATTAAATCGATGAAGCCAAAAAAAAAAAAAAAAAAAAAAAAACCGAGCATCGGCACGTCTGATTGGCTACTCTCGTTTCCACCATCGTCTGATTGGCTACTTTCGTTTCCGCCATGATTGTTGACTCAAAACATTGCGATCCTATTGGGCGGAGTGGGCAGAGTAGGGCAAAACTGTGACGTATGACTTCAAGATTTTGTTGAAAGGGCAGATCCTCTATTTTATAAGATCCTTGATCAAAGCGACACGCTCTGAATGATTTGATTCTTTCTTGTTTTCAGCAGTTCGTGATACTACAACTGCTTTGAGAGCGGTGCCTTATACTAATCCTTACTCTATGCCAAAGTCATTCGCGTAGTGCATGTTCAAGCTTTATTTTGATAATATCTAATTGTTCACACTAAGTTTATTTAAACCTTGTGTATACTATTAAGTTTGAACGTGGTGAAAATGATCGTACATTGTTGCGATAATATGTGGTGATATTGTGTGTTCAATAATATAAGAACACTAGAATATAGATAATGCAGACGTTAATTGGAATTTCATTCATTTTACAGTCTAGAAGGTCGATAGGAGTAGATGAACTGAAGAAGGAGTTATTAATTGACGACCATATCATTCCAATAGAAGAGTTATATGAAAGATTGGAAACTAATCCAGATACGGTAAGTTGTTTCGTGTTACGTCTTGATCTATGAATTAAAGAAAAGGAGATGTAACAGTTAACTGTTTGGAGTACCATCGCTTCAGACTGATGCGATGGAGGTAGTTCCCTATTTGATAGGTTGTAGAAGCTTACATATATATTTTGGTTCCACCTGTTCTTGGTACAAACGCTGATAGGGCGATGACCAGTATCGAGCCTTAAAAGGGGCGTGCGGAGCAACGGCCCCGGGCGCCGAAGTAAGGGGGTTAAAATACGGGAGAAAAAAGAAAAGAAGGAAAGAAGAAGAGAGAGGAAAAATTGCTTGGAATATTTTAGATCAACAGCAGTATTTTTCAATATAATATTTAATTTGACCAGGGTCAGATTTATACTTTTTACATACCTAGACACTTGCTAAAAGCGCCCCACCCATATATAAAATACAAGAATAAAAGTAATAAACTGTGCTCAAAATCAAGGAAAAGCAGGGTTTATTTTTGAAATTGTTGTACGCTTCGCGCCAACCATGGTGGCGTTTTGCGACTGATCTGTCGATCTCACTCATATGTACGGGGATGCCGTCGTATACTCTCGTCCTGGGCGCTGATTTTCCATGGCACGGCGCTAGCGATGACATCAGAGAGAAGGGGAGATTCCTGTTACCTCATTATTTTTACTTCATTTTTGTTTGGTGACGTCATATCCTATAGTAAAGAGTAGGTATCTTTCTGCGTGTTCATAATGTTGCATGATGGATTGTCCGGTATAGAAATGAATATATAGCTTCCCCCCAACTCTTTCCTTACCATCTTCCCCTTCCCTTTCCTACTTACTCCCTTTCACCTTTCATTTGTCTTTATTGATTAACAATAGAAGCTATTTCATTCACAGTTTTTCTTTACTTCCTCTTTGTGGGAAGCATACTGAAATATATTACAAGCCTTTGCGTAACCCGTGTATGAAGACTGAGGGCTATGGTAATAGGTAAAGGGCGAACAAGCATGTTGCTTCCATGTGACTTTTTATTTTACTTCATATTTTCTCTTAATTTGTATACGATATTTTGTATGTTGAAACAGGATAGGGGAAATATTGTTCTCATGTCACTATTTGCGATATGGTTTTGGTATTCGGGGCAAACATTACCAATATCCGAAAGTATTTTTCAGGGTACATTAGGGTTGCGTACTTTCACCCGGGCTATTCTAGGGGGAAGAGAGACATTTTTTAAGATAAATTTCCCTTTTTTAGTTTGTTATATAGACGTGCGTCGTGTTGTACTTGAAAGTCTGCTTTATTTTTAAAAAATGAGGTACTAACCATGAAATTCGGATGAATATTGATGAAGCAGTAGCTATTTTAATTCAAGGTCTCAAAAATTGCTTGAAAACCCTTGTACTCCAAAGGGTTAAGAGGGCAGACTACTAAAAACGATACAAAGGCTAACCATTTTTCTTTTGCCCGTTTTCCGTAAGTGAAAAGAGATAATGAAATGTAATTTACCATGATAATAGATATTATTATTCTACACGCAAAAATACGAATCAAAAGAATTTTCAGTGTTCTGAATTCTGGACATCCATAGAAATTACAGTGTGGCCAGAAACGGTAATGATGACATCATGTTGTCGTGGTTCCCGGTAACTACTTTTTGAATAATATTTGTAGTTATTTTACTGTTATTACTGTAGTACTGTTATTGCAAAATTATTTATTTTGTGTTGTTTAATACAAAATAAATATAAATATTATTTAAAAAATAGTTAACAAGGAACCACGACAACATGGTAAGTCATTTATCGCTGGGCAAAAGAAAAATGGTTAGCTTTTGTATCATTTTTAGTAGTCTGAACCCTTAATATGTAGACCACTCAATCTCTTTTATGTCGGAATGTCGATAATAAGTAGAACCCGGATTTTTTGAAACGGACATTTTAGCTTCTTACTTTCAAAAAATGTGTAGTTTATCCTTTTAAGGAATTATTGATTCATCTACATCTTAGAAGATAAACTGTCACAAAACTGAAAATTTTAATTTTTCAGGAATTTCTTACCCGTAGAGAGAAACAACATGGAGAATCCAAATTTACAAAAGTATATAACCTTACTCTAAAGACCATTTACCAATTTTTAGTTGGGACAATTTTCAAAATTTATGGGTGAGCCAAATGTAAGCATACATTTCCCAGATTTTTAAACGAGTGTATTATATTACCCATTGTCCTGTTCAAGAGAATTGTTGGAATGATGGAAAATGATTTAGATTTGTAACAAACATTTTGTAGATGGGCACAGTTAGTCTCTGATGAGTTTGTGATTGAAAATGAAATGAGTGTGGAATATGGATTACATACAAAGTTGTATTCATGAATATGTTGTAATAAATGCAAAATGAATAAATAGATATTAAAAGTTATTTAGGATTTCGAACAACATATTGGGGACTAATTTAGAGTGTCACAATAGACATTAAGTTAATTTCGGAACTTGGTTGGAGAAATGTAACCACCTTTTCTGGCTAATTAAACCCTAACATATTTTGGCGCAGTCGGTTCCTCTTTCATTTATGTTATATATACAGCATGGAAAGTGCATAATTATAGTTCATTTTTATAATTATTAGGTTCTTTCTATTTTCAAATAATACTGCACTCAGTCGGATATCTTACTCTTGATAAAAATGAAGAGATGCGCACTTTTATTTTTATTTGCAAAATGATACAGCTGAACAGAGAAACCAATTGGACACAGATAGCGAATCTGATCCCAAATGGCGATCTGGCATAAGATCTTATGTAATAAAACTAAGCTGACACTTGGGGCAGCCCTGCTTTAGGACCGAAGAAAGCTCAAACGAGTGGAAAAAGGATTTTCCTGTTTAAAACAAGACATCTTCATCATCGTCAACACAATTATAAGATGGAAGAAAGAAGCTATTTTCTTAAGTTTAAAAGGTCCTTTTAAAAAAACTGAAAAGTCAGGCTTTAACTGAAAGAATGTCTGGCATTCGATAATTTTGATGTGATTAGCCTAGGCTAATGGTAACTTCTGCTTGCTGATTATTATTCAATATACACCTTGCAGTAACAAGCATTTCGTTCGGAATACTTCCGAAAGGGCACTTTCAGCTGCCCCTTCGTGAGCCGAAAGGGCAGGTTGTCATTGGTAAGGAATAAATTGTTTTCACTCGAATGCTGAAACTTCGCTGGACTTGAAGCACATATAGGAAAAAATAAATAAATAAAAATAAAAAATAAGCAGTTCCATTAAATTTGCTGAAAGAAGGACTCGTTCCTTCACAGCTGAGTTGTTGACTTTTTTCCTCCTTCAGGAAAAAGTACCTGGAAACAGAAAGCATTTCCAGATGCATTAGTGATCCTTACGCCCCGCTCAATCAATCTTAATTCATGTGTACATCACCCAAATTCACTAGTTTGTGAAATTCTAAAGCTTGATACCAATGATTTCACGTAGGAGAGATTTGTTTCGGTTGTATAATAATGTATGTGAGTGATAGTGGCTACTATAATTATGGCAATAAATGTAGATATTGAAATAGGCCAATCATGCAACTACAGTTGCATTTTTCAACGTATTAGCTGGCAACACTAATTGCAATCGAGTAGAAAGGGGAAACTGTCTGCTGGCCAGGTTTACAATAGATCTTCTCAACTGTAATAACGTGAGTAAGATGTAATAATTTGAGTTTGGTGATAAATTAGTTTTGAAAGCGAAATTGTGCTTCGGCCGTAGGAAATAAGTAACCTGATAATTGGCTTGAAAACATGAAAATTCTGTCCAGCTATTGAGACAAAGAAAGATTTTTCAGTTGAATGGTTATTGTGTAAATATGTAAACGCGTGGAATTTTATTACAAAATAAATTTAAAATTTTGTTTGTTGAGTAAGTATTTGTAGCCGCTAAGGATTATAGGCAGCCATTATAGACAAACATATCGTAAAGTATAAGTGAGTAAATTAAATTATATTATTGCCTGCTGTGTTCAACCTTATTCGGTATGTTAATTTGAAATTATTTCTGTTATACGCACATATATATATTAGTTTTCTTCTTTATAAAAGACAGTTTTTTTTTTTTTTTGCCAGAAAAGACATAATTTTTCATGTTGTGAGTTCAATTACTCAGAATCAATGAAGACTAGAGGTTTCATCTGCAATTTTCTTTCTTCAAATAATTCTTACAAAAGAAGCAAATTTGTCAAAGAATAAGGTTTACTGCGAAATTTAACTACCGCTAATTTTAGAGGTTTTTCTGTAATATCTTCAAAACAAATAAAAATATTCGAAAAACAGAAACGTAGTTAGCTAGACAACACGATTTTGCATGTGACACCGTTATCACAGCTCATCTATCTGCTTTCAATTTGCAACTTTAGATAGATTTAGCATTTTTTGCGGGTTCTGTAAATAGCGGCATACCAAAAGCAGATAGGTGAATTGTGGTAAAGGTATTACATTCAAAATCGTATTGTCTAGTTCACTACGTTTCTGTTTTTCGAATATTTTTTATTTGTGTTGAAGATATTATAGAAAAACTCTAAAATTAGCGGTAGTTAAATTTCGCAATACTGAAGACCTTTAAGTGAAGACTTGTATTGTAGGACACTCTACTTTTTCGTCCCTGATGTTGTTACATATATATTTTTTGTTCAAATAAAGGCATTTGTTACCAATTGATAATTGGATTTGTTTGCTGTAAAAATAATACAGTTGAATTTAATGGGCCTTATGCAGAGTCGTTTTGACGTATGATTACCATCATACTTAAAGCCTAACTACTGCAGAGAACATATGTTAGTCTAACGCTTTAGTACTGCACTAATCAGACGTCAGAACGACTCTGCATAAGGCCCGATATATTTAATCATTAACACTACAGTATCTATTAAAATCTTACTGCACTGTGGCACGTTGCTCATGGTGCCATCGTTAATTAACAGTGCTGCTTGATCTAAGTTGTACTTTTGGTTTGGAATAATTGTTTTATTTCAGGGGCAAATACTTGTTCAATCCGAGACACACTTTTATTAACCAGAGTATTTACATCGTATAAAATAAATAATGAAATATTGATTTGCGAAATGTCAACAAAATCATTAGAGCCGCTTTCAAGAAAATAACATTTATTTATTTTCACCCTCCAGTAAACTATTCTTATTTTTAGGGGTAGATAGGAAATTTAAAAATCTTAAGTTTAAAATATGATGCGGAAACAACATCGGAATAAATGAATGGACGGGCATTTTAAAAAATCAGTAGTTTGTCTTGTAATGAAAAGTTGCTGATTATCTATCATTATCTACTGATTGTTCAACACAGGAGATAGTTATAAACTATCTAAATTAGTTTATAATTCTCAGGATTACTTATTGAGTACAAGTTCAACTAACTCTCGGTTACGGCGAAATAGCAACTAACCGAAGAGTAAAAATTTCAACACGTCCAATCCTTGTCGCTTTCAAAACTCACTACTAACTGATACCTCCTGTTTTCTTTTGTTGTCAACCTTGTGCGTCCCTCAATTGTATAGCCTCGAATTGCAGTTATTGGTTTTTCACCGTAGTTTTCCTTTTTCTTTCCTTTTCTATTAGCTAATGGTTTTTCTGGAGTAAGGTACTTCTATTCCCTATCACTGGCGCAAATCCCGTGGGGATGATGGGGCATGTCCTCTCCACTCTTGAAACTGGGGGAACAGTCCCCCCAATAATTCGATCTGAAATATCTTTTTTGGAGGGAGAAATGTGATGATTTGTGTCCGATTGCCACAAAGGAAAGTGAGATGAAATTGATGTCCCCTCATAATAAGCTTCAAATCCGCCCGCCTCCCAATGTTGAAGACAACTCTGTTCCCCTGATCCTCCACAGCATTGTTTATAAACTTCATGAATATTTTGAATACCGCTTATATATACTGTATATATATATATATATATAGGAAAGGTCTTAGTCGTCCCGCCCTCTCCCAATGTTGAAGACAGATTTACGCCGCTGTTCCCTATTACTTTCACTTTGGTAATTAATATTACAATTATTATTGATTGTCATCTCCTTTTGGTTTTCGAACAATAAACCACAAACTTTTATGTTTCTCTTGGTACCATAAACATTGTAGTCCCTTTCTAATTTTACATCTAAATGATAACATTAAAATTTACTATCCGCTTATTTTCTTTGCAAATTGATATCGTTTTCTCCGGATCGTTCTAGTCACAGCTACCCTCTAGTGAAGAAAAAATGAAACAGAACCGAACACAATGACCTATGGTTCTTGTTTTTAAACTTCTGATAGATTCTGACAATATCACAAATTACAACTTAATAAATATGATTAAGCTTACAGATAGTTTACATATAAATGGATACATATATTTTATAACAGAATATATCATTGTGATGTGGAGTTATCATCCTCCAGAAACTCATAAATAGTTAACTCTCTGTAGTACAGCTTTCCAGTATGTCTGCTCTGAACGGTCTAAGTTTCACTCCCTCAAATACCAGACGTATATTTCAGTTTCCTCTTCCTTTTTACGCTGTTGAAAAACAGTTTTAACATTAGTAGCAAGGGAGTGTAATGAAAATAATCCAAGCATGATATTCGCGTTACTTTAACCTTTTCAGGACGGGCAGGGATTTGAAGAAAATCGTAGACCTTTACTTTGGCGGCCCTAGCACCCCTCCTAATTCTTCCATGGGTATGAATTATACCTTGTTGGAAAGCTTATGAAACAAAGATTCTAGTAAGATAATCTTTGACGCTGCCGTACCCAACCCGTAGAAGAAAAAGAAGAAAGAAAGAGAAGAAGTGAAAAAATATTTTTTCGAAATTTGTGAGAGTATGGCAACACTGTTTCTAGTCGTACGCTAGAAAAAATATTCTGACCTGTAGACCAGACATTGATAATAATTATACCAAAAAATGAAGGGCAAAGGTACAATAGCTAGGTAAAAAAAATCGGAAGATAGAATCTAGGTGAATCATCCTGTTCCTATTTTCCCGAGAAACTACCCTTACGTTGGCAGGCTTGGCGACGCCCCTAAATGTCACACATAAACAAACCATACCTCGTTGGAAACCTTATAGAACAGACATTTCAGCAAAGTAACTTTCGTGCCTCTCGGACCAAATTAGTAAAAGAAGAAGAAGACGAAAATCTTTTTTTTTTTTTCAAAAATACAATTCTTCAGATTTTGTCAGACTGTGGCAACGCTGATATATACCGTACGCAAGCAAAAAATATCTCAGATTTACGCCAGACACTGGAAACAATGATATCAAAAAATGAAGGGTTTAGATTCAATAGGAATGGAGGGAAAAATTCTGAACACCGAGCCTACGTGAATCATCCTGTATTTTTTCAATAGATTGTGGTATACGCTAACATTGGCAAGTTTGGTGATGCCCCTAATTGTCACAAGCATATCAGCTATACCTCGTTGGAAACCTTATGAGACACCCATTTCAACAGGATAACTTTCGTGTCTCTCGGACCAAACTAGTAAAAGAAGAAGAAGACGAAAGTCAAAATTTTTGCGAAAAAATCTTTTTTCCAAATTTGTCCGACTATGGCAACACTGGTATCTGTCGTACGCAAGGAAAAAAATTCTTACATTGACGCCAGAAATTGGGAACAATGATATTAAAAAATGAAGGGTTTAGGTACAATAGGAATGGAGGAAAAAATTCGGAACCCCGAACCTACGTGAATCATCCTGTATTTTGTTCGAGAGATTGTGGTATACGCTAATATCGGCAGGCTTGGCCACGCTCCTAATTGTCACAAACATATCAGCTATACCTCGTTGGAATCCGTATAACACACACATTCCAACAAGGCAAGTTTCGTGTCTCTTGGGCTAAATTAGTAAAAGAAGAAGAAGACGAAAATCAAAATTTTGGTTGGAAAATCCATTTTTAAAAAAATTGTCGTACTATGGCAACGCTGTTATTTCTCGTACGCAAGAAAAAAAATCTCACATTTACGCCAGACATTGGGGACAATGATATAAAAAAATGAATGGTGTAGGTGCAATAGAAATGGAGGAAAAATTCGGAGCACCGAATCTGCGTGGATCATCCTGTATTTTTTTCCGATAGATTGTGCTATACGCTAATATCGGCAGGCTTGGCCACGCGCCTAATTGTCACAAACATATCAGCTGTACCTCGTTGGAAAGCTTATGGAACAAACATTCCAACAAGATAACTTTCGTGTCTGTCGGGCCAAACTAGTAAAGGAAAAAGAAGACAAAAATGAAAATTTTGGGTGGAAAATCAAGTTTTTCGAAATTTGTCTGATTATGGCAACACTGTTGTTTGTCGTATGCAAGAAAAATAATTCTCACATTTACTCCCGTTATTGTGAACAATTGTGCAAAAAATAAACCGTGTAAGTGCAGTAGGAATGCACTCTTACTAACGGCAGAGAATAAACTCGCATTGGTTCACCTAATATTGTTCGTCGCAAGATCATTGCTTTTCTTTCCTTTTGCTTCGTCAGGAAGATTTTTTTCTAAAACTAAATAACTTGTCAAAGGAGGGAGTTGAAAGAAATGCATATTTACGATCTTTAGATTCAACTGATAGCTACAGCTGACTCTGACCAGGCTAAAAATAGAACGGTGCGTTCTGAGGTGATAACTGTTTTCCTTTCGCTCTCTCTCTCTCTCTTTCTCTCTCTCTCTCTCTCTCTCTCTCTCTCTCTCTGTGTGTGTGTGTGTGTGTATGTCTGTTCAATAAGTTATCTTGTTGGAATGTCTGTTCTATAAACTTTCCAACGAGGTATAGCTGATATGTTTTTGACAATTAGGAGCGTGGCCAAGTCTGCCAATGTTAGCTTATACCACAATCTCTCGAAAACATACAGGATGATTCACGTAGGGTCGGCGTTCCGAATTTTTTTCTTCAGTCCTATTCCACCTAAACCCTTCATTTTTCTACATCGTTGTTTCCAATGTCTGGCGCAAATGTGAGAATTATTTTCATTGCGTACGACAAACAACAGTGTTGCCATAATCCGACAAATTTCGAAAAATTTTAATTTCCCCCCAAAATTTTGATTTTCGTCTTCTTCTTCTTTTACTGGTTTGGCCCGAGACACACAAAAGTTACCTTGTTGGAATGTTTGTTCCATAAGCTTTCCAACGAGGTATAGCTGATATGCTTGTGACAATTAGGAGCGTGGCCAAGCCTGACGATATTAGCGTATACCACAATCTATCGAAAAAATACAGGATGATTCACGTATGTTTGAGGTTCCGAATTTTTTTCTTCACTCCTATTGCACCTACACCATTCATTTTTTTATATCATTGTTCCCAATGTCTGGCGTAAATGTGAGATTTTTTCCCTTGCGTACGACAAATAACAGCGTTGCCAAAGTCCGACAAATTTCGAAAAATTTGATTTTCCACCCAAAATTTTGACTTTCGTCTTCTTCTTCTTTTACTGGTTTGGCCCGAGACACACAAAAGTTACATTGTTGGAATGGCTAATCTATAAGGTTTTCAACGATGTATGGTTTGTGTGTCTGTGATAATTAGGAATGTCGCTAGAGCTGTCAACGTTAGAGTACATTACAGTGGATATTGAATAATGTACAGGATGTGTCACGTAGGTGTGGGGTTCTGAATTTCTTTTTCCATTTGTATTGAACCGATGGGTTTGACTTTTGTGTATCATTGTCCCAAATATATGTCGTAAATGTGAGATTTTTTTTTCTTGCGTACGATGAATAACAATGTTGCTAGAGTTCCTCAAATTTGAAATATATTTTTTTGTCTTTATAAGAAAATATACAATAAGAAAAAGGGTACATTCAATACCCCTCCTATTCACCCCTCTCAAGCTCAAAAGTCATGGACTGGGTATGGCTAGTTAGTATGTTCATTTGTCTCTATGGATGCCATTTTTTATCCTTGTAGCTCCATCAGGGGGGTACCTCCCCCCAAATTCTGAAGGGAGAGAGGGAACACTATAAACACCCAACTTTGCCCCCCTCCCCCTTCACGGAGAGACCCATTACATGAATGATATACACAGGATTAGAAAGTTCCATCCTTTCTGAAGAGATACATACCAAAATCATATCTCTAGGTTAATTAGGAGCTGAGCTAGAGAGGTTTGAATTGCTGGCTCAACGGTTGAGCCGTTCGTCCTGAAAAGGTTAAAAAAACATGAGTACATACATTTATCATAATTATTTCTATCAATTATTCTCTGTTTCATCTGGTACTTCTGAAAGAAAATCAACGTTTTTAGAGAGATTCGATGCGCCAGGAGGAAACTTAGTTTTAGATGTTTGAAAGTCCTGGTCAAAAGAAACAATTTCACACACATAATTTCACTGTATCTTAGTATAATGATGTGACGTTCATTTAATAGGTTAACTTCAGCCTTACTCTTTTCAGATAGTAATCCTCTGAACATTTTACTTCTTCTATGCTGTTGAATATATACTGTACATTAAATAATAATAATAATAATTTTTGTTTCCACTAACAGCATAAAGTTGACAATTTCATACTCTGAATAGGTCACTGATCTCCGAGCTTCGTAGTTTTTGCCAAATGTTATATTCTTAGTAGGATATTTCTTTCATTTCAAGAACATTTTTCTCATGTTCAATATAGTATACATTAATTAATAAATACTATGATTTCAATCCTTGTAATAATTGTTATAAACATAAAAAATAATAAAATACTAACTATGCGATTATTACTCTACTTAAATACTATAAAAATAATCTACATAACATTTTACATATTGGTATGTAGAGTAAAAATTAAAAAAATGAGAATTTACATCCTGATGTAAAACAATATGAACACGAAATACTACAATGTCACATTATCCATAACTATGAAATTCTCTTCTTTTCACAGGGTTTGGATTCCGAAACGGTAAAGCAACGTCTATTGCGAGATGGACCAAATGCTCTCACGCCTCCTCGAAAGGTTCCTGAATTTATAAAATTTTGCAAACAATTATTCGGAGGTTTCGCCGCGTTGTTGTGGATTGGAGCAATTTTGTGCTTCGTTGCATATGGAATCGATAGCATTCAAGCCCAAAAAACAGGAGCTCGAGTTGCTCTGGACAATGTATGTATAGAAATCGTTTATTTACTTAGTACATTATTAAAAATCAAACATCATTTGATAGAGTTTTAAGCACAGTAGTTGAGCAGATTTAAAGAAACAAAGCCAGACGTCAGGGGTCTCCCGAACGACGTTTCTGCTCTCTTTTCTTCAAGTATATTTCTCGGTCAGTGACAGACTCAATAACCATACGATAATTTGTCGTGATATAGATAATTAAAGTCAATGCTATATACAATAATGCCTTTGCGATAATAGGTGAATGTACGATAATTTTAAAATGCGCACTTTTTTTTTCAGTTTTTGAATGTGGAAATAAATTGTAGATGTAGGGGAAAAGTACCGTATTTCGTTCCCGCGCCTAATTTCATCAACCGGTTTATCTACGTTGATAAGTACTGCAACCTGGTGGCACCTGACTGAAACTTCCGTAAAGCAGGAAATTGTGAGCTGAACGTATCGGCGCGTGAAGTCTTTTGTTTCGTAGTGATTATTCTGTTGTTTAATAATTATCAGAAGCAAGAACGTTTTGTTTTCCTGGTTGTGACAACACTCTTAGCATCAAAGGTAAGTAAACGCACCACAATTTTCTGTCTATTGGTAGTTTATAATGTCTACTTTAAGATTTGAAAGTTGTAATTATTTCAAGCACGAGTACTACGCGCACTGGTCGTCATACTGGACAATGGGTGAGTTCCTAATTTCGTCTTCTCAGGTATACCCAATTTTCATCCCCGGGATGAAATTTGGTACAAGTGTTCCTCTCTCGTAGGTTTAGATGTGAAAATAATGGAATCTGATGATTCGTTCCCCATCTAATTTCAGATATCCATGTCACCGGATCTCCTCACATGAAGAACGTCAGAAGACATGAGAAAAAAATATTTCTAGCTGTGTATCTACTTATATAAATAAACCTTTAGAAAATAGAAGAGAAGATTTCTTTTGGAAAGTTCTGCAGAAAGTAGCCGTAAATTATCTAGGCCTACTAAACCAAGCACCTCTACCTTTTACCTTGAGTCTCACCAGGGATCATCTAGAACTAGAAAACGAGCAAATACTATTTTGTAAAGAACAAGAAGCCGAAAAGATGACTAAATCTTCCGTCATCAAGTGAAGAAGAAGAAGAAGACGAAGCTATTTCATATGTATTGACTGACAATGAAGACAGCGAGAACGAGGATGTTGACTGTAACATTTGTGTGAAGTCCTCTGCAGACAAGAAAGTAAAAATAAAAAATAAAAAATAAAAAAATGGATAAGGTGTACAAGGTGTTTTCAATGGTGTCACGGATTGTGTTCTTCTTCCCCTCCTAGTAAATCATTTATGTGTAATGTATACCTAGTTTAAAATCTTAAAAAGAAACCTCAATGCAGTTCAGTGAAGTATAATATTTCCTTCTTGTTTTTGTAAGTGACGTTGCAAGCAGTAGGGTATTACGAAGAGGACATTATATTTGAAGAAACTAATAGGCTTAATTGGCATTTTTATAGACGTAATATTTCATTTTCCGAGTATCTCTTATGAATTAACGGTTTTTTGTAAGCGATGTTTCATGCGGCAAGGTATTACAAAGTGGATATTATTTTGAAACTCATAGGCCTAATTTTCATTTTTATACGCATTATATTTCATTTTCCTGGAATTTCCTATGTATTGGCGTTTTTCATTTTTGTAGTATCTTTATAAATAAAGCCATTTGTAAACTTAAAAGTGAAACTCACACATTCTTTTCTCTCAAAATGCTGGGGTACCAAATTAGGAACATTTTTTTTAAATAAAAAAATCGTACTTTTTAAATATTTTTCAGCAGTTCTTTTATATAATAGATTATCTTTTCAAAATCCAATAGTACATGTCTTAGGTAAGTGTCCAAACTACAATTGCACGTTATTTCTATGTGTCTCAACCTATTATTGTTGTAACAGGATTAAAAAACAAACAAATAGGGGACGAAATTTAGGTACTTTTCCCTACATTAAATAATTATTAAAAAACGCACACCGAGGTTTTATGTCATTCTCACTAAAATAAATCACTAACGATTTGAGAATGGAAAATGGCAACCCTACAGCTACTCTTTAAATTCAATTACGTTAACGAGAGGGGGGAAGTACTGTTGTTGTTCAGAGTAATGATAATAGAATTTTAAAAAATGGTGAGGGCATAGACGCCGATTTGGAGTTCGAAACTGAAGACTACTAGATAAGTTTATTATATATTATTACTATTACTAGTATTGTTCTTCTTTCTACAATTATGACGTGCATAACGAATAAACGATAATTTTTTTGTATACGATAATTTTAAAGACAAAAATAGAGAATTTTGTTCTCTGAGGTTGGCAACTCTGGTCAGTGACGTCATGTGAAGGTATCGTTCAAGAGAGAAAAATGGAATGCAGCTGAGCTTAAATACGCTAGTTAGTATAGTTATTTAGTAGTGTTTAAATCAATGGTAAAAGTCATTTTAATTGTGCTGTAACACTGTAATAATAAAGCAAGCCAGACAAAATACGTAATATACCATCAATTAAAAAGTGAACTTCGACGAATGTGGGTTTCTCGCTGTGTGAGTACGTTCTGCATACTTTCCGCCTGATGATTATCGGAAGAGTTTACAAAAATAAACATCTAAATTTGCCGGGAAAATGTTTTTTGTGATCTGATGCTTTTCCCTCATTATCGACAGCAAACTGGCATGGGGAAAAATAAACTAAGCACTAGTCAAGTCGAAGAACACGTGTCGAGTAACAGTGATTCATTGTGCTGTTTATTAGATGTTACGCATTCTCATCTGAGACCCGAATCTTCGACTTGCTCTACAGTAAGGGACACTTCTGGATGGTACAGTAAGGGACACTTCTGAATGGTACAGCCATATGGAGATTTACGGCAAAAGTGCTCCACCAGCTGAGTCCGAAGCATTTGCCGGGAAGTATTGCAACCGAATTAGCTTTAAAGGAAGATGGGTGTCATAAACACCAGACACTGAAAATACCCGTACACTTTTGTACACTTGGGCGAAATTCCCACTACCGTCAACAACATCATTTCTCCAAAATGACATGAATCTCAGACGTGTACTTCTTATGGCAAACTTATTACTTGATATTTGTCCTATTCATGAAGATAAAACGCAACAAAAAATGAAAGTCAATCCTGTTGCTGTTGGAATAAACACTCTTTCAGTCGTTTGATCTGAAATAACTTTGCAGAGTCTGAATTAATATTCTGTCACTTCAGGAGGGTAGGAAGTGCGAATACCCCCTTCCTTCAGTGTGAAAACACATACATTTAATCAAATGCTTAGTGAGAGTGAGCCCATTGGTATAGCACTTTTATGATTTCAAGTTTTGTTCCCAAGTCATCTTATGTCATAGCTGATGACAATGGAGAACGAGAGATGCAAATATGATGAAAGAGAGATATAGTCACATGCGCAAATTTAGAATTTGAGAGAAAATGATCGGATAGCATCCATATTTTGTAGAAAATTTTGATTTTCTAAGTAGACATTTTCTTTCCCTGACACTAACTTAATTACTATTGTTCCAGCCTGGGAAGAATATTTTCCACCCCTCCATAAACTTTCCTAACAATTTTCATACATTTATATATAGCAGCACAAAACATTTATCCATGTCTGTTCTGCACAATTATACTTACACGAAACAATTACTTCAAATTCTATTAATTCCAGTACCAAGTAAAAAGAAATACTGGGTATGAAATTCTATATCTCACCAATAGCCTTGCAGAAAATATCCAAATTCAATTTTTCTATTTGGAACAGGGGGAAACATACAAGCAGGTTGCGCCCATGAGATTTGTTTTTCGGAGGGGGGGACAGAAATTTACATTGAAAATGGCAAAATCGCACGTTCAATTATACCATAATTTTACTTTTAAGAACGCCAAATGCGAAGGAGAACGAATGTATTATCTTTGGCTTGAAAGAATAAAATTACGGCTGAAGGTGGAAGTGAACAGAGACTGATGATATTTATGAACAATGCATACTACCAAGCAATGGCGTAGAAAGATGGTCTTTAACCTCCGGCATTTGTAAAAGTTGTTAAAATAAGGCAAAAGATTGGGTTTTATTCAGTTTTTCCGGGAGTGGACCACCGGATTCCCCCAAAATGAACGTAGAGCCAATGAGACCCCGAAATCAAATCCTGGTTACGCCCCTGCGACCAAGTGATGTACTCTCCTATGTGTGTAACATACAAATCAATGTGGAATTCATTAGAGGATGGGAGACATCTAGCTAACAATTTAGACACCCTTTTTCTGGTCGGGAGGAGAAGAATGATAAATGTGGGAGAAATTTCGACCAAGCACTTTGAGGGATAGTCACCTATCGCCCAAGAAGAGGGGCTGCAATTTTTAAGTTCCCAAGAGCTAGCCAAGAGACTAAATTCTTTCCCCTCTAGAAAAAGTAGAAAAAATATTGGTTACTACTGCGTTAGTTAAGTTTTATTTGGAAGAACCGTCTGCTAAAAACTACTGTAAAATAATCAGCCATAAAGCATAGCTTATAATAAAAACTGTCCGAAATATATGATATTTGTGAAACATAAGAGAGGGAGAGAGAGAGAGAGAGAGAGAGAGAGAGAGAGAGAGAGAGAGAGCGAGAACTAGACTTGAACATAATAGTGTCCCTCGGTTTTAAATTTAAACAAAGAAATGCATTCCGTTAGGTTTCTTAGAAGGATAAGGCAGACTTTGTTAAGTGAACTTCGGGCCATTTTTTGCAAGGTGGTACTGCACATTTAAACAGTTAATATTACAAACTGGGAGAGCGCAATGGGCCAAAATAACAGAGAAAACCCGCCTTCTAAAAGTTTTCTACTCGCTACATATTCTGTACGACGCGCAAGTTTATCAAGTAACGAGGTGGCAGGGTGAGTAATGTGTGCGACACATATTCAAAGGGTCCCGGTTTCGATTCCCGTTGGAGTAAATCTTTGTTTTTGCTTCAACCAATAAAGTAACCATTTGTACCTACAGAGGTTGTTCAGCCTACGTTTGGCCGATTTCGTTCCTTCCCCCTCCCGGGCAGAATGGAATCACCCGATCTGGGTCGTGGCGTCCTGCAGTATCGTGCATTGGCTTCATGAGAACGGAGTTGTTTTTCCGCGCGGACGACAATAACGCACAAAACAGGACCATTGTTGTGAGTGTTGTGCTAAATTTGTTTTTAAGTTTGTGGGTTTCCGCTCTGTGACCAAAATGCCGCTCAAACTAAGCTGGTTTAGGGAAGGCTATGTTGCGACTCTTTATGACGCCCACTTTAGTGTTTGTCATTAGAAAACAGTGAAAGAAGAATGGTTGCAACATCAGTTTAAGTGGAACAAAAATGTTTTTAAAAAGTACAAGGGCAACGAAGCTCCACCATTTAAATCACCAACGAAGTTGCCTAGAAAGCGGGAATGCACCATGGCCTCCTCCACCATGCAGAGGAAACTTCGCAAAATGGCAATACAAGAAAATCCGCCAACACAAAGATGTATGGCTAATCGTCTTGACGTGTCTTTGGAGACTGTGAGCCGGACGATACACCATCCATTCAAGCTGGAAAAAGTCATGAAAACTCCCGGCCATTTTCTCACCAATTCCTACCAAAAGAAACGAAAGTGCAACGCCCGGAAGCTGTACGAACGGCACCTGGCAAAACAAAGGTGGCTGTACGTTTTAACGCTCGATGAAACATGGATTTACCTTTCCGACTGCGGAAAACCGAGAGCCATCATGTACCGAGAGAAAGGCGCCAAGAACTTCAGAAGGTGGGTCCGTGTCTGTAAAGAACCCTTCCCAAAAGGGTTCATGGTCGTTACTGGCTACTGTTACCGAGGTAAACTGAAGATTCGTAGGGTGGCGAAGAACTGCAAAATAAATCGCAGTATTTTCAGGAGCAGATAATGCGGTCGATCTACGAGCATGAGATTCTAACAATGTACGGAAATGACGCCAATCTGGTGCGCATTAACATGGACAAAGCCTCATCACATACCTCACAATCGTCCCTCGCATTCTACAGGGATATGGAAGAGGCAAGTGGTATACAGGTGATACCTTTCAATGAGGTACCTGTTAAATCTCCAGATGCAAGTCCTATGGACTATTGTGGATTTGGATTGCTGAAGTGGGCTTTGGCAAAACGACGTGTGACAACTGTGGAAGGACTTTGGAAAGCTGTGCAAAGGGAATGGGACAAGATTCCTCTACCAGTTCTTCAGAGAAGCCTATTACAGTGGAAATTACGCTGTCGGGCTATTGTTAGTAACCAAGGGAGACACATCAAGCACTTACGGACCTGGCGCTATGGATTCTTCTAAATTTTTAGGTAAGTCGAAATTGGCCAAATGTAGACTGAACAACCTCTGTATAAGTAAAATATTAATTCAACCATGTGTTTATAATCCATAAAACAATAGAAATTTTCAAATCACTTGTAAAATCTTTCAATGTTCCATGTTAACTAGCAAGAAAATTTAATCTATTCCGTAAATATACTGATATCACAAGTTGTGTATTATGGTTACGACAGTCAACGGCGCCGATTTCTCTGTAAATTTGGGGGATCCATTCATAAAAAATACATACAACGATACCTGTAACAATAAAAAATACAAATAAAAATACATGGGGCCCAATGAGCTTTGGGAGCCCCAGCTTCCCTCCCCAGAATCAGCGCCCTTGACGACAGTCGTGTAATAAATGTTCTTGACGATTCGTGTATACATCTGTTGACAGTGTGCGAATTACAAATGAGTTGAGGGGGAAATCCCCTTTGCTAATACTGGATGTTGCTCTAACCAAAGGAGATTTCCCCCCTCTTCCGCTTGTAATTCTCACACTGTCAACATATGTAGACACGAAGCTTCAAGAACATTTTTTACACAACGACTGCAGCAACAATAATATTTACGGAAGACATTAAATTTTGTTCCTAGTTAACATGGAACATTGAAACATTTTACAAGTGATTGAAAATTTCTATTGTTTTAATTCATTATAAACATATGGTGAATTAATATTTTACTTATAGTTACAAATTGCTGAAGCAAAAAACAAAAAAGCTTGACTCAAACGGGAATCGTACCCGGGACCCTTTGTACTTAATTCGGTGATTCTTCTCACTCTGCCACGCCGTCAGTTGATAAGTTTGCCCGTCGTACGATAATGGGTCGAATAGAAAATTTAAGACGGTTTTTCTCCCTTATCTTTGCCCATTGCGCACTCCCAGTTTGTAATATTAACTCTTTAAATGTGCACTAGCACCTCGCAAAAAATTGCCCTGAAATTCACTTACCAAAGTCTGCCTTCTCCTTGTTAGATGAATGATTAGCGCACTGGACTTCTGCGTAAAGCGTTATGGGTTCGAGTCCACATAAAGCACATTGTTTTCTGTTTTTTAGCTACGTTTACATCAAGTGGAATTAACGTGCTCCTGCGGTAATATATTTTTTCGGAGAGCGCTTGTCCCCTACACTGTTATTCCGCACAAACTAACAAAATACGTATTATTTTATTTGTTGCGTATTTTCCTTACATTGTAGCGTTGCAGTTCTCTTTATCCTATGAACACTTTTGACGTTCCCGTATTACTACAATCGATATTTCGTGCTCAACTGTTTACAGGGGTCTAATTCCCACCCAACCGTTTTTCCAGAAAAACGAAACAGGCATTCCCTCATTTTACGTCTACAATATATTTGCACAATTTTATTCATTTCGGTTCATTTCTTGACTTGCGGACGGCAAATTTAAGACCTTTGGGTGGGGACTTTACCCCCTAAAACAGTTTCCCAGCAGAATGTAAAAACCGTTCGTTTAGTTTTTGTGTATTATCCGTTCACATATTCTTGTTGTAATTCCTCATGTCCTGTAGGTAAATTTCTGTCGCATGTCTTTAGAAATTACATAAACGAGAATAAGATTGTCACATGTTCTCTTGGAAATATGCAGAAGAAGGAAACACATATTTGAAAAAAAAATATTTCAATAAAAAATTAAGAAATAAGCAAGTTATAATTTAAAAAAGAAATCTCCGAAACTTTCATCGCCAAATTCTAAGTTCCATATTCGTAAACGTGGCAAACACGCATCAAAATTTGCGAAGAGAGAGGGAATCTACTAGAAATATAATGTAAATCTTTCATAATGTAAGTTACTATACATATGGCTATAGCACAGCTCTAACAATCATAGGTATTAAAGATTTTACACGTAAACGAAGATTAACTAAAAATAAGACACAAAATATGCGAAACTCGTAATGCGTTGAACAATATCACTGGGTATAGGAAGCAGCTGACATACCACAATTTTGATAGAACATAAGTATTCAGAAAGTATATTCGAGACAATAAACACAACTGGCGTGATCGATGTAATTGTAGAACATGCCGGATGCTTTTTACTAGTAAGTTATAGTTCACATGTACTGTTTCAAGAGTGGTAGATGAAAATGTGATGCCAAAGATTTTTAACCGAGGCACAACGTTAGCGATATCTGGATACTCAGAAGAAGCTTGTGTGCCAAGAACCAAAAGCTTAGTTTTCGACTGATTGACCTGAGAGCCAGATAAGGCGGTGTATTCTATCAAACAGGTGTCGAGGACGCGAATATCACTGGAAGTGTGGATAAAAACTGTCACATCATCATCATAACTGCAGACTCTAAGGTATGACCATGAAGGGAAAGGCCGGAGAGACGAGCATAAATACTATAAAGAAGAGGGCAAAGAGAAATGGCAAACAAGCTCATACTCAGTGGGCACCCTTGACGCACACTTCGTTTGATACGCACAGGCTCAGTGAGAAATCCATTCATTTTAAGTTTACTTTGAGCATTGTCGTACAAGATACGAATCCAACGAATGAACTGCTGTCTGACACCTAAGGTGGGGAGTATGCGCCACAAGTAATCAGGACGGACGCGGTCAAAGGCTTGGTGGAAATCAAGTGATAGGAGAGCATGACAGGCAGATGAGTTTTCAAGAGTAGCAATAACGTCACGAATGCACTGCAAAAAATGATAGATCTTCTTTTTTTCAACACATGCATATTGGTGAGGACCAACTAACTAGGCTAAATAGGGGCGTAAGTGGTTGTTCAAGCAGCGAGCCAGAATCCTGTAGTCAAAGTTCAGCAGGGTGATTGGTCTGTAATGGGAGACGGTAGTAGGATGCCATTGCTTCGGTAGAAAGATAGTCATACCAGCCGCCTTACATGGGGTCTGTGCAGCAGGAGCAAAATGTTCGTTTACCATAGCAGTTAATGTATCGCCAATAAGTGGAAAGAAACGTTTGTACCACTCTACTGGTAGGCTACCAATTCCAGATTTTCCAGACGAAGCACTCATAATTGCTGTTTGCACCTCTTCTTTGGTGAACGGAGTTTCCATTGCTTGCGCTTCGCGTTGATCAATCACACATGGCAGGCGATCAAGAAAGAAATGTGGTATGTCAACAGTGTCCGACGTGCCATATAAGGTGGAATAATAGGTTAAAACGTCCGTTTAATACCTGCAAAAATATAATGGGTGTTACCTTCATCATCCTTGATGTTCTGAATATATTTGTGTGTACCTTGTTTATATTCTGCCAAGAATGGTAGAGCGACGGTTCTTCTTGAGGGTTGATTGCTGCTGATTTGCTGGGATTTTCGTTCCTTCCATTCGACGGCGGCCCAGACACAACAGTTTAGCTTGATATTGCTTCATGAGAGATAAGGCAGAAGGGTTATGGGGAACAGCACTTTTAGCATCAGCCAAACAGCGATAGTAGAAATTGAAAAGAGTTCGGTGATCACAATCCCGCTCAGCACTGTACCAGCGACAAAAGCTTGTAACACGTTGTTTTAGATATTGATACCACCAATCAAATACAGTCCGAAAATGTCTATGTTGGGTTAACCACTTGATCCACTTGGTTGTAAATGATTCGCAAAATTCATTATCCACAAGAAGAGAAGTTTTAAAATGCCAATAACCAGAATAACTTGGTATTACTATGTAAATTATTAATATTAATAGTGGCAATCTTCAAGGTCATTGAAAAAATAAAGAACCATACATAGAAATGAGAAGTGTGCATGACAGGCACGCTCACATCACAAAACTGTCAAATAGGCACTACAAACATTGCGGAGCACAGATAAAGAAAAAGAAAAAGAGGCAAACAATAACTCGTTTGTCACAACTTGCACAAAGCACAAATACTATTATACACATCAAAAAAATCAAACATCATTATCAAGACATATGTGCCAAAAGAAAACATGATTACCTATACAGTAACATCGCAGGGATTAAAGTTGATTCTACAAGGAATAATCTGGTTGAGAGTCATCAGCAGCAGTGACAATTGGAGTGTAACCGTCAGGAGAGAGTTCAGTCTCTTCTTTATTTTTCTTGAACAGTTTGTCACAGGTCTTGGCGCCTCGAACGTTTAATTCGGAGAATTTACACTAGGGCACACAAGTTGAGGTTCCACAAGTTGAGAGAAGAAGGAGCAGTAGCAACAGTGGAAAGTGACAAATCTTTATAGCCATCACTGGTCGGTAGCAGAAGGAATCGCAGTGTCCAATCGGACGTCGGGAGTTGAAGCCGTTTAGCACAAGTATTCGGAGAATCGGTGACGACCAAAGATGACAAAGGTGAAGAGACTATCGGTGGACGATCATCGACAGATGTTGACAGACGGAGCTGAAGAATCATCATCAGGAGTGACATAGGGGAGAGGGGAATAGTCGCTATCCTGAAGACGAGATGCATGCAGCTCATGCAGATTCTCTGTTGTTTGAGGAACAGTAATATCCAATGATATCTTATGGGATTGAGGTGCCTCAGAAAGCGATATGTTGGGAACCCGAACCTGAGACGTCACTGGTAAGCTGGAGAAGTGAGGAACAAAAGAATTCACTGCAGCATCCAAACTAGAAGTAGAAGGGGCCACTTTACGCGCAAAAGTAGTAGAACTGCGAGATGCGTTATTGGGACGTTGGCGACAATTCGAATGTAAATGCTGGGTACTGTGAAAGCATATGCAAGTTTTCTCCTGTCCAGAATAAGTGACCCAGTTACGTTGCTATTGAATCAGTACGAATGATTGAATCGATTTCTTTAATTCCATTCGTAATAATTTGCTCCCAGTTCGAAATGGTAAACATGGCCACTAGAATATAGTTCATCATGAATATTATAAATAGTACCATACTGACTCATAACATTCTTAATTGCGTCATTTGAGAGTTCCATAGGAATTACATGTAAGCGCACAGTAACAACTTGAGTATCAGCCCAAGAAATCCGTATATCGTATGTGCCTGAGGAATCAGTAAATTGAACCACGCCACTAGTGTCATTCAAAACTTGTTCACATAACGCAAGGGACGAAAGTTTGAGGAACACACACTTGCGGTAAAGATCCATTTCAAGACTGAGAACATGTTCAATAGGAAAGACAAAACGATCATATAACTATTCATGAATTGTGAGAGAGGTAGGCCGCTGGCTAACCGCCCCGAAATCAAATTTCAATGTATTCACTCGAAGTGTAGACATATTCAAAAGATATCCTCAGTTACAAACCAGAAAAAGAAATCAGAAAAACTGTCACTAAGGATCCACACAAGTACAGTTAATAATAACACGAAAAAAAGAAAAAATGCTTCACTTAATGGGTGAGTTTGACTTACGTCGCACAGCGCAACGGTAGCAGGAAAGAGCACAGAGAACGTGTTTATTCGACAACGTCCACAGCGCGAATATTCTACCACTGATCCATCGCAGCCCCGAGATTTGAAAAGGTCTTATAAATAGGGTTATTGTGTCCAAGATCATATTAAGTACTTAACAGCTTTTCAAGATATGTTTTCACTCTAATTGTGAGACAACTAGTTAATAGTTTTAAGTCCGTGCAAAAAAGACTTATAGGCCGAAAACTGGTAAGAATAGCTGCTAATGAATATTTGAGGACTAAAACAATAATGGTTGTATTGAGAGACTGTCCTAGAACAAGATGTCTGCGGTATTCATTAAAAAGAACAACGAGGAAGGGAGCTAATATAACCATTTCTAATGGTAAAGAATTAAGGCTTGTGAATTTTCCAAGCTTGCATGATCATATGGACAGTTTGACATCGTCCATTGGGAACGAACCTGAAAGTCATTCTCGATCACAATCCGCTAAAACAGATGGAATATACTCTAGAATAAAAAAAATCAGTACAACAAGTAGTAGGTGGAACATATAATTATTTATGAGTAAAAAACCTCATGACTTTTACACCGTAGGCATCTTTACCCTTAATATTATAGGTTAATTTTTTCCGCCTCGTGTTACCAATTTCTTACACAACGGGCCTTATGCAGAGTCGTTCTGATGATCGATTAGGGTCATACTAAAGTGTTCTACTAACATATGTTTACTGCAGTAGTAATACCTTTAGTAGGCCCTATGACGCTAATCATATGTCAAAACGACTCTGCATAAGGCGGAACATGTCTATTCTACTAGAAGAATGGTTTTCATTATTATTGTGTTCCAGTTCGTCCCTTTTCATACATAATTTTCACTGTTTGCTTTATTTTACGTCTAACAATAAAATGGCTAAAATAGGGCTAAAATAATACGGCTAAAAATCTAACAATAGCCTTACAAACCGCCTCCAAGAAGATATTTGATAATACAGCTAATACACTCCAAACCACAACGGGGCACCTTTACATCACAAGAACTTTTGCTGACACAGTAAAACGGAAAATCAGTACAGACTTTACGAAACCAAAGCTGAAGGAGCAGCGCGCTGAGACGAAGGAAGGCAGGGGATAAAGCAGTTGTGACTGAAGCAAACAGATGACGACCAGGAGTGGCCATGGACAATGAATACCGACTTGCATGCTTAAAAAATAACAGATGTCCCACTAACAATATACTCCCCCCAACTACAGACAACACAGATTAGTAAAATAATTAACAGATCTTAAGGTAGGGCATTGCAAAATAACAGATAATTTATTAATTTATTAATTTATTACTACAGACAAGTTTACATGGATTTTCACCATCCCTTCCCAGTGTGGTTTTGCCATGTAAATCGCCTATTGCATGCAGCATGACCGACAAAGGATTTTTTCCTGGTTTCCAGGTTTTTTGTCCCTCTATCAAAACAAAATAATCTTCTCTCGCGCTTTCCTATCTTCTAATTTATCCTTCTTTCTTTTTATCTTACACAACAACAGATTCGCGAGTAAATGTCCTACATAAAAGATAGAAACCGCGGCATACACCTACACCCGACAATTGCTTTAGTGTACTAATTGCATATGAGGAGAGGCATGTAATGTAGACAGATGGTTGATGCTTTACTCTCTGTCAGGACGCGGGCTTTCCTAAGGGGCGTCCTTTTTTCTAACTTTTCTGTTTCTGTTTCTGTTAACAGCCTTTGTCTCTGTTAAGATTCTTGTCTTCCTCTAGTATTTGTATGGCTTGCTTGACTTTTCTCTCCCAATGGCCTGAACACTTTGTTAGTAAAGTGGTTTCTGAAAAAGAGATGTTATGTCCCTCATTATACTATATTCTATCAATTCCATTATTTTTTTACTTTACGGCATTTTATATAATTAGAATGTCCCTTGCGGGGAATTTCAACAGTGGGTCCAGTTTGTCCAACATTTGGCTTTGCCACAATCACATGTAATGCGATACATCCTCGGAGTAAGGCCTAAGTTATCTTTAATGGTTGTAGAAGAGTCCTGAGTTTGACAGGAGATTATGTATAGATTCTATCTTGTTTTGTGAAGATTCTGCATAGTTTTCCTGATAAATGGCTAGTACATGGAAGACAGGCAGTTCCTCTTCGATTTTCTTTTTCTGATAGTCTGAAATGTATCCTCGTAGCGGCCCTTTGTTGCCTCCTTCGTATCTTCTTCCGTTCTTATTTCAATTATTCGAAATTTAGATGTAACAGAGAAACGAATTTTTGAACACGAAAATGATACCGGTACTTAAATGAATTGATTAGTTCCTATTTTCGAGAAAAATAGCATTATTGAGTCATTTGCGCTAAAATACTCACATTTTAGGTGACAGCATTTCCCGCTATATTTAAGCACTATTCACTAAACTTTTCACAGTAATCCAGGTCACCAAAGGGACATTCTTACGCCTAGATTTTAATAGATTCATGACTCACAATTTCTCATTACTAATCCTATATCATAGCCTATGCTGCTTAAGGAATCTTGATTAACGTTGATAAAGGTCATTAACTGGAATGTTTGGATGCTAAAATTTTATCATTTTTTAATCTATACTATCATTTTTTTTATGTTGCACGCTTTGCTACTAAGCTTGTTGAGCTCTGTTTTGCATTTCAATTGCTATTGCCTATATGTAGTATGATACAATAGAAAAAATAATACAAAGAACAAGTACTTACTGGACTATGTATTAGACATGAAAGCATTTACGTGGTGTACTTTTCAAGTAAGCGCCATTTTGAAATTCGGCTGCTGCAGAGCATGGGGGGCTATGTACGTACCTTCATCCGTTGGCAAGACACAGACGACCCTACAGAAATATTCGACAATGTTTACGTTTGTTTGTGAGTAGTTACAGTGCCTCTGTTGATTGAGAATACGAGAGTAGTTGTTGACTGTGAAATACTCGCTGTCATTCGTTTGCTTAGAGCTAAAGGCGTGAAAACGACTTAAATTCATTGTGAAATTAGTAAAATGTATGGAGAAAACATTAGGAGCAATGGAATGGTAAGGAAATGGGTTAGAATTTTTAAAAAATGGTCACACGAATGTTCATGATGAGAAACGAAGTGAGTGACCTTTTGTCATTACTAAAGACTTAGTGCAGAAAGTTGGCGAAAAAGTGAAAAAGAACAGACGCTTTACAATTTCGTCGTTATCTGATAAGTTTTCTTAACTTATAAGAAGTGTTCTCTATGAAATTGTGACTCAACGCCTAAATTGTCGAAAGTTGAGCTCACAATGGGTACAGAAAATGGTAATTGAGGTACACAAAACCAAACGTTTAGACAGTACGTTGACTTTCTTTGAGCGACACAGTGAGAAAGGTGATGATATTTTAAGTAAAATTGTCACAAGCGACGAAATATGGCTAGCTTATGTTAAACCGAAATCGAAGCAAAATCTGTGGAATGGCGGTATTCAACATCA
Organism: Thermobia domestica; assembly: GCF_964235325.1. Taxonomy (NCBI): domain Eukaryota; kingdom Metazoa; phylum Arthropoda; class Insecta; order Zygentoma; family Lepismatidae; genus Thermobia; species Thermobia domestica. Next base: position 75,602,810 of record NC_137464.1, read on the forward strand.
TTCACGAAAATGAAGTTCAAGCAAACAATTTCAGCCTTGAAAATCATGTGCACTGTGTTTTGCAACAGGTAGGGAGTGTTGCTTGTTAATGTTTTGCCTCGTGGTGACACAATAAATTCTATGATGTATTGTGAAACCTTACAAAAACTGAGCCATGGAGTCCAAAAGAGGCATGCTTGCTGAGTATGGGGATCGTTTTACTTCATGAAAATGCCTGTCACACAAGACAAACTCAAAATCTCATCGCATCATTTGACTGGCAACAACTTGATCACCTTCCGTATAGTCCCGACGTACCCCCCAGTGACTACCACATGTTTCTGCATTTGAAGAAGCATCTGGGTGGTCAGCACCACGACGACGATGATGAGGTCAAAACCGCCATGTTGGAGTGGTTTCTAAATCAGGCAATCAGTGGTTTCTATGAGGATGGTATTCAATAGCTTGGAGTAGGATACAATAAATACCTTATAATTACTGGAAACTATGTAGAAAAGTAGGTTAAGAAATAAGCTTTCATGTAACAACAAAATTGTTACGAAAAGTATATTTATTAATTATTATTATTATTATTGTTCGAAAACGGTGGTTGCTTCATAAACACGCCTCGTACGGTACTTATTTGTGAACTTAAATCACCAAACCGACAACAGTATTGAACTAAAAAAAGTTACTGTCCGAAAATGATATCTTGCAGATGATGACATTCCGCTGAACACACCTAGTAAATATCTTGCTAAGGTCATTCATTACTCTTTGAAGCATAGGTAGGAGAATTCTTGCAACTTCTTCCTGAATGCTACGTTTCAGTTCTAAAATTGACGTATATAAATACATATAAAAGAAACACTATTTTAAAAAAAAGTGATAATTTTCTTTTTTGGTGCAACACTGCTTTCTTTATTTTGTGAGACACTGTTTTTAGTTTGGTGACTTAAATTCACAAACAAGTAAATGCTTTCATGTCTAATTTGTGTTTTAACTAGTTACACCCAAATAAATAATGTTCTTAAAATAGCCCAATTCACCACCACACTGTCTTTTATATAGTCATACTTAACGTCTGTTGGAGTACGTATAGCCTACGTATTTAAAACAATACTCAATAAGAAAAATAATCGAAATATTTCTACATGTTATTTATTAAGGAGTGAAATGTGGTTAAATAATTTATATGTTCCTTAAAATCTTGGTTTCTTTTAGCTGTACTTGGGAGCAGTACTATTAGGAGTGGTGATTATTTCTGGTTGCTTTTCCTATTTTCAAGAGGCAAAATCATCAGCTATTATGGAATCATTTAAAAGTATGATTCCTCAGGTAAGGTAATATTAACCCTGAGCCGAGTTCAGAAATTTCACTTAGTTTTGTTCATAAATTCTTTTTCTAAATGTAGTATTACTGTTATTGGGATGGCATTCCTTAAACTATCTGCATAGTTAAATTTAGACAATTTCTTGCTGATTAACACTTTGAGTCCAGAGGTTTTTAAACGCCAAGCTGCAGCTATGCCGCTCGATTTAAATGTTATTTTTAAAAATACCAATCTTGTTTTAGAAGTTACATAAAACTTTCACTGAATATTGTATACTTACATAATTTTGTGTACTTACATTATTATGCGTCCAGAGAAAAGTGTCCAGACTTTTGTAACTTTCTGGGGAGACTTCAAATTATGCAATTCACTGAAAGCATGTATTTTTTTTACTTCATATCCCACTTTTGTTTCTGTGTACTATTATATGTAATTAAGTTATTGAAAACTATTTTACGCATTTACCACAACTTACACCAATAAAATTTACTTTATTATTGTTTAGATGCATTCTTTGCTGTAGCAATTAATTATTTTAAAATATTATTCATGGTGTTAAGTTAAAATAACCTGTTCTAATTAGCCTTTGGTTACAAAAATAAAGTTTATTTTATAGATAATGCTCGAATTTAGTGAATTTTGAATTGTTTCTTCTTGGCTATTTTCATAAAAGCTGTATTGACAACAGTTCTGAAAACCACTGGGGAAGGGCTTAGAAAAAACTCTGAGGGCCTATGAAATCTAAGAGCTGCCCTGCTTATCAAAGGTCATCAGTGAAGGTTATGCCACCCACAGCAGAGTTGGTAATGAAATTCAGTATTACATCTTTCTGCCTTAATTCTGATTTTCCTAATCCCTTAATACGTTGTTTCTCAAATTGTAGTCCTCAAGAACTGTCCTTATAGACCTCAAGAAATATAGAAAATATAAAATTCGTGTGAATTGCATGGTACGCACTATGATTGAGAATCTCAAACATGTGTATATTATATGATTTAATCAGGTAGAGGTTATAAAAGTTCAAATAACCTCTATTATGTCATTTACTTTAAAATGTGAAGAGGAAGTCAAAAGAGTAAACTTAGGTTTTAGATAATTCCTAACTAGTTCTGTGCCTTTTCTTATATCATCGTCATCTTAAAATTCAGTGTACCAAACTGTTTGGTGGTGTTTTCGCCGACTCTTTCAGTCCAAACATGAATACTGAAATGTCATTACATTCGGAAAAAGTTATGGTTGAACTACAGATGATAATGGAAGATTACTGATGATGAATTTAGTGATATAAATAAAGATTAGTCAAACAATTATGGCAAAGACATTGATGAATTATCAAAGAAAAAAAGTTTTTCTTTGAGCTATGAAGAACCTACTAACTGTTGTAGTACTGATGAAACCGTGATAGATGAAATATAAGCGAAAAGCATGGAGACTGCAAGATATTAGACTCCTTTTAGATTGAACAAGATTCGAATTCGTATGTTCGCGGAAGAACTAAACATCAAAACGTGTTACCTAAGTCTCCTAGTGATTTCCATACGGTTTAGGGAAATTTACGATATTCCTACATACTTACAGTAGACGAATGCTTGATGAAACGAAAAATGAAATGTCAAAAGTGTAAGCTAAATGAGTTTAGGAGGACGCAAGTATATCAATTTCAATTGGAGGTTTGGATGGTTTCGCAGAGTAACTTAGGAGTCAAAGCCATTAGCATTAAAATACTTTTAGTTAAGAATTGCGTGCCACAATTTTCCATTCATACAATGGAACAATGTATTTGGCAACTATAAATAAATTTGTGCTTTTACAAGATAATAACTTGGAGTAAGGTATTTGACTTTTTTTGCCGACTGGGAATGAATTGTATGCAGAAGTAAGGAAGTCACAACAGGACGGAAAGATAATAAGAAACCAATTCAAATAGCTAATACTGAATATATTAGCATACACGGAATTGGACTGCAACTAATACTGAAGCGAAACAAACGTCGAACTTCTGTTTATATAACGGAACCAAAACACAAGATCAATGCTTCCACCATAAGAAGTGTGTCTGTGGATCGAATACAAAGACAAACAAAAAGTATTTAGTTTATTCAAAGTGTCAGAAAAAGACTGTTTTCCCTTATAACATTAAGATGTAATGTTTAAACCTTATAATACTTTATCAAAAAATCGTCATGTTCAAGTGCTCTTCATTTCATTAGTATATGTCCAATGAGAAATGAAATGTTATCTGACTTCATTGTATGTTATATTAGATGAAAACTGAACGTAGAAATTACCATTTTACAATATAATAGTCAGTAATGAAAAATACGTCCGTGAACTTGGCCCTCCCACTTTGAGAACTAACGATAAAATTAGTGTCAATCGTTAGTGCATCGTTAGTGCTACTTAGTGCACCAACCCCTAACGTTAGTGCTTAATTAGTGTAGGAGCTACAAGCAATAAACCTTTGGGGGAGCCAAGTTCACGCTGCCCCCCCACTTCAAGCACTAACGAAATAACTAGTGTCATTCGTTAGTGCGTCGTTAGTGCTTCCTAGTGTACCAACCCGTGACGTTAGAGCTTCATTAGTGTAGGTTCTAGAGCCAAAAGAATGGTACACGCTGGCCCCCCACTTCAAGCAATAAGGAAAGGAATAGTACCGTTCGTTAGTGTATCGTTAGTGCTTTCAGAAAATACTAAAAGTTTCGTTAGTGCTTCACTATCAGTGTAGATATAGCCAATTATAAGTCACGAAACTCCCATAAAAAATGCATGGGGAATTTTTCATTCCGTCAAATTACCGCCAAATTCAAAAGCACTATTGACCTCTTCTAGTGCAATTGTTAGTGCATCGTTAGTGTTTCTTACTGCAAAAACCGTTAACGTTAGTGCTTCATTAGTGTAAGAGTTATAAATAAAAATCATTTGGGGGGCTAAGTTCACGCTGCCCCCCACCTCAAGCATTAATGATAAAATTAGTACCATTCGTTATTGCATCGTTAGTGCTTCTAAAAAATCCTAATAGTTTCGTTAGTGCTTTAATATTAGTGTGGTTATGGCTAATAACATGTCAAAAAATTCCCATAAGAAATGCATGGGGAATTTTTCATTGCGTCGAATTACTGCCGAATACAGAAGCACTAATGATCTATTTTAGTGCAATCCTTAGTGCATCGTTAGTGCTTCTTAGTGCACCAACCCTAACGTTGGTGCTTCATTAGTACAGGAACTACAAGTAAAAAACATTTTGGGCCTAGCGTGAACTTGCCCCCCCCCCACTTTGAGCACTAACGAAATGATTAGTTAGAAATGATTAGTTGTATCGTTAGTGCTTCCAGAAAATCCTATTAGTTTTGTTAGTGCTTCACTATTAGTGTAGATATAGCCAATTGTAAGTCACGAAACTCCCATAAGAAATGCATGCGGAATTTTTCATTGCGTTAAATTACCGCCAAATTCAAAAGCACTAATGACTTGTTGTAGTGCAATCGTTAGTGTATCGTTAGTGCTTCTTAGTGCACCAACCCTAAAGTTAGTGCTTCATTAGTGTAGGAACTACAAGTGAAAAACCCTTTGGGCCTAGCGTGAACTTGCCCCCCACTTTGAGCACTAACGAAAAGATTAGTGTCATTCGTTAGTGTATCGTTAGTGCTTCGAGAAAATACTAATAGTTTCGTTAGTGCTTCGCTATTAGTGTAGATATAGCCAATTGTAAGTCATGAAACAAGCCTTTGTGCCTAGCATGAACTTGGCTTCCAATTTGATCACTAACGAAAAGATCACTGCCATTTGCTATTGCACCGTTAGTGCTTGTAGAAAATACTAATAGTTTCGTTAATGCTTCACTATTAGTGTAGATATAGGCAATTATAAGTCACGAAATTCACATAAGAAAAACATGGGGATTTTTTCATTAGGTCAAAATCTATGAAATTCAAATGCAGTAGTGGTCTCTTCTAGTGGCATCGTTAGTGTTTCGTTATTGCTTGCTAGTGCACCAAGACCGAACATTAATGCTTCTCATCGTGAATGCTTTTATTGGCTAGCGTATAGTTAACTTCCCCTAAGTTTTATTTCCTACGGTTCATACTGTTGATTTACTAATGTTTGGAGTTCTGCAATAAGAGCTACTAACACTACACTATACTATAACCATTACACTATATGTGGTTATTAGTGCTTTTAAATATGTGGGAAGTTTACAAAATGAAAAATGCTAAGTGTCTAAATTTAGCCCCGCACGATTCGCAAGTGCTAGTAAAGCTATTTACATGTTTAGTGCTTAGTAATTGCATATTAGTGCATTAAACACTAACGATAGTACTATCATACTTTAGAAGTTATTAATGAATAACTCGTTCGGGACTAACTTTAGATTTTTCAACTTTTACACAATTTTTTAGTAATTGTGCCACAAAAGTGGGACTAACACCAGTGGGTAGTGCATTAATAGAGCTCTATTAAACACTGATTGCTGTCATAGTTTAGGAGTTATAAGTGAATAACACACTCAGGGCTAAATTTAAATTTATCAAAATTTACAATAATTGTCTCACAAAGGTGGAATAAACGTCAAAGGTTAATACAGCGTTAATACTCCAAAAAGCTCTAACGTTAATGCTACCTTAGATCTAACGTTAGTGAAATTGTAGTTTGGGAATTATTAATGAATAACTCAGACGAGACTGAATTTAAAAGTATCGAAAAACACTAATTGTCTCACAAAGGTAGGACAAACGCTAAAGTATAGTGCATCCTTAACGCTTCAAAAAATAATAAGTACTAACGTTAGTGCTGTCATATTTTTGGACTTATTAATGAAAACTCAACCCGGTCTAACTTTAGGTTTTTCAACTTAAACAGTTTTACGCTAATTGTAACACAAAATTGGGACAAACACAAGCGCTTACTGCATTGCTAGAGCTATAAAACATTAAGCATTGTCGTTAGTGCTTTCATGAATAATCCTAATAGGATTTAATTTAAATTTTCGAACTTCACACTAATTGTCCCACAAAGGTAAGATAACCACCGAAGATTAATGACTGTTAGTGCTCCATGAAACACTAATCACTTAACGCCAGTTCCATCACAGTTTAGGAGTTTTACCAAATAGCTCGAGCGGGGCTAACTTCAGGTTTTTAAATTTGTACACAATGATTGTAAAATTCGATAAATTTGAATTTAGGCTCGTGCGTGTTATTCGTTAATAACACTTAAATTATGATAACACTAGCATTAGTGCTTATTCAGCGGAGGACTAAACGCTGGTTTTGTCCATTTTTGTCAGACAATTAGCGTAAAATTGTACAAAATTTAAAGATCTAAAGTAGCCACCCCCTGCGTTACTCATTTTTAACCCCTAAACTACGATAGCAGTAACATTAATGCTTAGTGTCTTTTGGGGCACTAACGATGCACTAATCTTTCACGTTTATTTAACCTTTGTGGGACAATTATTGTAAAATTCGCTAAAATTAAATTTAGCACAGAGTGAGTTATTCACTTAAAACTCTTAAACTATAATAACGCTAACACTAATGATTCGTGTTTCGGGAAGCAATAACGATGCACTAACTCTTTACGTCTATCTCACCTTTGTAGGACAATAACTGTAGAATTAGAAAAAATTCAATTTAGTCCTGCAAATAATATTCACTAGTATAGAGTTGAATCAAAGCATTAACGTTAGAGTTTAGTGTATTAATGGGTACCGGTACTAACGATGCACTAACCATGTCAAAGGTTTTTTTAGTATTTGAGATGCGTGCGGGGCTAAATTTAGACACGTAGCATTTTCCATTTTGTAAAATTCTTCCACCAAATTTAAAAGCACTAATACCCATATACTAATGTAATGATTACTATTACGTTCGGGAATTTAACGCAATGTAAAATACCCCATGCATTTCTTATGGGAGTTTCGTGACTTATAATTGGCGATATCAACACTGATAGTGAAGCACTAACGAAACTATTAGTATTTTCTAGAAGCACTAACGATGCACTATCGAATGGTAATAATCTTTTCGTTAGTGCTCAAAGTGGGGGGCAAGTTCACGCTAGGCCCAAAGGGTTTTTCACTTGTAGTTCCTACACTAATGAAGCACTAACTTTAGGGTTGGCGCACTAAGAAGCACTAACGATACACTAACGATTACACTACAACAAATCGTTAGTGCTTTTGAATTTGGCGGTAATTTAACGCAATGAAAAATTCCCCATGCATTTCTTACGGGAGTTTCGTGACTTACAATTGGCTATATCTACACTAATAGTGAAACACTAACGAAACTACTAGTATTTTCTAGAAGCACTAACGATGTACTATCGAATAGTAATAATCTTTTCGTTAGTGCTCAAAGTGGGGGGAGGCAAGTTCACGCTAGGCTCAAAGGGTTTTTTTACTTGTAGTTCATACACTAATCAAGCACTAACGTTAAGGTTGGTGCACTAAAAAGCACTAATGATGCAGTAACGATTGCACTAAAAGATATCATTAGTGCTTCTGAATTTGGCGGTAATTTAAAGCAATGAAAAATTCCGCATGCATTTCTTATGGGAGTTTCGTGACTTACAATTGGCTATATCTACACTAATAATGAAGCACTAACGAAACTATTAGTATTTTTCACAAACACTAACGATACTCTAACGAATGGCACTAATCTTTTCGTTAGTGCTCAAAGTGAGGGGGCCAAGATCACGCTAGGCCCAAAGGGTTTTCACTTGTAGTTCCTACATTAATGAAGCACTAACGTTAGGGTTGGTGCACTAAGAAGCACTAACGATTGCACTACAACAAGTCATTAGTGCTTTTGAATTTGGCGGTAATTTAACACAATGAAAAGTTCCGTATGCATTTCTTATGGGAGTTTCGTGACTTACAATTGGCTATATCAACACTAATAATGAAGCAATAACGAAACTATTAGTATTTTCTGGAAGCACTAACGATATACTAACGAATGGCACTAATCTTCTCGTTAGTGCTCAAAGTGGGGGGACCAAGTTCACGCTAGGCCCAAAGGTTTTTCACTTGTAGTTCCTACACTAATGAAGCACTAACGTTAGGATTGGTGCACTAAGAAGCACTAACGATACACTAACAATTGCACTACAACAAGTCATTAGTCTTTTGTATTTGACTAATTTAACGCAATGAAACATTCCGCATGCATTTTTATGGGAGTTTTGTGACTTACAATTGGCTATATCTACACTAATATTGTAGCACTAACGAAACTATTAGTATTTTCTGGAAGCACTAACGATACACTAACGGATGGTACTAATCATTTCGTTAGTGCTCAAAGTGGGAGGGCAAGTTCACGCTAGGCCCAAAATGTTTTTTACTTGTAGTTCCTGTACTAATGAAGCACCAACGTTAGGGTTGGTGCACTAAGAAGCACTAACGATGCACTAAGGACAGCACTAAAATAGATCATTAGTGCTTCTGTATTCGGCAATAATTCGACGCAATGAAAAATTCCCCATGCATTTTTATGGGCGTTTCGTGACATGTAATTATCCATAACCACACTAATATTGAAGCACTAACAAAGCTATAAGTGTTTTCTAGAAGCACTAACGATGCACTAACGAATGGTACTAATTTTATCATTAATGCTTGAAGTGGGGGGCAGTGTGAACTTGGTCCCTCCAAGTGTTTTTATTTATAACTCTTACACTAATGAAGCACTAACGTTAGCGGTTTTTGCAGTAAGAAACACTAACGATGCACTAACGATTGCACTAGAAAAGGTCAATAGTGCTTTTGAATTTGGCGGTAATTTGACGGAATGAAAAATTCCCCATGCATTTCTTATGGGAGTTTCGTGACTTATAATTGGCTATATCTACACTGATAGTGAACCACTAACGAAACTTTTAGTATTTTCTGGAAGCACTAACGATGCACTAACGAACGGTACTATTCTTTTCCTTATTGCTTGAAGTGGGGGGGCCAGCGTGTACCACTGTTTTGGCTCTAGAGCCTACACTAATGAAGCACTAACGTCACGGGTTGGTGCACTAGGAAGCACTAACGATGCACTAACGAATGACACTAGTTATTTCGTTAGTGCTTGAAGTGGGGGGGCAGCGTGAACTTGGCCCCCCAAAGGTTTTTTGCTTGTAGCTCCTACACGAATTAAGCACTAACATTAGGGGTTGGTGCACTAAGAAGCACTAACAATGCACTAACGATTGACACTAATTTTATCATTAGTGCTCAAAGTGGGGGGAGCAAGTTCACGAACGTATGAAAAATTTGTAAATCTTACCGTCATACGAAAACCTAAAAAGTAGATATAAATAAATAAATAAAAACACTTGGTGGTAAGAAGCCTAAATTTGCCATTTTATTATAGAGGAGTCAAATTGCTTCCTTTGATGCTTCTACTAGGTCTATAGATGGAATTTTGATACTTCTAGCGTTAAAAAGGAAGATAAAAATTAAAAAATACCATGTGTGGTCGGAAAATTGGACATTTTCCATACTCGTAGTATGTAAGAAATGACTGTAGACGTAGCTTAAATCTTAAACGTGATAGGCTAAGATTCTTTTGTTTATCCAAACTGGTAAACGTCGTACATGCAACGATGTAGGAACAGTAGCGGCTTTAACGGGTAGGCCTGGTAGGCACGGGCCTACCCAAAAAATTTAAAAAATATGTAAACGGTAAAAGATACAATAAAGAGAATATATTTCTCACTATTCATATTAATGGTAGATAATTATTTAACAAATAGCAACAACCACTACTGTAAAAGTAATTTCTACGGGTTAAGTTCCAAAGTTGGTTGTCCGTTTCAAGCAAAATTTTGAAAATTTACAGGTAAGAAATGGATAATTTCTTGTTTGTGTCCTTGATAATGTGTAAGGAGAGCAGAAGTTGTGTTTATTTTTATTTATGAGCGGTTATAAGCATGTAACTCTTTGGCAAGCAGAAGGAACTATTTCGCGCAAGGTTAACGCAAGGTTGGACTCTGGGAAAGTAATTAGCAATGTCCGGATTTCTATGTAACTACATATTTTCCCCTTCATATGTAGGTTCATCAAATCCTTAAATGTTTGTGATTCACACATATAGGGTGCTTCAACTCAAGTTTCATATTACATATTTTTTACATATTTTGACCAATATTACATATTTCTATGGTTCTACATTTTTTTACATAAAACTGTCTTAAAATTTTGCGTTTACTGAAATTTTAATTTAAAATAAATAATTCTTCAACTGTGTAAAGCTTGCATCTAGATTTAATTTTCTCATGTCTATCTTTTCGTTTCTTTACCGAAAGAGAAACCTCTCTCTCTTTTTTTAATTTGTCAAACCACATTTCGCAGAATTTTCGCCGATAACAAAAGAAATATAAGAGGAAACAAGTAAAAATCCTCCTTCCCTTTATTCTCAACTCTGGAGGAAGACAGATCATGTGCCTGGCTGTGGAAACACGGGTTTGGTCGTTTTTGCGAATAAAGTGTTGCATGGGCAATGCCCCCTTCGAAAAGACAAATGACCCCGCGCAATCCTTACGGAAATTGGATTTCAGTGGAATTGCTTGAAACCGTGATATGTTATAGATACCGTATAGTGTTCCTGGGAAAAGATCTCAATGGGTACAACCACAAATCACTTACCGTTCGGCCACTACAGTTCCACTTTAAAAAAAATAAAAACAACCGAAGATAACGACATTCTAGATTTCTATAAAAATGACTTAAACTGTGATATGTTGTAGATATTGTGATTCTGAGAAAAAGTCTTAATGGACAAAACCACCAATCGCTGATCGTTTGGCCTCTACAGGGCCACTTTTTTGAAAGCAGTCGAAGATAGTGATATATTCTGTATTTAGATGAATATGGCTGAAACTGTGATGTTGTAGATATTGTGTTCCTAAGAAAAAATCTCAATGGGCACAATCACAAATCACTGACCCTTTGGCCACTACAGGGTCACTTTTAAAAAAAAACAGCCAAAGATAGCGATATTCTGGATTTCGATTAAAATGTCTGAAACTGTGATATGTTGTAGATATTGTGTTCCTAAGAAAAAGTCTCAATGGACAAAACCACAAATCACTGGCCGTTTGGCCGCTACAGGGCCACTTTTTTGAAAACAGCCGAAGATAACTACATTCTGGATTTTTGTAAAAATAAATAAAACCGTGATATGTTGTAGATATTGTGATACTGAGTAAAAGTCGTAATGGACAAAACCACCAATCGCTGATCGTTTGGCCACAATAGGGCCACTTTTTAAAAGCAACCGAAGAAAGTGATATTCTGGATTTCGATGAAAATGACTGAAATTGTGATATGTTATAGATATTGCGTTTCTAAGAAAAGTCTCAATGGGCACAACCACAAATCACTGAACCTTTGGCCACTACAGGGCTACTTTTTTGAAAATAGCCTAAGATAACGACCTTCTGGATTTCTGTAAAAATGACTAAAACCGTGATGTGTTGTAGATATTGTAATCCTGAGAAAAAGGTTTACTGTGCATAACAACAATTACTGATCGTTTGGTCACTACAGGGCCACCTTTTTGAAAGCAGTCGAAAATAGTGATATTCTGGATTTCGAATAAAATGACTGAAATTCCGATATGTTGTAGATTGTGATCCTGAAAAAAGTCTCGCCCGGGATGTACTTGGACCTGAACCCACAAAGTGAGGGTAAATATATATATTTCCTGAAAGCTTGGGTGAAGGTAAGATCAAAACCGGTTATCAAAATTGGGGAGGTCTCAAGCATTCCGCTTGAGAACAGCACCTTACTCATTTTTATTAAAACCTTAAAGCGTGTCCATAAAGTCCGCTGCGACCCCGAAAAATCAGAAACGCTGAGACAGATATGAAAACAGAGAAACATGGTTTTCATCATTTCAAAAGTACAACATATGAAAGTAAAATAAATTGTCCCAGGCTCCCCCGCAGGGTCCCAGACAGGCTCCAACTCAAAATTTTTAAATGGAAATTAGTGTTAACTTGCATATCATGTGAAAGTTGGTGTTAAATAAAAGAAGATAAGTCTCTACTCTCTACGATAAGCCTGTGCAAAATAGTGGTGGGTCAAAATATCACCACAATCTTCATTGCAAAATCTATGGCTTCTCGTATGAACCTGAAACTGTGGGATAGGTGTAGAAATAAAAACACGGATATGTCATTATTTCAAAAGTATAATGATTTAAAGTTAAAAAAATGTTCCATGGTTCCTCGCAGGGTCCCAGACGGGGTGCAAATCAAAATGTTGAAATGGAAAGTGGTTCAAGTTGAATATCGTATGAAAGCTTATGTTAAGTGAAAGAAGAGGAAACAAGTCTCGACTCTTGATGAAAAAGCCTATGGCCACTCCTATTAATCTGAAACGGTGAGACAGGTGTGAAAGCAAAACAGCAAACTAGAATGTATCAAACGACATAACCAGCTGCCATTCTGCAATGCTTATGGACAGTCGAGACTTGTCCAATGTTCAATTCTATATCATTTAACACGAACTTTCACATGATGTGCTTATTTACTCCTCTTGGCATTTGAAACTTTTGAGTTGGACCCGTCTGGGATACTGCGGTTGAAACTGGGAGATTTCTTTTTTCTTTGATACATTCTAGTTTTTTACTCCTGTCTCACCGTTTCAGATTAATAAGAGTAGCCATAGACTTTTCAATGACACTTGTGTTGACATTTTGACCCACCGCCATTTTGCACAGGCTTATCATCAAGAGTCGAGACTTGTTTCCTCTTCTTAACGTAAGCTTTCATATGATACTCAACTTCAACTCCTTTCCCATTTCAGCATTTTGAGTTGGACCCCGTCTGGTACTTTGCGAGAGACCATGGAACATTGTTTACTTTCAATCATTATACTTTTGAAATAATGACATATCCCTGTTTTTGTTTCTACATCTATCCCACAGTTTCAGATTCATGAGTGGTCATAGACTTTGCAATCAAGATTGTGTTGATATTTTGATCCACCGCTATTTTGCACAGACTTATCGTAGAGAATCGCGACTTAATCTATCTTCTTTTATTTAACACCAACTTACACACGATATGCAAGTTGACACTCCTTTCCATTTAAAAATTTTGAGTTGGAGTCCGTCTGGGACCCTGCCGGGGATCCTGTGACAATTTATTTTACTTCAATACGTTCTACTTTTCAAATGATGAAAGACATTTTTTACTGTTTTCAATCTGTCTCACCGTTTCAGATTTTTCGGGGTTTCAACGGACTTTATGGACACGCTTAAAGATTTTAATATAAAATAAGTAACGTGCTACCCTGAAGCGGAATGCTTGAGACCTACCCAATTTTTGTAACTGGTTTTGATCTGACCTTGAACCAACTTATACATCACTTTCACTTTGTAGGTTCAGGTTCAAGTACATCCCTAGTCAGTAGACACAACCATTAATCACTGACCGTTTGGTCACTACAGAGTCGCATTTTTGGAAACAAATGGTAAGATTCCGGATTTCGGTGGAATTCGAAAAGCAGCCGAGTATAACGATGTTCTCGATTTCAGTAAGATTGAGTAAAACTGAGATATGTTGAAGATCTTATCATGCGAGAGTCTTAATGGACACAACCATCAAATTATGACCGTTTGGCTACTACAGGTCCAGACTTTTTAAAACAGCCGGATATAATGACATTTTTGATTGCGATGTGAATGAACGAAAGTGTGATATGTTGTAGATGTCGTGATCCAGAGAAAAATTGTCTAGGGCTTTTAATTGTTTTCATTTGTACCGCAAGATGAACATCTGAATGTTTTCTGTGCTTAAATTATGTTGGCCGCTACTCTCCCCATCCCTTTTACGAATTGTGGGATAGGACTTTTCAGGGTTTCATACAATTCTAAAAAATTCTGCTGTTTTAAAAATGTGGCTCAGTTGTTGCCAAATGGTCACTGATTGGTGGTTGTGTCCATTGAGACTTTTTTTCAGGATCAATTTGTTTCTACAACATATCACAGTTTCAAGCAATTACACCGAAATCCAGAATAATGTTACCTTCTACTCGTTTAAAAAGTTGGTCATATAGTGGCCAAACGGTCAATGCCTCTTGATACTTTTTCTCAGGATCACAATATCTACAACATATCACGGTTTCAAGCAATTCCACCGAAATCCAGAATACCGTTACCTTCAGGTCTTTTTAAAATATGGTCCTGTATTGGGCAAACAGTCAGTGATCGATGGTTATGCAAATTGTGATTTTTCTCAGGATCACAATAGTTACAACATATCACGGTTTCAAGCAATTCCATCGAAATCCAGAATATCACTGTCCTTGGCTGTTTTCAAAAATGTAGGCCTGCAGTGTCAAATACTCGTGATTGATGGTTGTGCTTATTGAGACTTTTTCTCAGGATCAGAACATCCACAACATATCAGAGTTTCAGTCAGTTTCATCGAAATCCAGAATATCACTATCTTCGGCTGCTTTCAAAACAGTGGCCTCGTAGTGGCCAAATGATCAGTGATTGGTGGTATGCCCATTAAGACTTTTTCTCAGGGTCGTAATACCTAAAACATATCACGGTTTCAGTCATTTTTACAGAAATCGAGAATGTCGTTATCTTTCGGCTGTTTTAAAAAAGTGGCCCTGTAGTGGCCAAACGGTCAGTGATTTGCGTTGTACCCATTTAGATTTTTTTCCCAGGAACAATATATCATGGTTTCAAGCAATTCCACCTAAATCTAATTTCCGTAAGGATTGCGCGGGGTCCTTTGTCATTTCGAAGGGGCATTGCCCCTGCAACACTTTTAACAGAAAACGACAAAACCAATATTTTCTACTTTGAAGTCATCTTTGCATCGGCAGAGTTTCGTTTCTATAAAGTGGCCCTTTTAGGGGATCCTTTTATGAAAAGGGGTCCTTTGCCCTCCTTAACCTATCTTCCGAAAGAAACATAAAAGTACGTGTCGATTTATTTTTGATCTAGTATACTATATAGGTGCCAAGTTTTAAGAAAATCGGAAGAAGACGAATCCTTGTTGAGCTATCTTCTTTACACTTTAACTTTTTTGACTTAACGGGATTTTGCCCCAAAGTGTTCGATTTTTAACCAATTTTGGCACAAGCAGGAATACATGCTATTTCGAAACTCAAACCGGGAACCTCGTGAATGATATCTTTGCCTCCTAGACTTCTCGACAACCGAGGTCAGTATTCAACCAGTAAAAAAATACTTTACTTTTTAGTATTCACAGAATAAACAGCCCATCTTCCATATTTATACGCGGTGTTATACCAGAAAAGAAGAAAGGAGAATATTTGAGAGACAGTAACGAAGATATAAAAACTGAAAGACGAGAAAAACCTTTTCCATTTTCTTCTTCTTCTTCTTCTTCTTCTTCTTCTTCTTCTTCTTATTATTATTATTATTATTATTATTATTTTATTTTTATTTTTATTGATATAATTGCAGTGCAGTGGGCATTAAAGTCCCTATGATCCTTTGTATTCTTGTGCCTCAAACCCTTATATCTTCTTGCCAGAATACTTAAAACTACATTCAGAATTTGCTTCGTTTTCAATAGGCTCAACTACAGTTGGAGAAAAATTTTCGAGTCGAGTCAAGTTTCAAATAAAACTCGTTCCAACTTGCCTATACTCATCTCTAAAACGCAGGATTCCAGCCAGTATTAGCCCGGGATAGGATACTTATATTTAAAAGATATAACAACCTTAGCAAAATGCAGAAGTATTTTAGTCTGAGAGAAAAAGTGAACGGAATCTCTAATTTCTAGTTCTATTAGTCTTGTAGCTCTCAGTCCGTTGAAAAAGCACTGATTGAAATATGGCCAATTAATTATGATTATTTTGTAGAACATTCCACTTTAATATCACAGGAAATTCATCTTCCGGCTTGCTTGGTTGTGAAAAATTATAGAGTATATTGCTATACTATGTAAAGTATGTGTACTGCCGCTGATTTGTGTCAACAATCAGAAACAGAAGTAAAAGGTAATTGTTTTCTATTAAGTCGGAGGTATAAATACTTTTATTTTAATAACTTTTTGTTTTAAAATCTTTATTCAAGTTCACACCCTTCCCCCTCAACATTGGTTACAGAAATGGAAGAACATATTTAGATTTTGATTGTTGATTCCAGTATATTTCAAGCATCATTTCTCGGATCTAGGCCTGTGCGATATGTCGATATATCGATATCGTCAATATCGATATTGACATATATCAACATTCAATATCGCAAATGTATCGACATCGATATATCATCCTGAATTTTTGATAACGACATTGGAAGGGGGCGAAGTACAGGAAGCCTCTACGTGCAATGGATGAAGAAATAAAACTTTCCTTTTACAGGAATGTCTTCTTTACGATAATTTTTCTATTACCACAAATTGCAATGTAAATAAATCCACTTGCTAATTTGCAATATTATATAGTGTAATTTCTTAGGTGTCAGAACTATTTTGTTCCCGGAAATAAAAAAAAAACAACAAAAAAGCACCTATCTAAAGCAACTGCTCCGAACTTTGAACTAGAATTTATAATAAGAAAGTTTTTTTATTCCTCCCTCTCGGAGATTTTAATCCCTTCTGGCCTTTGGGACCGCTCATTCATAAAAAGTGCACATGACCGCTATATACAGACATGATCTTAAGCAGACTCAGAGATTTTGGAAAGGGAACGAGTTTTTATTATTATTATTATTATTATTATTATTATTATTATTATTATTATTATTATTATTATTATTATTATTATTATTATTGTGATTACAACTATCGTCCTATCGCTTTATCTTGCATGAGAGACCCGGAAGTCTAGTGCGCCAGTACCTTATTCTGTGTTTTTCTCTCTTTCCGTTTCGTATGGATATTTGTTTTTGTGCTTTTAGGCTTTTATATTAAACCTTCACATTATGTAACATTTTCCTTTATGTGCGAGATTTTTTTTTGAAAAAGGGGGAAAATGCTTTCCTCTTATATCTGTTTTTTACCATTCATCTTCTTTGAACTGCTTAATTAAGATCATTTTGTAACTTATGTCATTAATTGCCTTCACGATAATAAAATCGTCATTATTAACAATTTATTTTATTCTCTTATTTGCAGTTTGCCACACTGATATATTTGTAACAAAATTGAGATTTGGTCCAGCGCCTTTCCAATTCTCAACCAACCCAACGTCCGAGCTTTTTGGGTTGCCTGCTATTGCAGGAAAAGGAGAATTGGAGGTGGTAATGCACTTTTGGAGTCGTCCATATAATGCAACCTGTGAAAAATGCAGGAAACGATTAAACCTCACTCTTACAATCGAAAATCCTTAATTGCCTCTTTAGCGCGTTTTCAGTATATTATGTGTATAAAATATAAACGTTGAACACTATTGCGTTATATTCAATATATGAAGAATGGCCTAACGTGGTTGCTCTATCGGTGAAGTACACTTAAGCACTGTCCTGAAAAGTGAGGAATCCAAACTTTATCAGCGTTTGATTTAGGTGTTAGCGATAAAACTGGATATTCCTGATGTAAGCAATAATCTCTTTCAGATGTTAATAGTAGATGCATGATATTTCATATATGAATGTATGGTAATTGCTCCTAGGCTGATGTGCTCAGTTCGAGCAACACTGAAAGTCTATATGTGCTTTTGCCTCCTTGAGAATATAGCCACGCATTTTTCACGGTCCAGAGTCTCCTATAAATATTTTCAACTAACGCCAATGGAAAATATATTGTGTTGATTGAATGTTTTAGGTTAACGATGCACAAAAAACAGTTTGAAAAATACTAATAAATTGGCAATTGAGAGTATTTTCGTTCGTTTGGCTTTTGCCAAGTTCCGCTTTAAAATCAAAAATACGTTAACGTTTCCACTCTATCTCATGTCTTATCAAGAGCTCGTTGGCACCAAAGATCTGGAAAACACCTTGCTGATCTCTTGAATACAACATACGAGGGGCGGATTCAGGGGGGAATCGGGGCGATGCTTCAAAGCAGGGGAAACTTTCTTATTTTATATATAAATAAAAACTATTTCAGAGTTTGGAGCTCTTAAAAGTAGCTCTAAGTAGCAGTATTACAACCCACATCCCCCACAAGTCCATCCTGGAACCGCCCCTGAAACATACATTGTTGTAAAACAGGAAATAAAGAGAAAATTAATGATTTCAGAATATTTTAATGATTGCTTTTCTCATAGAAAATGAGAAATGTTACAATCAAATAAGTGCTAGTTAAAATGTATTGTACACTCGGGTAAAAAAAAAAAACATCATGGAACCGTGGATCGGTTACAAATTTTTATATTTTTTTTTTCCAATACGCATAATATTTCGCCTCAGAAAGTTCTCTCTGCATTTCTGCACAAAAGGATAGAAGGTTCGGAGGGGGCGCAAAATATTACCCACTCTAACAGTTGGGGATATGAGCTAGTTTGTACTAAGATCAGACTTCAAACAGATTATTCCTCTAACCGTTGTAGATTGGAAGGTTTAAAACTCTTCATTCGTGCATAAAAAGATTAAAGATTCGGAGGGGTGAAAAATATTATACGCTTTAACACTTGGGAATATTACCTAATTTGTACTAACATTAGATTGAGGCCATATTACAGGTCTAATATAGCTATTGACAATATTACATTTTTGGCATTTGTCGAAATATCAAAAAATATTATAATTTCCATTGAGAAAGGCGTGCACCGTTTTCTAGATCTTCCACTGGGTCAGAAAAGTTTATATCTCTTTGTTCTTGCGAAAAAGGAGGGAAGGTTCGAAAGAGGGAGCAAAAAATTACCCACTGTAAAAGCTGAGAATCATCTAATTAGTACTAACAATAGTTGTATGAGATAAACTATTAATCTAATACATGGACAAAACAATAGTTTTATCGTTTGTGAAAATTACATAGAAAGAGTTATATTTTCCATTGAGAGGAGTGTGTCTGATTCTAGATCCACCACTGTAGACGAAAGGTTTGTATCTCTTCATACTTTCGCAAAAGAGGAAAGCTTCGAACAAGGCGCAAAATATTACGCGCTGTAACACTTGGGGATATTAAGTAGTTTGTACTAACAATAGACTAAAAGCAGACTATTGGTATATTATATTGATAGAAAAATACTCCTGTCATCTCATGTTAAAAAACACACAAAATAATTATATTTTTTCTTGAGGGGGCGCTGCCCCTTCTAGGTCAATCGCTGAACCACAGTTATACCAGGTTATCATAAAATAAGTATCGCTGTTCAGAGAGTTCTGGAGACGTAACCACTTGACAGAATGCAACCAAACCTGGTAGGAGTACATTTGGAAACATGAAGAAGCGATTGGCGTCGAAAACAAAATTAGTTCCAATTTTCGCCACCAGAGGTAATTGTGGCGCTGTACAACACCAAGTAAGTGCAGCATGGGAGAAAAACGACGACACTAGTGATGCTAAATGATAAGAAAGGCTGCAATTACCTCTCCTGTGTGTCTCGTGCCATTGGGAACTAATGTTATTAATACCCTCTGATCACTGGCGGATTTACGGGGAAGGGGCCTTTTGAACTGAAGAGTCTCTTTAAAATTCTTGGATATCTTACAAAAACGTAGTTAAATGTTAGTCATTTCCGTAGTCCCTAAAATGCAAGCTCCCTCCAAAATTCCAGGAAAACATTAGTGTTAAATCTCGCCTCCAGAGGCTATTGTGTTTCTGTTCAGTATTAAGTACGGTGAGTGTGGTATGGAAAACAAATAATATTGATATGCAATGAAACAAAGGCCGTAATTATGCCCCCGTGCGACGCGTGACATTCATTTTTACTCCTATTAATAACCCCATGATGTAGCGATGTGTTATTGAGCGATGATAATGATGTGGAGGTCCCTGAGCAAGGAGGATGCATGGCGACTAGTACCGTATAAGATGATGATGACGTTCTAAGGACGGGACCTACAGGGTAACATGGGATCCGACTCACGTGTGTCTTCACCGAAAATCGAACCCGGGATTCCTTGAACACAAGGCAAAGAGTGTGGGAAGAAAAAAGAAGCAAACATCGGATCACCAATTCACTTCTGGCACATGGTGGCCCTCAAACCCGTATCACCGAAACACATGCAGGCGTGACTAGTGTCGTTTCTCTTCCATGCTGCACTTACATGGCGTTGTACAGCGCCACAATTCCCTCTGGTGGCGAAAATTGGAACTAATTTTGTTTCTACACCAATCGCTTCTGCATGTTCCCAAATATGCTCCTACGGAGTTTGGTTGCATTCTGTCGAGTGATTACGTCTCCAGAGTTCTCTGAATAGCGATACTTATTTTTATGGTAACCTGGTTTTTCATCATTCATGCGGAAACGGATGAAAGAGCAGTAGGTGGTGCAAAATATTATCCACTATAACAGATGGTGATATTAGCTAGTTTGCACTAGCAATAGACTGAGAGCAAATTATTGGTTTAATATATTGACACAAAAGCACTTTAGTCATCACATCTCGTTGAAATAACAAAAAGAGTTTTACTTTCCCTTGGGAGAAACGCGTACTCCTTTCCAGTTTCGCCACTTGGCTATGGAAGGTGTATTATCTCTTGATTCTTGCGCAAAAGGATGGAAGGTTCAGATGGGGCGCAAAATATTACCCACTGTATCACTTGGGAATATTAGTTATTTTGTACTAATAAAAGGTTGATAACAGATTATTGGTTTTTATATCTATATCTATATTTATGTCTATGTATGTATGTATGTATGTATGTATGTATGTATGTATCTATCTATCTATCTATCTATCTATCTATATATATATATATATATATATATATATATATATATATATATATATATATATATATATAAAACTTCTATCGTCTCTTTTCGTTTAAATAAAACCAAAGAGTTACACCTTCCCTTCAGGGGCCGCCCACACTTTTGGATCCGCTACTGATTGTAAAACCCCAGTCTAACGTACGTTTGAATAAAGATTAATATATCACTTTTAATATCACTTAAATTTTGTGGTCTTTTATAAAATTATTATTTATTTCCAGATCGCTCTTGTGGTTCGTGATGGAGAAGAGAAGGAAGTGTCTGTTGAGGAACTTGTCATTGGTGATATTGTTAAAGTGCAGTTTGGCGATAGAGTTCCTGCAGACATCAGAATAATAGAGTGTCACAATTTCAAGGTAGACAATTCTTCCCTGACCGGTGAATCAGAGGCTCAGAAAAGAAGCACAGAGACTACACACGATAATGCACTCGAAACAAACAATTTGGCATTCTTATCCACAAATGCCGTTGAAGGTAGGCTACTTAGAACGTGAATAACAACAATATTTAGCTTTTCACACACAAAAAAGTTAAATTCATTTTAAAGTAGACAAATACGTGTATAATATTTTTTGTTCCCTTCGTTTGCTAACCCTTTGCTGCAAACGCGCCTTTGGTAAACCAGGTTCGATTCCCGGTAAAAGAGATTTAAAAATTGAACGCCTTACAGTAGTTCGGATTCTACCATAAATTATAGGACTACATTGAGAAAAATCCGTTCTCTGGACAGCTAGGGATGCGCACGAGTCGAGACAGGTCTCGAATCTCGACTCGAATTCGAGTCGAGACACACTTTGTAAAATTCGAGACGAGTCGAGACAAACGTATTTCCAGGAATTGAAAACTCGTCATCTGTTCTACATCGTCCTTCTACGTTAATCAAGAGCTGAGCTATGCCGCTCCAAACACATGCATATTTAAAGAAAATATGGTCCATTTCGTGTATAAATGTAAAAAGAAAAAAAATACAACAAAACCTTGAGGGAAGATCTTGCCTGATGAGAGGATTCTGATCACATTTTTTTTAATTTAGGAGGACAAACTACATCAAGCTCAGTATTCACTTCTTTTATGAAAAAGAAAAAATGACCAATGTACTCCTATGTAGGAAGCCTTCTCGATTATTCCGTACAATCAACAGCACACACATCCAAATAGCGATCCTCGTTGAACAGTAGCATCCATGAGACCAACTTTTTCACCTTACCCATTGCACGCAACCGTTGAACGCCAGTGATGACTAGTTCGTCAATAGTAGTACGAACTCTCCTCGGACAGTCCATTTCCATTGTGTTCCTGAGGAGATAATCCGATTGTATCGTTGATTGCTGGCTGCGGGTTCATTTTTTAATACTGTGTCGCCGGAACGAAAGCTGTCCAAACAAATGGCGAATGATGCGTTGATTCGCCATTCCTGATTTACAATCACCTTTTTTATGTGCACAATTTTTCAGTTTGAACTCTAAATTAAAATCAGTCGCAAGTGTGTTCATGATGCATTCTCACACACTGAACCTTGACTAATAGGTATTCCACCTTGTTTTCTCAGGATATACAGAGTTCATGATGTCGTAAGGATGATATCAATCCATCTATTAGTTGTGTTGTGGAGAATGGTTTCTCACTAGATGTAATAGGTATTTTATTTATATATTAGCCTTCGACTAGCTGGAGACTTTTCCCTCCGACCACCACATTTATTCAGCCTTTGGTCTCGCTCATCTCAAATCCCTAATATATCTGTATTCTTAAGGGATTTCAAGATATGGCCATGTTATTTTAACAATTACAACATCCACATTTTTTCTTCCCGCCTTTCTCTTCCTTTCTAAGGGAAACTTAAAAAAACGCTGAATCACATTTTTAATTATTCTAATTTAAAAGACTAAAGATCACTTTTCATTACTCTAACCTTAAAGGATTTCGAGATATGCCATTTTATTTTACAAATTTCAACGCTGACTCTTCTTTCTTCCCACCTTTTTATCCTCATGGAGAAAACATCAAAAAGCACTGAAACATGTCTTTAATAATTTTATATGAGAAGTCCAAATAACAAATAAAATGTCTCTAACTTTAAGGGATTTCGAGATATGGCCATCTTATCTTAAGAATTGCAAAACCACTCTATTTTCTACCCGCCTTTTTCTTCTTTTCGAGGATAAATATCAGAAAACGGCGAAAGATGTATGTTATTATTTTAAATCAAAAGTCAAATACCGAATTTCATGTATATAAGCTTAAGAGATTCCAAGATGTAGTAGACATATTATAATAATTGAATTCCCACACCAGGCCCGAAACCAGCTACAGAGATTTGGGGGTGGGTATGAATATGTTAGGGGGCAAAGTCATTAAAATTCTCTTACGAATATCAAAATTCTGTGGGGGGGTCACGAAAAGTTTTGTGGGGGCCGGCGCCTCCTAGCCCCCTCTGGCTGCGGGCCTTTCCCACACCTTTTTTCTTGTCACTTCCTTTTCTTACCTATCAAGTCAAATATTAGGAAACGCTGAAAAACGTTTCTAATTGTTTTAAATGAGAAGTCTATATAGGGTATACCACATTTTTGGTCTCTAACATTCAGAGATTCCGAGACTTTAAGATAAAAATTAGTAGGCCTACCCGTCTTCTTCCCCTTACCCGCCGAGTTTCTAAAATTCTTTCCTTACTGGGATGTCACATCACAAATTCTATGCATTGTCCAATTTTCAAGTTTCTAGCATAAGCGATTTCTCCTGGACCAATCAAAATCAGTCAGTCAGGATTCATTTTATACATAGAGATGTAACATTTACAACTATTTCTATTACAGGCACTGCTACAGGTGTGGTAATAAAAACTGGTGACAACAGTGCGGTGGGTAGAATTGCAGGCTTAGCATCTAGTGTGCAAGCAGGAACAACACCAATCGCCAAGGAGATTGCTCATTTTACTCACATTATCAGTGGGGTTGCTGTTTTCATTGGTATTACGTTCTTCATTACTTCTCTTATAATAGGCTACTCCTGGATCGACAGTGTGGTGTTCCTCATTGGTATAATTGTGGCCAATGTTCCAGAAGGACTGTTGCCAACGGTAACTGTAAGTATTAGATGGAACGTAATTTGATCATTCAGTGTTGAACATTTGGACATAATTGATTCAAAATAGGCTTTGTTACAAAGATAGAGGCGAACTTGCTCCATGAAATGGATGGTAGTACAGTTATCGGGATGACGAAATACCAATAGATGGGAGAGGTGAGGTATTATACTGGGTGTGGCAGTGAATCGGGTCATCTTAAAAACTTTATTAAGAGGAAATGATTAAATTTATTTGGGTGTAACAAGTTGGAATACAACCTAGACATGAAAGCATTCATTCATTTGTAAATTTAAGTCGCCAAACAGAAAACGGTGTTACATAAAATAAACAAAATAGTGTTGTACCAAGAAAAAGAAAATTATCACATTTTTTCAAAGATAGAATTCCCTTATCTATGTATGAGGTGCATAGCAAAAGTACGTGCCGTTTTGTTCTTAATTCCACATTTCTTGTCATTTAATGAAAGCAACTGTTTCGTCGGAGACGTCCATTCTTCTTCTCTAAGCAGTATAGGTTTTGTATATTAGATGGTAATACTTGAGTCACATTACCTCAACGAGTAAGACGTGTTTCTGATACTGCCCGGGGACATGGAATTTTCATTTAAAGAGCCACGGATAATTGTGAAATTCCTCCTTGCAGCTGGACATTGTGTTGCCGATATTTGTCGCCATTGGAGGATATGTGGTGAAAGTGCTCTTGCAGAAAACACTATTACGAAGTGGATACATAAGGTCAAATCAAGGCGAGCGAGTGTGAAAGATGAGGAGAGCTCTGGACGTCTAAAAACAGCATCAACTGGCGCTAACATTGCCGTATGGAAATTTTATCAAGGAATATAGACGTGTCACCATGTAGGATATTGTTATACACTGGAGCTAACAATCGGGAATAGTAGATCGAATAATTACAAATGAACTGGGCCTAGCATAAGCTTCTTCTCGCTGAATTCCATGAATACTTAATGACGATCAAAGATTCGATCGTCAAAAGAGGCATAGATTCGATCAAGCGACGACACACTTCAGAAGAGAGGGACGCAATTTCTTGTCAAGTGTTGTGACAATTAATGAATCACGGATTCCATTTGTTCGGGTTTTATGAGTTAAGATTGGGTATTATCAAAAATTATAGGACTAGATGTTACATAGGAATAATTGGGCAACGTGTTGAGAGGTAAGAACAATTGAAGTTTGTTACCATGTAATTTAGATATTGTGCATTTAGTTGGTGACTGCAATGAAGCAGATGTGGCAGAAGTTATTTGTATGTTTAGGAGGTATTATAGACAAGTATGGCTATTGAGTGTATGGTAATGCCTGGTGTGGCTTACTCTACTGGAATGTTTTTTGGAATACAGGAAGATTTCTGTTTAGTGGATGTAGTGGTATAAGTCAAGTAAAGATAAACAGTGAAAGAAAGTGGTATAGTCATTCATTTGTAAACTCTGTTAGATTTAGGAAGTTAATTTAAGTAAATACCTTTGCACTAATTTTTGACTACCTAACACCATTATTCAACCCAGAAACAAAACGGGTAGTCGATGAGGTGGAAACACACAGATTTACTCCCCTCCCAAGAAAATTAAGTCGTTTGGCATCAAATGAGATGGTGCTGTACGTTATCTTCTGTGATTCCCAGGGAGTGACATTTTCCCACCCTGTTCTGAAATGATCATACAATTACAGGCGAGTATTTTGATACACTTTTGGATGCAGAATGTCTTTGCCGTAATGGATTGAGAAACGACCACAAATGCGAATGACAATTTTGCTCTTGCATATGAACAATGCACTGCCACATTGTGCTAATGTTGTGATCTCATTATTGGCTAACCATGCTATTGAACTTTTGCCACACCCACTCTACTCATTTGATTTAACCCCGAGAGAATTTTCGTTGTTCCCAAACCTCAAGGATTCTCTTCGTGGACGCCATTTTGCCAGTAAATCATCCCTGGGAAGTGTTATTTTCCATAATCTGAAACATATCTCCAAAGTTGACTATGTCACATTCTACACAAAATGAACGTAGCAATGGCAACTGTGTATCAATAAAGAGTGAGAGTTTGATGAGAAAAAGGGACAGGTTAGTTCCCTACATCTCCTTGGAAATTAGAACGAAACGGCACGCACTTTTGGTGTGCACCTCGTATATCACTGAAACGTTGCATTTAGGAAGAAGTTGCAAGAATTTCCCTAGATATGCTGCATAGAGTAATGAGTGACCTTAGCAAGATACTTATTGAGTGTGTAGAGCGAAATGGCGGTCATCTACAAGTTATCATTTTTGGACAATAACATTTTTACTGCAACACTGTTTTTTTTTATTTTGTGCAACACGTTTTTCTGTTTGGTAACGTAAAAATACACAAATAAGCAAATGTTTTCATGTCTAGCTTGTATTCTAACTTGTTACACCTAAATAAATTTCATTATTTGCTCTTAATAACGTTTCTAAAATGGGCCAATTTACTATGCGGCCTTTATAATTTATATCAGCGGGAGGCATGTGGTCCCGATTCCGCGTTAAACTGTAGGTCCACATCCCATATAGCCTCGCTGCTGAAAGGGTCGATAAACTGTAATTCATCCATGTATATACAGGGTAGCTCAAAAGTAGGTATACACCCCTGCATCGATCAAGTATAACATTCTAGTTTATGGATTCATTTGCTTCGGCTGTTAGGAGCTTAAGGTAAAAGACATTAAGGACAAATAATAAAGAAACTAAATCTACCTTATGGATAACAATAAGAAATGATATAAAATGAAATGAGCTGGTCAGTATGGTACTATATACCTACTTTTGGGCCATACATACTTTTCATTCCAGCCTACTAATGCAAATTTAAGAAAAAAAGAAAGAGAAAAAAGAAAGAAAGAAATTTGAATGAGTCCTATTTTACTGCTAAATTTCTATCAGAAACAGCCTATGTTAAAAGTCCAAACTGTATCATAATGAACAGTTACAAAAGTTTGGAAGGAAAATTGGATGTTCAGTATAGATGTAGCAGACTGTGCATGTTTTACATTTCAGACGTTTCACATTTCAGACCGCATTGAATTATAAGATGGAATCGAATTTTATGTAAAACTAATATAAATAAAATCTTGTTTTTAAATAAGCAAAAAGGGACCATTTTCTAGTCATCTCTAAAGATTTATATGTTCCGAACATCCAGTCTCGATTTCATCTATTGCGGATATAACGTTGTAATTCGCACAGATAGAATGAACACGCTAGAACTGAAACAGCTCATCAAGTCAGTTGGGTGATGTGGGTTAACTTATGGACCACCACTAGGTCGAAGTTTCGAACCCGTAGTGACCCGGTGATTCGATTGAGACAATAAGTCGGAGAATAAAATTCTTTCAAAGGTGACCAGAACTGGAGATGTTATCCCCAGAGCACGAAAAACATAACGCCAAAGTTCTCACAAGTAACACTTCACATCGTTGCTGCCGGTCTGACGCTAAACTATACATTTTCGGAAAGCACTAGTCCTAAATAGGATAACTACACAGTGCGACGGTCAGACGTTGCCGCGTTCAGGACTTATGGAGCGTCAAACATTAACATGGGGTTTATGAGAGTTACAGGAAACGAAGAAGAACACAAGGTTTGTGACGTTTGAATCGACGTTGTCTGATTGAGCACTTGTTTGCGTAAGTTAAAGGGTACAATCAATGTGCAAATCGTCGAACAGAGCATGAGAGATGCAAAGAGTGCGCTCACAGTGTGCACACTTGACGAACGGTAGTTCGCCGCACGTGAAGCACACGTCACCTTCGTCGAGGGAGTCAAAGCAGTACTCGTGCGGAGAGATCCACATTCCCGGCTCCTCGTCCAGATAGCCAGCCTTGTGGAAAGCGTACCGGATCAGGTTCTTGAATCGGGGTGCGCTGAACTGGTAGAGTGAAAACGACTGTAGTGCCAGGAATCGATCGCGATGCCAGATATCCATGACACTGTCCATGGCCAGTGTGTCGGTCACAAAGCGTACAAAGGACTTGTACTGACGGAAGAAATGCACATCTAAAGGCTGAATCTTTCCAGTGCAACCACCAGGAATCAGTCTCTTGTGCAACGCAACGTCGGCAGGCTTCAGTGCGTTCGATAGATTGTCGTCCTTGTTCAGAGTCCACGAGTCCAATAGCAAAACGATCTTCTTCCGATCATCAGGCATGCTTGGCCAGAACACTTGCTCGTAGAAGTCCTTAAGGTCGTCCCTGTTCATGTTGGACGTTTTGCCAGCAAATGATTTGATGTTCGGTGGATCTGCAGGCTTGTTTCCCGGAAACTTTCCACTTGGTTCCGACACCAGTACATACATCGGCCGCAGAATCTCTCCGGCCATGGTGATCACGGGCATGATCATGTAGCTGTGGGTTGTTGCGCTCATGGATCCCACAACCGCTCGCACGACTGTTGTTCCTTTGGTACGGAGAGTGCGAGTACTCTGCAACAACTTCTTGAAGCTACTCTGATCTGCATTGGCAACCTGCGTTGGTGGGATGCTTTCGCTTGCAATGAGCTCGCGAGTCGCTAATACGAAAGCATCAGCCTGCTGCTGCAAGTCCAACTCTTTCAGTTGCCAGGTCCTGCCGACCCTGTGGGTGATTGCACGGTCCACGATGTTGTTGCGCTTCTTGAATCTGTACACCCACGACGGTGATGCCTTGAACTTGAGACTCTTGTTAGGGTCCAGTTCATTAGCTGTTTGCCTAGCCCAAATTCGCAACGTTCGATCGTGAATGATAGCAGTGTGCTGTTTCTCCGCGAACATGCCCCGAACTGCCTCATTGATCTCTGCCATCAGCGTCTTCTTGTCATCTTTGCCTTGTGTTGCCCCAAAGTGACGTAGCACGCCAATGTTCCGAATATACCTGAACTGATTCTGCAGAGTCGAGTGGGTAGCACGACCGGTCTTTGTGTTCCAAGGCCTACCTGTTTTTGGATTTACCGTCCAGTAGGCATAGGCTTTTGCCTTGTACTCGCGCCACTGCTCTGGTGTCATTTTGGAGTCTTCTGGAGGCTGATCCTGGAACTTCGGCTTCTTCACAGGAGAGGGCAGGTATTCTGACGCTGATGAGCCAGATGCGGAAGACGTATGAGACTGCTGCGATGACGAAGGCATCTCTGCATCCTCCTGCTCTTGGTCTTCCTCGTCTCCAAAATCCATGTCTCCGTCCCCCTGGTCACCATCACTGTCACCGAAGCCGAGCGTACGAATCTCTTCAACGACTTCCATCCCGCTGGTCAAAAGAGACTTGATGTGTGCCACCATCCTTTGCTCTTCCAAATTTGGATTGCGCTCATTTGTCCCGATCTCGGCCACCAGAGCCCAAACGACCACTTTCGGATCCATCTTACAACGCATACCTAAAAAACACAAAAACAACACAAATGTTAGCACAGAGTACAAATGCAAGACGAATTAGCATGAAATAATACGACTGCTACAACACACATGTTAGCACAGAGTTCAAATGCAAGACGAATTAGCATGAAATAATACGACTGCTATGGTTACTCTCATAAACCCCATGTTAATGTTTGACGCTCCATAAGTCCTGAACGCGGCAACGTCTGACCGTCGCACTGTGTAGTTATCCTATTTAGGACTAGTGCTTTCCGAAAATGTATAGTTTAGCGTCAGACCGGCAGCAACGATGTGAAGTGTTACTTGTCAGTTAATTAGATTTTCCAGACTGGATCGATCGGGCTAATCACCAGGCCTAAAAACTGCCTCGGTTTTAACTCTGGAGCATACATATACGCACATAAAGTATGTGTATGAGAGAGGGAGAAGAAAGAAGAGGAAGATGCAAAGACATGAAAACGAAAAGTCTAGAAAAACACAGAGAGAGAGAGAGAGAGAGACAAATATAAATATGAACCCTACTAATCATTACATTGTACTATAAAGAACGCACACAGTTTACTCAGATTCTCGCAAGTGATACTTTGTAAGTTCTCCAACCGCATATGAATGTGTTTGCAGCCATTATTTTATGTGAAAAATGATTCTACCTGATGAGGAATCGAACCGATATTTTCCATTTGGAAGTATAGCATGATACCAATACTCCGCCGACTGCTCTACCCAAAATTTATTTACAAATGGTTAAGTGTTTCTTTCTGACAACAATAACACGAAAACTGGATACTTCAGATCTATGAAGTGTTTGGAATTTAGGAATGGACAAATAATATCTATGGAAATTACCAGAACAATTCCCATAGGTATTATTTATCCTTTCCCAACCTACATTCGTAAATCGTCTCGATCATGATACAGGTGTTTGTTTCTTTATTCTTAACAATTGCTCGTCAAGTATGAGATGTCGAGTCTTCACAATCACTTTGTAAAAAAAATAACTTTTCTTGAAAAGGATTTGAACTCACGTTGAGTAGTTGTACTACTCATAACTCCCGTACGGCACTTCTATACTGTCACGCCACTTAAAGCTATTAGCAAAATATTACAAAGTTTAGCCCTGATCTTCGAAATGGACCAGCTTCTTCCTGTAAAGTTATTTACACCAAAGTGCACGCCGAAGTTCATTCATTCGACGATCTGGAGACAATCAGTGCCCACTAATAAACGAAATAGCATACAATCCAGGAAAAATTACAGAAATAACAACATATTATGTAGTAACTTCACCATGCAAGTTCACAAGTATGCTTATAATAATAATAATAATAATAATAATAATAATAATAATAATAATAATAATAATAATAATAATGATAATAATAATAATAATAAATGTTCACTTTCATTGTATAATTCTCAGTTCAACGAATAATGATATCAATATTCTCCTATACTTGCGACGTCGCGCACACGGCATCAATCTCACAAACGATTCTTTGAAAATTAAGCTCTTGTTCCATTTTCTGTTCCGTTTTCGAAAAAAAAAAAAAACAGGCGCGTATGGTTTATCCATTGTAAAGACCATATGGCATGAGGAGGAATCGATCTTACGTACACATAAAAGTTGGGAGCAGTACTACGCATGTTATTATTGAATAAACTTCTGTACAGCGTTACACAAATTATTTACTTACGTCTTGGTGCGCGTAAACATGGCAACCTATCTGGAAAATCTAGTTCACTGGAAATTTCGGCGTCGTGTTTTTCGTGCTCTGGGGATAACATCTCAGTCCTGGTCACCTCTGAACGAAATACTGTTTAAACGCAAGGAAATAAGTAAAACCTCTCTTTATCCTCTGTGTTATAGTCTCAATCGAATAAGCTAACCTATATCACCCAACTGACACAATGGCCCGTTTCAGATCTAGTGGTTCATTCTATCTGTGCGAATTAAATGTTATATCGGCAATAGATGAAATCGAGACTGGATATTCGGAACAAATAAATCTTCAGAGATGACTAGAAAATGGACATTTTTGCTAAATAAAAAAACAAGATTTTATTTATAATAGTTTGATACAAAATTCGATTTTATCTTATAATTCAATGTGTTTTATTTACGTCTGAAATGTGAAACATGCACAGTCTGCTATATCTATAAGGAACATCCAATTTTCCTTTTGAACTTTTGTAACTGTTCATTATGATACAGTTTGGACTTTTAACATAAGCAGTTTCTGATAGAAATTTAGCAGTAAAATAACACTCATTTAATTTTTCTTTCTTTCTTTTTTCTCTTTCTTTTTTTTTTTAAATTTGCATTAGTAGACTAGAATGGAAAGTATGACCTTAGCTATCTACTGAGTTTATTAGAATATATTTCGGATCAGTACGTCTAATGAACATTACCGACTTTGCAACAGAATCACGCAGAAGCAAAGCATATGTGTTAAAGTTTTGATGTTATCCTAGATGTGTCTCAAAGCTTACAGTACCACTGGAAATTGAGCATTTAATTTGACCACCAAGTTTGCTATTCATTTTGAAAGTGACTTAATGAATTTTTTAACATCCTCTATGTATTCGAATAGCCTTGAAAAAATATTTTTAAAAAACGTTACTTCTATATTGCTGATGGATTTGTGGAAACGGAACTTTATAATGTTAGACTCTTTTCTTACTACGTTAAAATTCCATTTTTTTTTATCTGTTCTCATTTTTCTTTTTCTTCTCTCTCCTTCTCTCTCTGCCTCACTTCTCTACCGCTGTCTAACAGCCATTCATTAGTTTCAATTTTTCACTGGGTGTGTATTTAAGTTTCTCCCTACATCAACGTACGAATCTTGTTTCGTCTCGATTTTATTCTTTCATTTTATCGATACTAATACATGTCTATTTTAAAATTAGAATTGTGCTAACGCTGTTTGCTCATTTTAGTATGGGAGAGAGTAAAGGATGAGAGATAGCATGTCTCTTTACCAGACACCGTTATGGAGTAAGAAGATGCATATTGGTTTGCCTAGATGCACGGTGTTAACTGTCGCAATTTTTTGATGCAAAGTGTACAATGTGAAACGTTTAAAAATCCATGTGTGACTTCGCTATAGGTAGTTATTATAACATCGTCATCTAAATTGGTGATGTGTCGCTCGGGAATGAGTCGGATCATCTAAACGGCCCTTTTGTATGAGTGATTGAGCCATGACTTATCTCTACTGAGTCATATATCTTTCAAAGTCATAGATTCTTCGGAGTTATGGTTCTTTGGGAGCTGTCGTTCTTCGGATGCGGAAATTGTTTGGAAACTTGGATTTGTACGTCACTCACTCGCGAACTGCTCTTTTACTTCTGGATCGTGGTTCAGTCAGCTACTGTTGTGTAGTGGTGATTTCGATGGTTCTCATTGACAAGAGATGTGCGTGACCTCGGACAATGAGAACCACACGAAGATGTGCTTAGAATATACTTCGCTTATCTCGAAAACAGTGGTGTGAACCATTTGCACACAAAACTGCGCGTCTTATCACGAGAAACATTTAAAAGATCACCTGCACAAGGCCCAAGAGAAGAACTTTGTCATGACTGATTGCTATATTTCTCTTTGCTTAAAATAAATTTCACTATCTGAAAAACAAACCTGTTCTACTGACCCCATCATGCTGTCCCGCTATTCAGTCTTCAAAATGTAGGTGTGCGATTTTAATGAGATGGTCAAAGCAAAGTGGAACAGAACGAAATGCACATCTTACTAATGCCACCCTTTCCACATTCAACAGGACATCTCTATTCAAGCAGTCCAACATCAAAGCCACATTAATTTCAATTTCAAATGATATTGGTATGTCAAGATCATAATCTGCTTTTGCCAAGCATATTGTAACATATATTTGTACAGTCAGTGACAATAGTTCTTTCCGTTTCATGAAATTAGTTTCAGAATGAAAAACAATTAGATTACAGTTTTCAGTTAATTAAAACGAATGTAATTTTCTATACTTTTCGGCCACACCATCATTGTATGTTTCACTCATAGCACCGTTATCCCCCCAAAACAAATTTTATCAAATGGAGAGAACTTTCGACGCTGACTTTACTTGGGTGCAGAAATTTGATTGTAAAGGACAGAGTGAAGTCTGATGATGAAATGACAGTCGTGTGACGTACTTCTTCCTTTTTTTCACATTGTAATCTTACAAAATCAACGATTCTTCTCACGTAGTGCTTATATTGTCTATATTGTTTACAGAACATAGAATGTGTACATCAACAGGTTGGCAATATTTTGCTATCTTCGGTGGAAATATCTTGAGCGTAACATCCTTGTTCGGAAAACTTTCATCTAACAGAGTATAACCTTACGACCTGACCAAGAATCACACAGCAATAGGCTCTTCGCGTCGTCACTTTTGCCACTCTTGCTTCACTCCATATGAATGTTCCGTGGACATGTTGATTGGGCCAAAAGTGCTTTGTGGCTCTAGAAAATAGATATAGAACTTGTTAGATAATTTGACACTCATTGATAACGCCATACTAATTGTATGTATGTAGAGCTACGCACAGATCGCAACACACCATCTGCAGTTTTCTTGCTTCTGTAAGATAGTGTTAACAATGAAGACATTTCATAATTAAATTGACTTTGGTCACTGTTCCAAACATTTTCTTCGTCTACACTCCTATTCGTTACATATTTTCTTACTTCCTTCTAAAACACTTGTGTCTTCTGAGGAGTACTATCATTTTCTTGTATGTTCTTACGTGTTACGCACGTAGTAATATACCTTACAGAAATGCCATTTTGAGCCTTAAGTTTGTTGATAAAAGTAATCGAAGCTGTGAAATTGTCTAGGCCAACTTCTTTAGATACTTCTAGTGTCCACATTTTCAGATGCCAATAGTGAAAAGCAGATCCATACGTTCCTGGTCTGTCAAATTGTGATATTATATGCTCTTTTATAGTTTCTAATTGTGACAGTCTGTTTCGTTTGAAGTGAACTCGTTCTCATCTTTTGCCAGTTATATAATCTAATACTACTTTGTAATTTGATTTAATGCGAATGTACTTATAGCGCCTTATAAGTTTGCTATAGGAGTTGAAGCAACAATTGTAATAGTCATCATAAATGTTCTCCAGTACGTTGTCATCAATACCTTATAATATAGTGGCCCTCAACATTTTGGGTGGAGATGATTCGTACTCACTTTCGCTTGAAGGTTCTTGTTATGAAGATGAAGGCCTTGTAGTGCTGGATAGACCAACTTCAGGTACGGGTTCTTACTGTCCTCAGATTTCTATACCTATCCAGCGTATCTTCATTCATGTTTGGTTCATCCCCATTGTATTTGTGAATTACTATGCTATATAACATATTCGCGATTTCCATATCCTCGGCTCTGATTACGTTTCCATATTTAGCAGGTCAGACCTTTGCTTCTAACAGTTTGACATTCAAGGGATTAATTTGCCTCATGATGCCGATGTACTCTCTTTGCACTCTAACTTTCAAGCGAACCTTCCAGAAGAAGGCCTCCTACAGCACCTATACTATTCACCCAACTAGAGTAAATAGTTACTCGTGCAGATACAGCATCGAATGATGTTAGCAGACAACGACTCCGTTTTTCGTGTGAATGACTGATACCACTGTTTTGGCGCATGTGCGATTCCTAATTTAAACCCATTTTACGTGTGGTTCTGAGCGTTCGTGGTCACTCAGATATCTTGTGAGCAGTCCGGGGGCAGAAGGCTCCGGGGTAGTAGGCCTAGTAACTAAAACCGCCTAAGAGGCGATTCTTTTCCTTTCCCTGTATTTTCTCTTTCAACTGGACATAGACAATTCATTTGAGAAATTAAACAATAACAGAGTGCGTGTACAGCAGTGAAAAGAACTGATAAGTCACTTAGCTTTCACTCATGTATTCATTTTGCAACTATTTGTTTTAAATGCATGTATTACACAATTCTTAAGGAGGGGGATAATATGTTAAAGAAACTTATAATTAAAACAAATCCTTAATAATTGCAATTAATTTTAAATTATATTTTATAAAAAGAGAGAATCGAACCTTGCTACGATTTACTTCATTTTCTTCATGAAAGGTAATTCCAGCCTAAATAATGATGAACACTTAACGGTATTTTAAGCTATTTTGTGTGATACACATAAAAAAATCTTACGATTGTGATGTATTAAATTGAAAATGAAATGAAATCTTTAAGTTTTACGTCCCACGGTTATGCCGATTAGGCTAAAGGAGACGGTGATTATGAGAGATGAGTGAAATGGTGGAATGAAGAAAGTGGGAGGAAACGGGAGAACCCCGAGAAAACCCACGAGCACGGTGTTTGTCCACCACAAAGTTGTATTAAATTGAAAACTCAATTCCCATTAAGTTGTACCCAAAACAATATAGCTGAATTTTATTGGAGCACACATAGTTGACATAATTGGATGCGTTTCTACTATAAGACCCTGTGCACTTACCTACTCTTCAACATGTAATTGTTAACGTGGAATTGAACGTAAAAATTTACATGTACAGTAACGATGAACGCCATTCTTTGTATTTACCTGTAGTTTGAATATAAATCCTTCATTGGATAGTCAATAAGCAGCCTAAGGGGAAAAAAACTCCAAGCTGTAAAATTTCTCACTGCTGATCACCCTGTTGCACCATTTCCTATATATCTAATTGAAATTCAAATCGTTCGCAGAATGAAACGAAAACAATATCAGCGACCCAGCCGGCTATAGTCCTAACTAATCACATTGTCTACTACTGGCAGTAGCTAATTGTATCAGTTTCTAATTGTATCAAACCAACGCGCTCAGAATTATTTGATTAGTTCTTGTTTCCAGAAGTTCATAATCCCCAAACTACTTTGAGTGGCGACTCTTCAGTCTCCAGTCACACGATTTACTTTCAATTTGAAGAGCAGCTCAAACGTTTCATATTTTATGTTTCCCTCGGAGTCAAATATCCATCATACTTAATGTTTGCCAGTAGATGCACACTACTATTTTCACCCTCCGTATATTGGAAATTTTCCGGAGAAAAACTGAAATCAGCACTCAGTCCAATGGTTCTGGATTTGAGACCCGAAAGGCTGTAAAAGAACGGGTGCTATTGAATTAAATTAAACCAAGCAGGTTAAGAGTGACCTTTTCTTGTTGAATGTCTCTGTGGCTACGGTAATCTTTTACCTGATTTCTTTGGTGCAGTAAGCATCTCTCGTCAAAATACTACCTAAATATTTGAAATTATCGACTTCTTCAGTTCTCTTTGCTCTACTCCCACCCGTAACGCACATTCTCCATGGCACATTCTCATAACATTCGATATTTCCATTCATATTGTTTATCTATGTTTGTCCATCTCATTTCCTGTAGTTCTTATTTGGATCTACCTACAATAATCTATAATCTGCATACTTCAAATTGTTAATGATCTGCCCTCCAATCTTGATATCTTCAATTCCCATTAATACTTCTTTCATAAAACATTCACTGAAGGTTGAAAAATATCCTAATCTGACTCCTCTTCCTATCTCCACACTATTGATTTGTCCTTAATTCAAGCGCAACTTCACACGTTGTTTTATGTACAAATTGAAAATCAGTCATGGGTCTCTCTATTTGATCTCGATTTCTTTTCAGTATTTTCAGAAATTTTGGACAATTGACCAGATCGAAAGCTTTTTGCTGGCCGATGAAACACAAACACAATTCTTTCTTTACGTCAAGAACTCATTTTAATATACGAGTATTGCCCATCAACTCAGTAGGATCTTTAGTGTTTCTTCTTTCCGGAGTCCAAATTGACTTTCCTGCAACATCTCTTCTATGTTACTTTCGAGTTATCTGTTCAGTATGTGAACAATAATATTTTCAGTATCTGAAATAAGGCTAATAACTCTGATACAGTGCATTTGTTTGCTTGCTTTTTTGTTTGGCAATCCAACCATTGTAACATCAAGAAAATCCTTTGGCCATTCTCCACTCAGGTAGATCTTGTTAATAAGTTAATTCAGTGTTTTCATTCGATTTCTCTTTTTCTTGATTGACTTTTACCAGGTTTATACTTCCGCCACTAGGAGATTATGATTCAAATCAATGTCTGCTTCCGGTAGCATCTTCACGTCTCGTACACTATTCCTGAAACGTTGCTTGATAAGAATGTATTATATTCTCTAGCGTTTCTTATCTCCGGAATCTTTCCACATGTACAGCTTGGGTTTTCTTTGCTTAAACCACGTGTTCGTCACTTCCATATCATATTGCCTAGGAAAGTCGTAAGCATCTGGCCCCGTACGTATCTTTCAGTTAGTCCAAATGGCCCTACCACATTATTCGTAGCTCCTTCTCCCATTACGTTGTAGAAGTATCTCATTACTATGGCATTGACTTTACATCTTCTCTCCTGATGCAATATGTCACTATCTCGTCATATATTATTTCCACTTCATTGTCATCATGGTCGGTTGTTAGCACATAGACTTGTATAATCACAATATCTACTGGTTTTGCACTTAGCTCTACAAACATCAAGCGCCACTGAAGCCAAAGAATTCTACTTTGGTTACGCTTTTTGCTATTTCATTCCTCATTGCCATCGTGACGTCATCCTTGAACTTAACGTCATCTGAATAGAATACTATGTATGTGTAATTTACCGAAACTATTTCATCTTTTTTTGACCATTGCACTTCACTGAAACCCACTATGTTCACTTTGCATTTATCCATTTTCACTTTTAAATTTTAAATTTTACCCACACGTAGTAATGTTTGTACGTTTCAGGTTCTTATGCTGGAATTATAATTATTATTATTATGTTCTCCTTTGATGATTTTTCTCGGAGTAGTCTCCATCCGGAGATCCGAACAGTGGACTATTTTATCTCAGGAACATTTTACGTCAGGAAGAACCATCTTTGTATTTATTCTCCTCCTTCATCCCTTCTGGGGAAAATAATGTAGTAGTATTCCCATTTCCTTTCCATATCTTCATGGTGTTAACCACCTTGTAGGACAATTTCCCCTCCTAAGGATAATATTCCCTTACCTCTACACTCTCATCTGTCTTCCGAGCAAGTTATTGGCACCTGGTAAAGGTTGACTTTTTATTCCGGGAATTAGTTAGTCGGTCCTCACCTACGTTAGCGGCTGGCTCTGATATAATTTATTCGCTAATTAATCTCTCCTACCTTACTTTCTCCTAGTGTGTATTTAGCTAACCCTCTGAAAAAGTTGTGGCTGTTTTTTTTTATATAATCCGTTGCTAACTCCACTATCCTATTTCTAAATGCGGATATAAGTATCATGTGTTAGCCAAATTCCTAGTAAAAGGGTAAAACGACTCGATATAGGTCCCTCATAGTTTTGGGCGATTTGAATGCCCCAACAAAGATCAAAATCTTATCAGAAAGCTGTGGACTATATTAGTATAATTACTGTAATTTCGCATGCCTTCGAGGACTAACTATAAAGGTACTGTTTCCCTTTAACTATTGATGGATGTATGGTACACTGAACATAACAAGAACTTCAAATAGATATCACATACGACTTACTACAATGATGCCTTATTTAAATATCCTTACTAAAATTGAACATTTTGAGGAACTTCCTTGTAGCCATATGTTTAAGTAAATGCACCTCGATGCAATGACATCGATTCCCGACGGCAGCTTAGGTGGTTTAGATCCCATGTTAATTTTCTAGATCCATGTGTCATGCAGTCTCAATACTGGAAGGAAAATTTAGTCTCAAACCAAGCAGCCGACCAGAAATCAAAACTTTCTACCGCAACCTACACCAAGAAGCTTGTACTAAATAGTTTAATGAGTTTCCTCGTTCTTATATAGTTATCGTACACGTCTTTAGTACGGGAGACCCAGGTTCGATTTCCGGCGGGAGATCATGTAGTTCGGAACTCACATTAAGCTGTAGGTTCACGTCTTATGTAGCTTCGCTAACGATAAACTTATACGTAGCAACAATAACAATAAGAGTCAGTTTAAATGAATTTGATTGGGGTGCTTTGGTTGAATGAAAATTTGGTTAAACCGGAATAAAAAATTTCGATATACAATACTGTACATTTGTAAACAAGTTTCAATTAAAAGGTGTCTCTTGACTTTTACAGTACAGTGCAATAAGTGTCTTAAAAGTAGACGTGGATGGGAGAATGAATGATTACATTCAATGCCTCGTAAAAATCAACTTATTGCTTAATAAATAACCATTAGACCAAAACAAACACTGTACTCATTGTTGGTATTTTTAAATGAAAGTTACGCACGAGCAGTTTTTTGCCGGTTAGGAACCCGAAAATTCGGTTAAATGTGATTCGGTGAAAGGGGACTGCAATGTAATAATAATAGCATTAGATCAAACGAAGGACCATGATCGGCAGGCAGCTTTCATTTGGTTAATATATGATCAAAGCATCGACTAAAGTAGCTCACCATTAATTTCAGGAGTGCGAGCGGTCCTAAGTGCAATTCCCGGTGGGGGCACTCGGTCGAAAAAGTGTTAAAAGGTTTTTCAGGTCAGCCATTCTGAATGAAGTTTTCCTGGGGTTTCCTCATCTACAGTAGACAAATACCGGGTTGGTACCTAACGTATAGGTCCCAGGCTGCTTCTTTGCTTCCCTTTCCCTGAATAGGGTGCTCACCGAGGGACGTCATCCCTCTTAGGTGACGGGCTAAATGGCCATACATGCCGAAAGCCCAGAAATCTTATTAATTTCATGATGGCATCAACTCTGAAAATATCACTTAACAATCCTGAAGAAGGATTATGGGCAATGTAACTTACAAATTAAGATCAATTTATTTATAAAAGTTCAAATATCTCTGCTGGAATATTTCATAATTGGTTTTCGCAAGAAGATACACGTATAGAATTAAGATAAATTTCGTTATTCATAATGTATGATTCTATCTATTAAGATACGATACATTATTTATGTAGGAATTTTTGTGAAACTAGGCATTACTGATTACTTATTTGTAACCTGTAAATAATGACCCTGATAATTCTACTTTCAACATAAGGTATGCCTCACACTAACAGCAAAAAGGATGGCGAGGAAGAACTGTTTGGTGAAAAACCTAGAAGCTGTGGAAACTTTGGGATCCACATCAACGATATGCTCGGATAAAACAGGAACACTCACTCAAAATAGGATGACAGTGGCTCATATTTGGTATAATAACGCAATACAAGAGGTGGATACTTCTGAAGATCAATCAGGTACTAGTAATTGCCTTAGTTTTTAATGTAATACGAGGATTAGGAAACTTTAGAAAAAAGATAGTGTAAGTTAGGTGTGATGTAATTATTATTGAGCGTCCTGTCGAGAGCCCATTCAAGATGGAGCTGGTTTACAATAGTGGGGAATTTAAATGTTTTCAACCAAGACCAATGTATAATCAGCTGCCAATGTATTGGGCCAAGAGCAAAAGAAACTAGAGTTACAACATCCCCATGGGATGACTATATAGTGCAGTCATTTGCATTGGCCTATATATGACGTAAGAGTTCGTAGTATTTTTACAATCAGAGGAATCGCATTGAGAGACGCGTTAAGCAAAGGAGAAAGAGATGGTAGAAGAATAGAATAAATAGGTGTTGGCATTCTACAAAACCATTGACAACGCTTTTAATGTTCTTGTTTGCGTGTCAGCATTGCTTCTCTCTCATCAGCATCAGGTTCTCGGTCTCCTCCTTCCCTTTCCATGAAGTTTACTGAGGGGAGGAGCAGCAACTGTGACATTACAGAGCATACAGGTGCAAATGTCTTATGTATATTTTTCTTCTTTAATTTCTGTCTTGAACTGGTGAACCTCTGAGTTCTCAGGGCAGTGATATTACGAAAATAACAAATAGAGCCAGTGACCAAGCTAGAGGGGGCAAAAGGATGGCTGCCATTGCGCTTACTTCGGCTGCCCCCAAACAT
This sequence comes from Thermobia domestica, assembly GCF_964235325.1. NCBI lineage: Eukaryota > Metazoa > Arthropoda > Insecta > Zygentoma > Lepismatidae > Thermobia > Thermobia domestica. Next base: position 75,644,378 of record NC_137464.1, read on the forward strand.
GCTTTATTGTCATATAGTTCACGTAATATAAAGCTATTGTTTTCGGTATATAAAAACAGTCGCCCCTCAAAAATAATTCCTTTATCCTCCGCTTGCCCCCTCCCAAAAAATTAAACCTATCATCGTGTAAGCTGCCAGAACCACCAACGTGAGTTGCGTATCAAAATGTAAATATAGTAATTTACATATACATATTAATATAATTTATAGCCAAACTTAAAAATAAGTTGTAATTATATTAGGATTAATTCTAATATGTAAATATGTATTAATAAAAGTATGTACACCGTATATTCAAAAAATAGTATTCATGTTAGAGTCCAAACTTATTACTAAAAAAAATCTCTGTCTAAAAACACTCATCTTTACAAAATTTCAACTTTCGCATCACACACCGTGACAGGATTAAAAGCCAAGAGTTCAATTACCTTTGAGCTAACATAAGTAGGGGGCAGGCCCAAAAGACTGCAGGTTTATAACGTATATTCTATATGGAACAAAAATCAGAAAAATAAAATGAAGTTAAAAGCATTAACCAGCAACTATTGTTATTTCCAAACTCACTCTATTGCTTGCAGATATACACCTTAATGCTACATTTTTGTTACAACAGGTGTTAGATTTTCAATCTAACGTGTATTTTCACACCTTTGAGAAGAAACGTTAAGTAAAATTTGGCTGGTAGGCGAGCCTGACAAAAAAGAAAAAAAAACAGCGTTTATGTCAGGAGTACCAGATTTAAATGGTATATTATTAATAAGTAATATTTAACATTAAAATGTTCTTGGAAATTTCGATACTCGTTAAAAAAATGTTTTACGCGACCCCGCATCGATATTTCGTTTCCAACATACTTTCCATTCTGCCAAAAGGTTTTTCCTCAGCCACTTCTAAATGATGACAGGTGGTGTGTCTGGGGGAAGGAAGGAGCAAACAACGCACCACCAAGACGGATTTGTTTGTTTATCTAGCATTTAAAAGGACGACAGCTCCAAAATTTTTTTAAAAAAATATGTAAAACAATTATGTATCATGTTGTATTTGACATTATTATTTGTCCTACATAAAAATTTAATCTCAATTTATTCATATTTTAATATTGTAAACAATAGTGCAAACAAATTCTCTCAATCCGCCACCTAAGTATAGTTTAAATTTTAAATTTTAAATTTTAAATTTTAAACTTTAAAATTCGGCCACCAGAGGCGGTACCTATCAGAAAAAAAAGGTTCCTGCTTCTGCCTTTCCTAACTGTATCTAAGCTACCTACTACAAATAAAAAACTGAAAACTATGATTTAAAATAATTAAAATAAAGTTTAAAAAAAGGAACATACTGGTGGGTAAAAATAAGTTCCAAGTTTATGGGCAAATAATGAAAATAGTGACAATACGTAAATTTTAAATTAGTTACAAAACTTGTACATATAACGCCGCCTCAAACGCGGGTGACACATCACACAGAGAAAAGGTCAACAACCTCCAAAACAATGGAAATAAAAAAAGTCTAAACTTTTTGAAAAACAACCGGCGGAAGTAAAATAGAAAACCATAGGCAAAAAAAAAAAAGAGAGAGAGTTGACATATAGCCGCCGCAAACTGCCAATTCTTTTTACTCAGTTTGTGTCCGCCATAGCAATTTAAGCAAGGTGTGATCACTATTTCAATAAAACTGCAAGAGTATTATTTTTCAGTAAGTTATGATATTAGTGAAAAATGAAGTAATCATCACTTTTTATTAGTTATAGCCAAAGTAAAAAAATGTTTAATACTCGCTAATGAAACATTCAGTAAGCGAAACAACATTTAGAAATTATGTTGTGACTGTATAGTAAACATCATAATAGTCAATTACCAAAATCTAAATTGGGATTATTCAACGTTATTAATCCCTTAAGGACAGGGCAACAACAAACTTACTTAAGAAATTTTATTAATAAACCAAACTTAATAAACAACGTTCTAAGCCCGTTAGTACTCTGTCAAGGCAAGAAGAACTTGGTTTAAAAAAACCTTATTAGAAAAAAAAACTATAGCATTAATTCAATTAAATAAAAATAAACAAACTCCCAGCCTAAACAAAAAATAACATCTCTTAAAAATACAAATTCAAAACAGAGCCAAAAACAGTAAAAAAAAGTACCACAGTAAAAAGAACTGCCCAAAGTAAACAAAACTACAAATAGTAATAAATATCAAATATCAATAACTATAAAACTTTAAAAAAAACTTAGTGCTCACATGATAATTAATCAATCCGGGTATTTTTTAATATTAGTTTTGTCTGTATACATAAAAGATTGTATAATATTAGTTTAAATAAAAGTAATACTCACAATCCAATTTCAAAATTATAATCTTGTGAATGCCCCTGACCCTAAAAGCAAAGGTAAATACCATTATAAATTTGCTTCTCTCTCTTTCAAAAATGCCGCTTGGCCAAAAAAAAAAAAAGCTGTAAACTCTCCTTCTGTCTTCAGTTAAATTTTTATCTAATGATAAAAAAACATCTGATAAAAAAATGGCAAAAAAATCAAATTATAGAGGCCATAACCATGGGGAAATCGTCAAAGGTGCAAAACAACTATAAACTCAAGTAGGAGGAAAATATTAACCTCTGTAAAAAAAATTAAAATTAAACTATCTAAATAATTTCACTTCAATTTAACTATGTCAAATTTCTTACTAAATCCAATTATAGTTTTATATGTTTATTGTTAAACAAATTATCTTATATCTGTTAAAAAAAATTACAAGTATCAATATTTCCTCCACCCATCTCTCATGTGCTAAAAACTTAAAAATATATTCTTTATAATAACTTTAAATAACTACGCAAACATATTCATCCAGCTTTAAGCATAAAAAAGCCCTTTACGTGTGGCTTATACAAAAAAAAAATGCCCTTAACAACCGTTACTCACAAGGGATTTGCGTGGCCTCGAACGCTCAGAACCGCACAAAAATGTGTTTAGAATATAAATTACTCATCCTAAAGACAGTGGTAAGAGCCATTTGCATGCAAAACTGCGTGTCTTACCATGAGAGGCATTTGAATGATCTCCTCTGCACGGTCCAAGAGAGAAACTTTGGTAACGCGAAGAAACAAAATGGCGATATAAAAGGATCAAAAACACACATATTGTAATGTGGGGACCAATTGCTATACTTCTATCTGCTTAAAATACTTACGCTATCTGATCAACAAACTTTTTCCACTGGCCTGATAGTGTTGTCCCGCTTTTCAGTCCTCAAAGTGCAGGTGTGAGATTTCAATGAAGTAGTGAGAGCAAGGTGAAACAAAACGAAGTGCACGTCTCATTAAAGCCATTTTTTAACATTCAGCAGTACTTCTGCATTCAAGCAGTCCAATATCAAATACCACACATGTAACTACATTTTCAAACAATGATATTGATATATCAAGATCATAATCTGCTTTTTGCCAAGCACATTGTAACATGAGCTTGTACATCGGAACAGAAAGTTGATTGTATAGCAAAAAGTGAAGTCTGATGATTAAATGACGATGGTGAAACTTTACTTGTGCTTTAATATATATATATATATATATATATATATATATATATATATATATATATATATATATATTGTAGTATTACAAAATCAACGATCCTTTTTCACGTACAGTTTATATTGTTTGAAGAAGTATACATCAAGAGGTTAGCAATATTTTGTTGTTTGTGGCAACATCTTGAACGTAACATCATTGTTCGGAAAGATTTAATCTCAGAGAGTATGATCTATATCATGGCCTTACCAGGAATTACACAGCAATAGGTTCTTTGCATCGTCATGTACATGTTCATCAGGAACGCTAGTTAGTAAACTTTTCATATGTTCTTTCGTCATTTTGACACTTTTTTTTGCCTCCGCATGAATGTTTTGCGGACATGTTGCTTCAAATTTCTTTGAAACATTTGGGGCGAAAGTGCCTTGTAGCTCTTGCAAACATATATAGCGGTTGTTAGCTAATTTGTCACTCATTGATAACTCCACATCAATCGTATAGCTGTGTGTAGACAGTAGGTATATGTAAAAATCAGAACATATACCTACGGCCAAGAATAGTTTTGAATTCCTTATGGAGAGTTAAGGTAATTTTATTTCATAGAATGTTTGGCCGTCCTGAAGGAGAGGGAACACACAATGGGGAGACAATATTTGATATATAGAAGAATAACAGAGTGGTGATGATGTTAGGGGAAGTGTACAATAACATCCGGTAATATAATGTAAGTTGAGGTGAAAAACAACACCAGCTGGACTAAATTCAATTGAATGGTTGAATTGAAGAGGAGATGAGGGAGGTGGGGTATTGAAAATTGAGAATAACATGAGAGAGAAAGAACAGGTGATGTGGTAAGAGAGAGAGGTAGAGAGAGAGAACCTTCATACTTTGTGTGATTGATAATTGATGTGTAGTGATGCATGATGTGTTTTGGCTCTAAGAGAGTTCCAATTATATTGTTATTTATCAAGCCATAGAAAGATGTAATGATGCAAGAAAAGAGAACTCGTGTTTACAAGACCCAAGAGAATATATATATATATATATATATATATATATATGTGTGTGTGTGTGTGTGTGTGTGTTGAAAAATCATGAGAAAAAAAACAGACTACCCCTGTTTACGTGAATGAGAAGGCAAATGTGAATGATTGCATGCTATATTTTTTCTACTTTTAGAAGAGATAATTCTTTTTTTTTCTTTTCTGCTTTCTTAATATGTTGTTGTTATTTTAAAAGTTTGGTAAGTTGACCATGAGAACCGATTTTTTCTTGTACCAGCTGTGGATCACCCCGCCCACAGTGCTTTAACTTGAAAAAAAGTATGAGGGAAGAAGATTGATGGAACCACCGTGTTTAAAAACGCGATGTAGATTATATATGTATCTTATTATCTGATTAGGTGTGTGTGTGTGTGTTGCGTAGTTGGTGATTGTTCTGTGAATAAATTTATTTCTTCTACAATTAAAAGGTAAGAATTCCTATACGTTTTATTGATATGATTTGTGAACATAGCGAGGGGGGGCGTTTTCCCTTAACATACTTTTCTTGTATTAGCGCGAATGGAATTTGATTGAGTGAGAGAGCGAGCTTGTTTTATGCGTCTATGCTAATCAGGATTGATCATTTGAAAGTAACAACATGAAATATACATTTTCTTTAAAATCGCTAGGTACCAACGGATAGAAGTATTTCAGTTTAACGTCCCACGCTTTTGCCCGGTAGTCTAAGGAAGACTGATGATTAAGACAAGTGGATGATGATGGAATAATCGGCGCAATGAACAAGTGGGAGGAAACGAAATCTTTGAGTTTTACGTCCCACGATTATGCTGGTTAGGGTAAAGGAGATGGTGATGATGTGAAATGAATCTTTTATATTGCTTCACTTTACAGAGAAAGCTAAGAAAGTGTGAAAAACACCACAGTGTTTTGTTTACGACAATTTATAATATAATTCAAACCTGAGGTTTGTCATGAAAATGCTACTATCAGAAAGTTTACTTGGCATGTGTTGGAATTGGGAGGAAACGATAGAACACCGAGGAAGCTCACGTACATATTGATTGGTGGGGGGCTGGGATCGAACCCGGGACCCCAAACAGTAAAACTACAATGAAATCTTGAGTTTTACGTCCCACGATTATGTTGGCTAGGGTAAAGGAGAGACGTTGCTCTCATGAAATGGTGGAATGAAGAAAGTGGGAGGAAACGTGAAAACACTGAGGAAACTTACGCACATGTTGATTGGAGGGGGGACCCCAACCAGTAAAACTACAATTAAATCTTGAGTTTTACGTCCCACGATTATGCTGGCTAGGCTAAATGAGAGACGTTGCTCTCATGAAAAGAAAAAAAGGGAGAACACCACAATGTTTTGTTTATTACAATTTATAAAATAATTCAAACATACGATTTGTCATGAAATATTTGGTTGGGGTGTAGGAATAGAAATGAACGGTTTACCAGTGAGCCTGCCTGCCTTATCAATAATTTATTGATGTTCCATGTGTATGTATGTATATTTGTATGTGTGAGAGAGGGATGGGAAAAAAGCGTGAATGTGCATACTTGCTATCCATGCTTGAAGCGATCTTTAATGGACGCTGAATGGGATGGAATTTAAGACAATCCAAAGGACTTGAGAACAGTGGCGTATACGAAATATGATTATACGGGTGAATTATTGAGAATAAATTGAGACTGTAAGTGAATATGTAAATGCTTTTGAGTGATTATTTTTTTAGCAATTTAGCGTTACTTTAAAGATATGTGTACCATTTGAAGGGGTAAAAATTAGGTTTTGAGTATGAGATATGCTTATGTAAAGCTATTGGAAAGCACATGCAAATTATAGAAATTTTAAAATGTTCAAACATACCTAACACAAAACGCCGTCCTCTTCCATGTTTGAAGCACATACGAAAACTGTATACGAACAACTAAAATATGGCGGAAAAAAACACGGGAAATGACAAAATATTTTTGTCGGTAAACGTATGAGGCATTGCCGTTTCTACAAATAACAGTAAACCGAAAAGTTTTGATGTTAAGCACACAAAAACATGCATAGTACTGAAAATCATGGTTATATAGGTGACGCTGATGGAAAAGACTAAGATTTTTTCCGTATAATAACTTTAAATAATCATAAATCGCAAACTATTAATTGTAGAACAAAACGGACTACAGAAATCGATTTGTCAGGTCAAAATCTATATAGAAAGACACCCTACACGATAAACTTGAACAATTTTTATTTTTTTCGAATTCTTACAAGGGAAGGGCGGAGTGACATTACGTTTTTACGCTAAACTAATGGTCATAGAAAGAAAAGAAAGGTATTTTCTTGAAGGATAGGACCTAAGGAACAATATGATATCAGTTAGAACAATATAACTTGAAAATAAATTTAAATGATCATATCTCGTAAACTATTAATCGTAGGACAAAATGGACTACAGAAATCGATTTATCAGGTCAAAATCTACATAGAAAGACACCCTACATGATAAATTTGAACAATTTTTATTTTTTTCGAATTTATACAAGGGATGATCAAAATGTTATTTTTTTATTTTTGGCTTTTTACGGTAAACTAATGGTCGTAGAAAGAAAAGTATTTTCTTGAAGGTTAGGACCTAAGGAACACTACTATACAGGTTAGAACATTGTAAATTGAAAATAAAAATTTAATGAATTTGCATAAACAATATGGCGTCGATTTTTTTGAAACTTTGGAAATATGCTTATTACAGTATATATTTTTATATTAATAGATAAAATAAATGATATTACTAAAATAAATACCATTTTCGCGCCTTTTTTACCGCTACCGGTGCGCGCCGCGTGGTATTTGCGCCTGGAAAAAGGTTTTAGCGACGCGGGACGCGTAAAATATTGCCGCCCGGAAACTGCGCGGGGTATTACCGGACAAACAACACTCGGTAACTTGGTATGGTACATGTACACACACGCACACTCTTATACACACTAATGGCAAAGTTATGTGTACAGATGGCATTGTTTAAAAAAACAAACATAGCGGATGGATTTTAATGTGTTTTCTTTGCATTAATGATATGTAGTATATGTAATAAGGTTTATAATATAATATTAATTGGAATGTTTAAGTTTGAAATATTTACAATTAAACTAGTTTAAGCTATTTTTAAAATATTGTATTATCTTATTATAAAACACCAATAATTGGAAATTTGAACAAGTTAACACGAAGATTTCCGAACGTTTCCGAAGTTTTACGAACATTGCCGAACATAAACATAAGCGTTTATACACAATTCCTATACATGTTGGTAATTGTACCACACGAATGGTTCCGAAAATTACCGAACTTAACCGAACTTCCCGAAGTTTTACAAACTTTACCAAAGTTTTAATAACTTAACCGAATATAAGCATGAGAATGTATTAACTATTTTTTTACACGTTTATTAAATGTAACTTCCAAAAGACTTGTAACTTAGAAAGATATATTTGAAAAGTATATTAGTAGATATATGTGTAGTTGGGAATAATTGTAATTTTATAACGAAATTAATTATAATATCAACACAGAGTATAACACTACTACCTGTATAGGATGTAACACGGTTTGTGGCGTGAAATATAATCTCGTACCTAAAGGCATTTAGTTTTGTAATCTCATACCCAAAACCATTTAGTTTTGTAGTCTCGTACGCAGGTGCTTTAACATATTTTATATTAGTAACAGTAATATTACATAACGTGATGTAATTTGTAATTGTGGTATTATTTTTTATTAATTTGCTTGCGGTGCAAACTCCTTATTTATTTAACCTTTCGTAATAAATTACACGAACATTTCGTGTGAGCATACCAAAGATGATCCGAATATATTAATTATTTATATTCTCCTAATAAATTACTCGCAAGAGCAAATTTCATTTTTGAACTTGTGTTACCGGTTTAAAAATTCCTTTCTTAGTAATGCTAGGAATTTCTTTTGTTTATTTTTTTGTGCGTTGTGACCAGTATAGTATATATAACGCATGAATGAAGAAACGTTATCAAATGTTTGCTGGTAACCATACCTTCAACACGATATTTACTTACTGAATAAATTTATAGAAACATATATTTAAAGAAATACTAAAATATTATATTTAGAGAAGAGTACTAATATTAACTGTATTGTTACAGTTATTGAAATTGAAAACAAGATAAGAAGAAAACAAAAGAAGTAAGGAAGGAAGGAAGGAATCCTGATTTTAACCAAGTTTATTATACATACATAGCAGATTTACTTAGAAGATCATCGTAAGTATATTTATATATATTATACATTTTTGAATGATAATGTTTTTATACTTTGATTAAATATAGGTATATAAAGTATTATTTTTAAATTGTAAACTGATAAATATTTACAATAATATCCCATTTTAAAACAAACTAAATTTGTTTTATCAATGCATAAAACGTGTTTTAATAGAATCACACTATTTTAACAATAAAGTTTTTGCAGAATTTAAATATGATCACACACTATTTTAACAACGAAGTTCTTGCAGAATTTAAATATGATCACACTGTGAGTGTTCTATTAACAGAAAAATAAGTAGCGCTGCGTAGAAGTAAAGTAAATAACAATGTTAACTATATAACACAGTATTTTTATATATTGTTGTATTTATTTTATTGTAAACTAATTTTTGTTTTTATATTTTACAGATGGAATTTCTTGGTGCATCTATGGTTGAAGATTTCAATGAAGTTGATGAAATTTACTTGGCGGCAGTGATTGAAGGACTCAATACAAAGGAACGCGTGTTGGAGACCTGGTGGAAAATTATGGACAAACAACGCCAGGGATTCCGTGGCAGTGAAAGGTATGGTACCTTGCTATCTGCTCTTTTTAATTTTTCTTATGATAATCAAGCACTTATATTGCAATACACGATGTCTAGTGCTGACATCATTGACTTGTTCACACACGTATTTTTCCGTGAACAAGTCATGTACCAGTGGGCCCATGACAAACTCGTACATTTTAATTATTTTAATTGCGCACAAGGTGATAGGATAAATGCAGCAGAGGTAGCCGAATTTTGTAATTATGGATCGCGTTTTATTTTGGTTCATAATAATGCGATGCCATCTGTTGAAAATTCCGTGACCTTGGTCCACCAAGAAAATGTAACCTTGGAAAACATACTTCAAGAAGAAGATTTCAATTTAATTGATGAAATTATTAATGAACAAATAGAAAATGAAGCAACAGATGGTACACAAACAATTCAAAATTCCGCAGTTTTAGTAAATTCCGATGAGTTTGGATCATCTGATTATGTGGAGGCTTTATTAAACGAGTTATGTGAAAATGGACAAAATCCTGTGGATGTTGTAAATAATGAAGTACATGTATCAAGTGTACAATGTTCACGGGATACTCGTGGTTACGGAATGGGGTCTCCAAAGCCTAGTACCTCCGGTTACGTTCCTCCAAGTGAACGTAGCGGACATACAGATGTTCAAAATACAGGGGAAGGTAATTTCGAAGTAGTACATGAAAGCAGAAAAAGTTTCACTAAGTTTAACTTGGTGGGACATGAAATTGCGGTAAGGCCAATGGGAAATGAAGAAATTAGAAATCCTGCGGCCTATATTGAAAATCTAATGAACTTCGCATTGGATAATGTACTAAACAATGCGAGACCTAACGATTTTGTTGGAATGTACATTGATTCCTCCAATAGTAAGGATAAGAAAGCAGTGTATGTTCCATGGAGACGCCGCAAAGATATTTCTGCTAAGTCCGTTTTAGCTTCCATTACTAGAGTGTTAAATAGTAATGAAGACTTCCTTTTAGGTAATAATATCCTATTTCGTTTCCATATAGTAAATTCGATGTTTGGTGCTGGAAGAACACGTGATAATAATTCAACACTAGACAAATATTTACCGTTAAATGAATTTTTAGTACAACATTTGGTTGAGCTCCCGGGAACCGATAATGAGAAACTTTGTTTGCCTAAAAGTATTGCTTGGGGTATAGCAAAGCATACTGATTCACAACGAAATTTGAGTTATTTAACAGATCCAACTACAGATACATTAAAAGGTAGAGCTATTGCCCTCTGTACACGTGCAGGTGTTAGCTTTAAAGCAAAAAATGGAATGGATTTTAATGATGTTGAACTATTTCAGAAACATTTAAGTCCAAATTACCAAATTATTATTTATGAAAAAGTGCCCCAAAACATACGTGAATTTAGAGTACGTTATCCGGAAACAGAAGTACAAAGACCAGAGTTGCAGGATGCAAAACGGATCTATATTTATTACGATCAAAGGGGAAGTATTGGGCATTTCCGTCCTATTCGTACAATAACATCATTTTTAAGAAAGAGAAAGTATTGCTTACATTGTTTAAATGGATTTAATGGTGACAATCGATTTCATAAGTGTGAGTTAATGTGTTCATCTTGTGAACATATGCACAAACTAGATGTTACAATGTGTAAAATGAAATGCAATGCATGCAATAGATATTTTACTAGGGGTGATTGTTTTGACAATCACTTAAAAGGTAATAAAATTGGCAAGAATGTTTGTGAATATGTTAAAGTTTGCATCAACTGTAATGCACTCTATGATTTAAGAACACGAAAATCTGATCATACATGTGGTGAATACTTTTGCAGTACGTGTCGTGAACATGTACAGGAAGGTCACTCATGTTATGTGAAGAAAGTAAAACCTACTCATATCAAGAGGTTTCTTTACATTGTCTTTGACGTAGAAACCATGCTCAAACAGAAAAATGAGCGTGGGGAGAGGGAACACGTTGTTTGCTTGGTGTGCGTTAGACACGTATGCCACAAATGTATGAACAAAGGCATTGATGAAGCCTGCAGTACATGTGGTGGAGAAAACGGTAACCGCTCGTTTTCTTTTAAAACCATTGACGAATTTATTACACATATTTTATTACATAGACCCATATTTAGTAAAGTATGTGTCATAAGTCACAATGGTAGTCATTTTGACAGCATTTTCTGTTTGAGATCTCTCATTGAGTCCCAGCATATTATTCCGAAAACTTTAATTCAGGGTCAGAAGATTTTTAGTATTTCTATTCATAATAAAATAATTTTTAGAGATAGTTATTTATTTGTTGGTGTAAAATTATCAAAATTAACTAAAACGTTAGGCCTTTCAGAAAATTTAAAAAAGGGAGATTTCCCATACCTGTTTAATACAGTAGAGAACCAAAATTATGTAGGACCATATCCGGGAATAGAGTACTATGATCCTGAATCGCGATCTGCTGAAGAAAGAAAGCGGTTGGAGGGTTGGCACCAAGAACGGGTGCAATTGGGAGAGCAATTTAATTTGCAAAAGGAAATGCTGGAGTATTGTGAAAATGATGTGAGAATTCTCACAAAAGCTGTTATTAAATTTAGTAATATTATAGAAGAGAAAACGGGTGGATTACAATGTTGTCTAGTATCGTCTACGATTGCAAGTTTAACCATGCAAACATATCGTAAATCATATCTTCCAGAAGAAAGTATTTCTGTTATACCACCTTTGGGGTACCATTATAAAACGAAAACCAGTGAAAAAGCAATGAAATGGCTAAAGTATATGGAACACCAGTTGGGTATAGAAATCCAGCATGCTGGACGAAACGGAGAACAATCTTTTGGAAGGTATAATGTTGACGGATACAATGCAGAGCTTAATGCCGTGTTCGAATTTATGGGATGTTACTGGCATGCCTGTAAAACGTGTTGTCCAAATAACCGTAACGCCATAATAGATAATGCACATGGTCCGTACAACACATTTGAAAAAAGGTATGAACACACGGAAATCAGTCGGAAATATTTCACAGAAATTCTCAAAATGAATTTGTATGAGATATGGGAGTGCTCTTGGGATGATAAAGTACGCACAGATGTAGACTTGCAAAAGTTCCTTAAAGAACATTGCAGTAGTACCGCAGACTTTCTTATTCCTAAGAGTTGCTACAACGGCGGACGAACAGAAGTTTTCCGTTCATATGTGAATTGTGCGGACGATGAATCGATTCTTTATTATGATATTACATCGTTATACCCCTACGTAATGGCAAGGAAACCTCTTCCGGTGGGGGCGCCTAAGGTACATAAGGGGCCGGTTTTCCCAGTTGTGGGAAAAATTCATGGGATTGTAAAATGTACTGTATTGGCTCCTAAACAACTCTTTTTTCCCATCTTACCGTATGTAGCGCAAAGCCGATTAATATTTGGACTTTGTAGGCTATGTATGGAAGGAGAAACTATTGATAATTGCACACATAGTGATACTGAACGTGCATTAATTGGAACTTTTCGTACACCAGAGCTTCACCGTGCTCTTGAAAACGGTTATAAAATCGTCAAAATTTATGAAATATGGGAATGTGAACTCATGGGTTCTGAAGATCGGAATTCACCTAGTTTATTCCGGGACTATGTGAATACGTTTCTTCAGATGAAGCAGGAAGCATCAGGCTATCCTGCTTGGTGTAAAACTGAAGAAGACAAAGATAAATATATTGACGATTACAATGCTCACGAAGGCATAAAATTAAATAAAGATAATATTAGGTCGAACCCTGGACTTAGACAATGCGCAAAGTTGTACCTCAATTCCTTATACGGAAAATGGGGTCAACGTACAGATATGACACAATGTGTAATTATTGATAGTGGGGCAGAGTTTCATAGGTACCTTGCTACACCGAGATATGAGGTTCATAGTGTTATTCCAGTTGGTGATGAACATCTTATTCTAACATATAAAGACTTGGAAACTGAAAATGTACCTCTGCAATTTTCCAATGTCGTGCTTGCTGGTTTTATTACTTCATGGGCCAGGCTACAATTATATGACTTACTTGTGACTGTAGGACCTGAAGACGTAATTTATTGTGACACAGACAGTATTATGTTTACGTGTAAAAAAGATAGGGAATTTCCGTTGAAGCTTGGAAGCTATTTGGGTGATCTCACTGATGAAATTGAAGAAGGGTGGGAGTTTGTAACTTTTATAGGCTTAGGGCCAAAAAAATATAGTATGCGGCTTAAAAATGCCGCAGGAGAATTTCGGAATATTTTCAAAATTCGGGGAATTACACTAAATGATAGGACCTCTCAAAGAATAAACTTTGAGAGTTTCTATGGATTAGTGACAGGAAATATTAATTGTACAACTATAGAGAATCCAAATAGCATTGTGCGGAAACAGGGCTTCACTATCTTTTCACGTAAAGAGACAAAAACACACCAAGAGGTAAACAAAAAACGTAAACGTATTGACGATATACAAAGTAACGAACCAGTACCAAAGACAAGAAGTTTACCTCATGGATACATACAATAATAATTTTAGCTTGGCTTATAAGTGATTGATTTTATTTATTTATTTTTAACAGAACTTTAGTAGAGTATCACTATTTATTTATTTATTTATTTATTTATTTATTTATTCCATCGTTTGCTGTGCAAACTCATAAATTGTAGATCAAAGTATACTCATAACAACAGCTAAGCTGTGATTCTAGTCATTTCAAGTTTTAATATTTATTTTTTAACTTATTCTTAATTTATTTTTAATTTATTTTCTTAATTGTGTGAGTGAGTGTGTAAATGATTGTATATAAAGTAAACTATGTATTTTATGCATTCAGTTTAATACAAGATGTTAAAGTTTCAACATCCATCAACCATTTTAATTGCTGGTCCTTCACGTGCAGGCAAAACATGTTTTGTAAATCAATTATTAAATGAACGTGATCAAATGTTTACTATGAAATTTAATGAAATTGTATGGTGTTACGGTGCAGTCATACCAAATTTAGATGCAAGTTCAGAAATTCGTTTTATAGAAGGTATTCTAGATTTGAATAATTTTGAAATACAAGAAAATTCACTATTAATATTAGATGACTTAATGTCTGAAACCAATGGTGATGTTGCAAACTTATTTACAAAATATGCACATCATAAAAAATTAACAGTAATATTTATTGCTCAAAATTTATTTCCAAAAGAAAAACATGCTCGTGATATAAGTTTAAATGCACATTATATTATAGTATTTAAAAATCCTCGTGATAAATTACAAATACAATATTTAGCAAGACAAATTATGCCACATTATAGTAAACAAGTTGTGAATGTGTTCGAAGATGTAACACGTGAACCTCACACTTATTTGTTATTTGACTTAACTCAAAAAACAAATGATGCATTACGATTACGTACAAATATTTTCCTAATGAAACATTGCATGTATATGCAAATGTAAAAGACAGTAATTCATTCGTTTACGTTTAGTTTAGTTCAAGATGTTGAAGGTGAAACAACACATTGATACTCTCCGTGCTTTGTGCAAATGCAAAAGCGCAAAGCGAAAACAAATTATACGACATGCATCTGGTGATTTAATACGTACTATTTCACAAGTTGCTAAAAACACAATAAAAGGAAATATTCCATTGAATTCGCGTCAGAAGCAACGTTTACGTAGACATAAAAAGATCTTGAGTGCTTTATCTGCACAACGTACAGCACTTAATAAGAAAAAGAAAATTTTATTACAAAAAGGTGGTGCGTTTTTACTATTAATCTTAGGACCATTACTTAGTGCAGTAGCAAGTAGTTTGTTTGGAAGATAAGTATGTCAGAATTTCGTAAAATGATATTAGTTCCTGAAAATGCAATGCAGCAAATTCATGCAAATATGAAATCAATAGATTCACATCAATCACGTTTAGATGAAGAAATGAATAATATTTTACAACGTCGTAATCTTAGTGTTGATGAAAAATGGAAATTGTATCAGCAGGCATTACAACAGTATTTAAATTATACTTCATCTGTTTCACAAAATCCTATCACATTACCTATTATTGAAAAAGATGTTGGTGAAACATCATCAGCTGAAGAAAAAAATAATTCTATTTTACCCATTGTATCGGACATTTTACATTCAGTACCGAAAACACAACGAAGGAAAACAGATCTATTATTAAAACAGTTAAGTTCTGATAAAATTCATTGGGATCAAACGGGAACAGTACGTATTCAAGGAAAAATAATACCAGGATCTAATATTATCGATTTAGTAAATGATGTTCGTACACGTAAATATTCTAGAAATCCCATAGGTATTCATGAATTTAAAAGTTTATTAGATGATATTAATGTACCACGGGAATTTATTTCCACACCTATAGTTAAATCACATAGCAAAGTTAAAAAATCAAAAAGTCCAACAAACGTAGCAAATATATTTAAAAATTGGAAAGATTATAAAATGTAAAACATGGTAAAATTGCCAAAATTATATTATGATTATACGAATCCTGCTTTATCAAGTATTAAATCACTACAAAGAAAAACAAATTTATCGAAAAAGAAAATTAAAGAATGGTTAGCATCCCAAGATGCGTATACATTACATGCACCAGCACGTAAAGTGTTTGAACGTAAACAATATTATGTTAGTGCACCAAATGAAACATTACAAATGGATTTAGCAGATATGCAAAATATTGCAAAGTATAACAAAAATTATAAGTATATATTATGTTGTATAGATATTTTTTCTCGGTACGCGTATTGTGTTCCCTTAAAAACAAAAACAGGTCCTGAAATGGCAAAAGCAATCAGAAAAATTTTGAAAAAATATAAACTTGCTGTGTTTAATGTACAAACTGATTTAGGTACAGAATTTTATAATCGTTATGTAAAACGAATATTTAAAGAATATAAAATTAATCATTATAGTGTACATTCAGAAATTAAATGTGCATTAGCAGAACGATTTATAAGAACACTAAAAGAAAAATTGTATCGTTATTTTACTGCTAAGAATACATATCGTTATATAGATGTGTTAGAGCAAATTGTAAAAAATTATAATTACACGTATCATAGTAGTATTAAAATGGCACCTGCAGATGTAACTCATTCTAATGTTGATCAAGTTTGGAATACATTGTACGGTGATAAAATGAATAAAAAGAAAATAACATGTAAATTTCACCCGGGTGATTATGTACGTGTTAGTAAATATAAACATAAGTTAGAAAAGGGATATTTACCAAAATGGTCTCAAGAAATTTTTATTGTTGATAAATGTATTCCGACAAATCCTATTACGTATAAATTTAAAGATTGGAATGATGAAGAAATTAAAGGTATATTTTATACACAAGAATTACAAAAAATAAATGTGAATTCAAACAAGACATATTAAATCGAAAAAGTATTAAAACGAAAGAAAGGTATGATGTATGTAAAATGGTTAGGATATCCGTCAAGTATGAATTCATGGATTAAAACAATTTCTGTTCAATCTTCAAAATGAGTTCAATGATAAAACATGATTTCTATGTTACTCTTCCTTCAAATGCTAGTACTGAAATTTAATAATAATACAACTTCTTCATTTATAGTAAAGCTAGCACAACCTATTCAGTTAAGTGAGGGAGAATGGTATGTTGCATTAACACAGCTTAATGTACCTTTTAGTTTTTATAATGTTCGTCAAAATGAAAAAATTGAAATAGAAGCCGTCATTAATGATGAAGTTGAAATTGCAAACATTAATATTACCCCAGGATACTATACTTCTATTACATCCATTTTAGATATGATTCCTGAACACTTGCGCTTGTTAAAATATTATAAAAATAAAAATCAAGTTGGAATTAAACATTCTTTAAAATTAAAAGATTTTTTTGTCATTCGAATGACACAGGGATTACAACATTTACTTGGATTTATAAATGAAAATTCAACTGCGTTTACAGATATTGTTTTTCTAAAACCTGCTAATGTAGAAGTACCACAAATAACACGTGCAAACATTTTATGCAATTTAGATTACAATATACCAAACATTCTTAATGTTTGTGTTGATATTGTAAAGCAACAAGAAGATATTGGACCATTACTTCGTAAAGTTAGTGCATATAATATTGAGCATGCAAATGTAAAATGTTTTCTATTTCTCACACCACAATACGCTAAAGTTGTAAAATCTTATTTTAACACAATTGAAGTAAACTTATAAGATGAGCACGGTTTAAAATAGCCATTTGAATTTGGAACTTCAAACTTGACACTTCACTTTAAACGAAAATGATTTCTGAAAGTATAGATGATAGTTTTTACATTACACTTGTATCAAACGGTAGTACTGATGTATATCCTACAAATAGTCCAACACATTTTATAAATCAACTAAAAAATAATATTCAATTATCAGAAACCGATTGGTATGTAGGATTAAGTGAATTGCATGTTCCTTTAACATGTTATAATGTTAACGACGGGGAAAATGTCATATGGTATAAAATAAAAAATGAAGAAGCACAAAAAAGTAAAATTGTCAGTGGATATTACCACTCCGCACATCATATCGTTGATGAATTAAATAAAATATCAAAAGACATAAAATTTTCTGTATCAAATATTGTACAAGTAGATTGTACTAACCGTGTTGAAGGAGCATTATTATCACCAACATTAGCATTACAATTAGGACTTCGTAAACATAAAGATCTTGTTTTCTATAGACGTGGAATTAAACAACCGTATGTTGATATTGGTTACCCACATCAAATATTTATTTACACTGATATCATACAATATCAGATTTTAGGTGATAGAAAAGCCCCATTATTACGTATTGTAACAATATCAGATGTTAAATATGGTAAAGTGGAAACAATAACATTTCAAGATATTCATTATCTACCACTTGCAAAGTTTTCATTTAACAGTATTGAAATACTATTAAAAGATCATGCAGGACGAAATTTGCCATTTCGTTCTGGGACACTAAGTGTTACACTTCATTTTAAGCGCTCTCCTAATAAAAATTAATTAATTAATTAATTTTATTCAGAATGAAATTTAGAAGACATTACGGACATAGTATCCCATACTTTTCAGGACCTGTATATCAACGGGGACATGGTATAGGTAGTTTCTTCCAAGGATTATTTCGTTTTGCATTACCATTTCTTAAACAGGGTGCAAAAACTTTAGGTCGACAGGCATTACAAACGGGAATACAAGTAGCGGGTGATGTATTAGAAGATAAACCATTTAAAGAATCTGTTCGTGCACGTGTAAAAGAAGCTGGTGAAACATTAAAGACAAAAGCTGTTAACAAGGTTGGTCAGTTATTAACTGGAAGTGGTAAGAGACGGCCACGCAAGCGTAAAGCTCCAGCAATCGTTCGTTTTGGGCCTCCAACTAAACGTAAGCGTACTAACAAAAGCAAAAGCAAAAGAAAAGTAAAAAGAAAAATAAGTCGTGTTACAGATATATTTTCATAATGGCACTACTTAATTCAAGCAGTGTTGAATGCTGTACCAACGATTTCGATTTATTTAGTACTCCAATGACGCAAACTGCAATTGAATCTTGCTTTAATGCTGAAAATCGACCAATTTCAACATTAAGTTCTGATGGACCTATTGAATTTTTTATTCCCGGTGAAACAGGAGAATTTATTCATACTGCATATCTTTATCTTTACGTACGTTGTAAAATTACAAAACCTGATGACACAGCATTAGCTGACACCGATGTTGTAGCACCAACAAATAATTTCCTACATTCATTATTTAGTCAAATTGACATTTCATTAAATGATAAATTAATTACTTCTTCATCAGGATTTTATCCTTATCGTACATACCTTTAAACATTATTAAATTATTCCCGTGATGCTTCTGATACACATTTGAAATTAGGTATGTGGTATAAAGATACCGCTAAACAATTTGATACATTAACTGCTGATAATGTAGGTTTTCAACAACGTGCTAATTATATTAAAAATAGTAAATCGTTTGAAATGTTTGGGCGTTTGTATACAGATATTGCTGGATTACCAAGAGCACTTGTAAATAAAGTAGGTCTTCGTATAAAATTACATCGCAGTAAAGATGCTTTTTGTTTAATGTCACCTGCAAATACTTCTTATAAAGTAAAACTTGAAGATGTTACTCTACATATACGTCGCATTGATGTTGCACCTCATTTGGCAATGTAAATCAATACTAATATGAATCATGAAACAACAAAATATCCCCTTACAAGAGTTCAAACAAGATCGTATGCTATTCCTGCAAACGTTAATTCATACAATCTTGATAATATTTTTCTGGGTAACGTACCTAAAGGTGTTGTTATCGGTTTTGTTTCCAATTCGGCATTTAATGGAAAATCTGAACTAAATCCATTTCATTTTCAACACTTTAACGTTAACAAACTGCAGTTACAAGTTGGATCGAAATCTTTTCCTCCCAGTCCCCTCACCCCCAATTTTGAAAACAATTTGTACCTTCTAAGTTACCATTCTCTGTTTTCTGGTACTGGTTTATATTATAAAGATAATGCACATACTATTACTCCTGAAAAATATCCACACGGCTATACTCTTTATGCATTTATTCTATCACCTACAGCAACATTAGATGATTGTACGTGGGACCTTGTGCGTGATGCACCTGTAAATGTTAAAGTTTCCTTTTCTGAAAATTTAACTGAACCTATAACATGTATTGTATATGCCCAGTTTGATTCTTTAATTCAAATTGATAAAAATAGAAATATATATACTGATAATACTTTTTAAAAGTATCATTTTAATAAAAGAAGTATAGGAGGTCACTTCTAAGCATATGAATTACATGTGCCCTTCTGGTACAAATTGTGTTAAACATTGTATATTGTAATATTTTTTGCTTGATTATTCAAAGAGTTGCAAGGTATCATACTATGAAGTTTCTCAAAAGTATTTTTTATGCGTTAGCACCATTTATCGTTATTGGAAATGTTATTAAAAAATCTGTCAATAATATTATGGGCATGTTATTTCGTTTTATGAGAATATTCCGTATTCCCCACTAGGTCTTCCAACATATACGTGTATAAAGTGATGTAAAGTGAAGTGAAGTGATGTGAATTTAAAAACAAAAGTTATGTACACAGATGATTTAATAAAAGTGATACTTCGTGATAAACTTACTGGTGCAAATGTGCATGGCATTTATCCTATTGATAGAATACCAAAAACTGTACAACCACCAGCTGGACTTATTATAAATTTAAGCAATTCATCATCAGGTGGCACGCATTGGGTGTGTGTATTCATTGATGAAAATCAAAGAGGGTACTATTTCGATAGCCTAGCTTTACCATTTCCAAAAGAAATAAAAACTTTTTAAATAAAAATTGTAAAATATATTTTACAAATAGTTCCGCATATCAAGATGATAATTCAATCTTGTGTGGGCAATTTGTGTTGTACTTTCTGCATCATATTGTACGAAAGAAAAGCTTTCAAGAATGTTTAAATTTATTCAGAAAAAATAATCTTAAACAAAATGATAAAATTGTATTCAATCATGTAACCAATATAATGAAAAAGAAAAACAAGTAGAATAGCTTAATAAAATTTTTATTTACAATTTAAAATCTTGTATTTTTATTTACAAGAACATATCATTTCCTTTTTACAACTTTGCAAATGCATTAGTTAATGTTATGGTACGTTGAAACTTCCACCAATAACATAATTGTTGTGCATTACGAAATGCACATCCTGATTTTTTCTCAAGTTTAATATTTTGTTCATGAAAAGTACAATAATCATTAAATACGTTTGCATGCAATGTGTTTAATGGTGGACACTGTTTACTTTCCAAATCAATAGCATTAGCTAGTGCAAAAATATTTTTAATCCAAAGTGTTTTTTCTGCACCTTTACAATAAAAGGTTGCATCTTGTTTACAAAGTTGATATATAAGGTTACGTATATGTGATACAGTATAACCGCATTTATCATTCCAAGTTAATCCGTGTAAGTTTAATGTTAACCATTCAATTTGTTTTTGACAACCTAACGGAAGTACATTGTATTCTACTGGCGATTTTATTAAACAATGCAAATTTACTGTATCATCACACGCAGTTAAACAAAATTCACGTATAATAAATTCATGATTTGAAATCTTAAAATCTTGTATGTCAATAATGTATTCATTAACACATGGTGAAATTTTATGTTTACGTTCTAAGAAAAACGGTATAATTTGTCCAACAAATTCAGTGTTCTTTAAACAATCACGCGCTTTGTGTATATAGTTTATACTTGAAATTTCACTATGGTGTTCTTCAAACACTTCAAATAAATCAATAAGAGTTATATCGTTGGATAAATATTCTACAGCAAAAGTTCCTATATCATGAAAAAATAAACATTCATGTTCAGGATGCAGCAAGCATTGTTCACAAAAAATATTGTTTAAACGTAAGTATAAACTTATAGTTTTTAAAACACAAACTTCACTAATATTTTCTTCTCTACATAATACACATACACTAATATCGGAAAACATTTTGCACAGTATGTTTTCTTAACACACTTCACTATACGCATTCTTTTTCAAGTAAAATACGCAAAAGATCTTCTCTTGCATTCACATCAATTGTTAGTTCCCCATATGTAATATTAAAATAGTCTCTTGTTAATGGTCCAATAGTGTGTGTTTCTTCATAAATGTTAAACAATTCGTCCTGTACACGTGGAGTCATCAGCACAGACCAAACACGTAATCCTAAAATATAGTCATCACAATAAAAACATTCATGAGTCCAATGAAATGTATCATTCCAATAACATGCATAGCATATCAAATAATCATTTGGATTCCATTTCACAATAGTCTCTAATACAGTTCACATCCAGGTAGTTAACACAGCATTCACACTTCCACCCTAATTCTGCTGAAGCAGGTGAAGGTGTCGGCGTACCCACATTTGATACCAGGCCTTCGTCTGATTCCGCCTCAGAATCCACGTTATCCTCCGAAAACTCGTACACTTCGTCATCGGGTAAATCATTTGTCTCTTCACTATCAGATGATAAACATGGGTAAACTTCAACATTATCATTTTCATATCTTTCTAATTGTGTTTCGTTAAATGATGAATCGGGAGAATTTGGATAGTCCTCTATTTTTACTTTCTTTTTACAAAAAGTATCATTCTCATCGTCTAACTTACGCTTCTCAACATTGTCTTCGACAAACTGACGGTTCTCCATCGCTAACAAAACTATACATATAATTTTTAGAAATCAATATTTAAATTAAAAAAATCAAATGACGTAACGCGCTCGCGTCCGCACACGCGGATGTTTTCCGGTTGCGCACGCCTCCGCGCACCTTCCCGCGCCCGCCCCGCGTCGCGTTTCCGCCATCGGCTGCAAGGTTCTAACATTTTTCTTAAAATTATTATTTTTTCATAAACATCCCAACTGGAAAACCATCGTATACGTATTATCTTCCCACGCTATCAACATCTGGTGCTAATCTTTCTTTCTTTCTTCTTGTTTACAATTCATCTTTCGCAACAAGCCTTTTCCCACACCACCCTACAAAATCTTTTTAAAAACATACAGCTGCATAGCGTTGTATGCTTGATTTCTTTTTATCCTCTATTAACCTTTTGTTTTGTTTTGTATTTCTTTAAATATATAGCTGTATAACGTTGTATGCTTCATTTCTCTTTTATCCTTCTCACCAATTATTCTTTTTTAAAAACATACAGCTGCATGGCGTAGCTGCATAGCGTTGTATGCTTCATTTCTCTTTTATCCTTTTGTTTACATGCCGTCAAAGAATTATATACACATTCTCATCACCCCACCTCCAAACCATGTTTTTTCTATCGTCTCATATTGTATCCCCTTCCCCTACCATCACCATTCTCTTTTGTTCTCTTTTGTTTACAATTGTCTTCACCATTGTCTGTTCCCTCTTATGTTCTGATTTTTACATATACCTACTGTAGACCTATGCACAGACTGCAACACACCAGCTGTGAGATCGTGTTGACAATGAAGATATTTCATAATTAAATCGACTTTGGTCAATGTTCCAAACATTTTCTTTGTCCACACTCCCATCTGTTCCATATTTGTTTACTTCCTCTGCCAAAAAAAAAGAAAGAAAGAAAGAAAAAAGTGCCTTATGACGAACGCTATGATCTTGTATGTCCTTACGTGTGACGAATGTAGTAATATAGCTGGAAGAAATGTCATATTCAGCCCGAAATTTGTTGATAAAAGTAATCGAAGCTATGAAATTGCTAAGGCCAACCTCTTTAGAAGTGATTAATAAAAATGCTTAATTAAATAACTTGAGTTAGGTATGGTATATGATATTAGTTTATATTATTTGTTATTAACCAGTATTTTATGCTGTTGCTATTAGTGCATGAGAGGTAGGTTTTAATTTATTTGTAGAAGTAAAGTAATAAAATTTAATTTATTTTATAATGTTTAGTTATAATTTTATTTACACCATGTATAAAATGATAATAATAAGATTATTTGCATATTTGAGTTATTAGTTACTAAAACGGTTTTTGCTAGGAAACCAGTTTAAATAGTTTTTTAGCTAAGTTTTTACTAGTGGAAGTAATTGAACTTACTGGAGAATGTGGAAATTTTTTACCCAAAGTCCGACGTTTTTTTTACATGGCTAAGTAATTTTTTTGACGTCTCGGGTGCCTCCGTGATTTTTTTTATTTTGCTAGCCTGGATTCCATCATATTATTAAATTTTATTAGTTTTTAACTTTACATTAAGAACTTTGTGATTTTTTTATAATTAAAAAGTTTTATTAACTTTTATTTTTATTGCTTCTTAGGACAAGTTATACTAAAGAAAAACGCATTAATGGGTTTTCATTTTAAGAGTTTTTTTTATAATTTACTTAAGCACTATTATTATTTTTTATAAATTATTATATCCATTTTTTTCTTTTTTTTATAAAATTTGTTTTCAACACACTCTCCCACTAAAATTGTATATGATTTGAATAACATCTTTTCGTGTGTGCCTGAAGCCAAACTATTATAGTGTGGATAGTTTTTTTTAGCTAAGTTTTTACTAGTGGAAGTACTTTAACTTACTGGAGAATGTGGAAATTTTTTACCCAATGTCCGACGTTTTTTTATATGGCTAAGTAATTTTTTTGACGTCTCAGCTGCCTCCGTGATTTTTTTCATTTTGCTAGCCTAAATTCCATTATATTATTAAATTTTATTAATTTTTAACTTTACATTAAAAAGTTTACATTTTTTTATAATCAAAAAGTTTTATTAACTTTTATTTTTATTGTTTCTTAGGACAAATTATTATTACTAAAAAACATATTAATGTTTTTCTTTTTTTAAGTTTTTTAATAATTTACTTAAACACTATTATGTTTTTTTACAAATTATTATATCCATTTCTTTTTCTTTTTTTTATAAAATGTATTTTCAACACAGAAGCTTCTAGTGCCCACATTTGCAGATACCAATAGGAACAGCAGATCCATACGCTCTTAACCTATCAAATTGCGACATTACATATCCTTTTATAGTTTGTAATTGAGACAGTCTGTTTTCCTTGAAGTGTGCTCGATCTCACCTTTTACTAGTCATAAAATCTAACATTACTTTGCAATTTGATTTACTTCGAATGCACTTATAGTGCATCATAAGTTTGCGATAGAAGTTGAAACCGTTTGCTATACACTATTGTAATGATCTTCATAAATGTTTTCCAGTATGTTGTAAACAATATCTTGTCCTCGACATTTTGGGTGCAAATCGTTCGTACTTACTTTCACTTTAAGGTTCCTGTTGCTCTGAAGATGAAAAATATTGTACTATTGGACGAGCTAACTTCAGGTACGGATTCTGCCTGTCCTTCAAAATCACTGTACGTAACCAACGTACTTTCATTCATTTCTGTGTCATTCCCATTGTATTTGTGAATTATTATGCTATATAACGTATTTGCGAGCTCGAGCACCTTTGTCTCTAACAGTTTGACAACATTCATGGGATTAATTCGCCTCATGATACCGATGTACACTCTTTGCACTCTAACTTACAAGCGAACACTCCAAAAGAAGGCCTCCTACTGCACCTATACTATTCACACAACTACAGTAAATAGTTACTCGTGCAGACAACATCGAATGGTGTTAGCAGACAACGACTGCGTTTTTCGTGTGAATGACTGATACCACTGTTTTGGAGCATGTGCGATTTCTAATCTAAACCCATGTTCGTTAGGGTTCTGAGCGTTTGTGGTTACACACATATCTTGTGAGCAGTCCGGGGGCAGTAGGCCCCGGGGTAGTAGGCCCAGTAACTAAAACCGCCTAAGAGCCGATTCTTTTCGTTTACGTGCTATCTTCTATTTTAACTAGATATAGACACTTCATTTGAGAAATTAAGAAATGAAATTGTGCGTGTGTAGCAGTGAAAAGAACTGATAGGTCGCTTA
Source organism: Thermobia domestica (assembly GCF_964235325.1). Lineage (NCBI taxonomy): Eukaryota > Metazoa > Arthropoda > Insecta > Zygentoma > Lepismatidae > Thermobia > Thermobia domestica. Next base: position 75,670,300 of record NC_137464.1, read on the forward strand.
GCTTTCACTCATGTATTCGTTTTGCAACTATTTGTTTTAAATGTACGTATTACACAATTCTTAAGGAAGGGGGATGATATGTTAAAAGAAGCATATAATTAAAACAAATCCTTATTAATTGCAATTAATTTTAAATTATATTTTATAAAAAGGAAGAATAGAACCTTGCTACCACAACGCACAACGAACACTCTAAAAGATGGCTCCTAGGGCAGCTATATTATTCACACAACTAGAGTAAATACTTGTTTGTGAAGGTACAACATGCGATCGTCGAATGACGCTAGCAGACTACAGTTGCGTTTTGCATGGAAATGATTCAAACTACTGTTTTTGGGATGAACAATTTCTAATCTAAGCACATTTTCGTGCGATTCTGAGCGTCGAGATCACGCACAACTCTTGTGAGTAGAGCATAAAGAATCCTTATGTAAGATAGTGCAGAAGGTAGTTTATTTAAAATTCGTGAGACTTTAAATTCTTCAACTTTAAAATACAATCTACAGGTAAGTAGATTATCTTCAGTTACGTTGACACAATTAACGAAATATAGGCCAAAATAGCTTTCATGTAATTTCTGATGAGTCGGACAAATGTAATTTTTTTCGCAATTCTGTGTTGCACCAAATTCATCACAAGACTTAAAAAAATATATGTTTTGATCTTGAAGAGGATACAAAAATAGGCGACCCAGACAAAATCGAGGAACACCAGAAGTTGAAGCAAAAGTCGTTAGTCGAAAGTCATAAACACCGAAAACGATCTTAGTTGTCTCCTGGTTGTGAGTCACTGCAATCAATTAAAGAGTGTGTTTGAAATATCTCTACCTAGTGAGTGATCAGTTTAGAATTGTGTTTATACCAGTCTTAGGGATGGATTGTTCTATGCTTCCTTTCGTCTTGAGGTAGGCCTATTAGGTGTTACCCATACCAAACGATTATACTCTTAATAAGATATTGGTCCTTATGCAGAGTCGTTTTGACGTACGGTTAGCGTCGTACTAATGGCCTGACTACTGCAGGAAACATATGTTAGTCATAGTCTTTAGTATGGCACTAATCACCATCAGAACAACTCTGCTTAAGGCCTATTAATTTTAATCAAAGAGGAAGAAGAGTATGAATACAGAGGTGTCTTGTTATTCTTCGTAATGACAGTATAGCATTTTGTAGTATACTTTTTATTTAATCTTATTTTTAGGCAGAACAGAAAATCATCTTCTGGCTAATCTTCACACAAAAGGGATATTAGATCTCAGGGGAAAAAAAATGAAAATGAAATCTTTGAGTTTTACGTCCCACGATTATGCCGGTTAGGCTAAAGGAGACGGTGATGATGAGTAATGAATGAAATGGTGGAATGAAGAAAGTGGGAGGAAACGGGAGAACCCCGAGAAAACCCACGCACACGGTGTTTGTCCACTACAAAGTTCACTTGAAGGTGGCTGGGATCGAACCCGGGACTCCAAGCACCAGAGGTGAACGCTCTACCACTGAGCCACCGCGGCCCCTAGATCTCAGGAAAATTTAATAGTAACTATGTTTCCGACAATTGCAGTTGCTTTCAGGGGCCCTTGATTATGATCTATCATTTCACCATCTCTAAGATTAAATTAGCATTCATGGACCACTATTAGTTTACTATGAGGACATTTACGCGATGTCTACTGGACCTCTACATCTTCACTGATGCTTGTTTGCTGTATGCGTAGGTTTAGTGCTTGTGCTTACTTAGAGTTTCCTGTATAAAACAGAAATAAATTTATGAAAAGAAATTATAAATATGAGTAAGGTGATGTATATGGGAAAGTGCGGCAAATATAATAATACAGTCCAATTATTTCCTTTTTAACTTTAAACTACGTTGTACTATCTAATGTAATGAACCCTAATCAGAAATCCTTCTATTTGCCAATAGCACTATTTAATTTTACACCTAAAATTATTTTAGAAATGTGGGAATATAACTGCTATATCACTTAACTACACGCAAATTAAGGAAAATGTTAATAGTTTAGAAGAAAAAAAGCATCCCTGGAGTACTTCTCGGCTCGGACTCAATCAGGGTTAAAAATGGAATGAAATTTTTGAGCTTTACGTCCCACGGTTATGCCGGCTAGGCTAAAGGAGACGATGATGATGATAGATGAATGAAATGGTGGAATGAAGAGAGCGGGAGGAAACGGGAGAACCCCGAGGAAACTCACGCACATGGTATTTGCCCACCACAAAGTTCACTTGACGGGAGCTGGGATCGAACCTGGGACCCCTAGCACCAAAGGTGAACGCTCTACCACTGAGCCACTGCGGTCTCCTCAATCAGGGTTACTAGTATTTTTGCAGTACTAGTATCATCTCCAGTTTATTTCCAACCCCTCTGTGGGGGAGATCTGAAAATCATTACTGATTCTCCACGCTAAAGAAAGAAAGCAAATTATGAAATAATCTCCTTCAAGGGCACCGATCCTTAAGGGCCACCCCCCAAAGTTTATATGGCCCCCGCATTGTATTTATGAATATGTAATATTTGGCATAATTTGAATGCAATTTCTTAGAAATCTTCATATATGCCTTCTGCATCTGAATGCCCCTCCCCAAATTTACAGAGAAATCAGCATCCTTGACCTGCTTCCATCAAGAATTTGGCCATAAAAATTCAAATTAATGTTTTTACAAACATCGGGAGTCCCATTTTTGTATCCTAAATGACCATCCACTTGATAGTGAGTTTCCTTAGCAGAGCAAAGGAATCTTTTCCCTGTCAACTCTAAATAGGATATAAATCTTTTTAATAAAATGCAATAATTTGCAATAATGATAATTCATAGGTTCGGAGGTTCAAAATTTTTTGGAAGAGACCTGATTCTTCTAGCTGCGTGTATACAACTAACTAGTAACATCTATCTCCCCGAAAACGGATGGATTCTCTCTGACTGTGAGATGGAAAATTTACACAAAATAAAAATAAGATAATCTGTATTTTTTTAAATGACTTTTGATATTAATGCCATTCAGTCAACATTACAACGTACACAATTTGAAATGTTAGGAAAAAGGATAATATAATCATATAAATTGGAATAATAGGACCTAATAATCAATCCAAAAAATTGCATTCGAAAAACGAAATAAAATCTTGGAGTTTTACGTCCCACTATTATGCCGGCTAGGCTAAAGGAGACGGTGATGATTAGGCTCCGGATTCTTAGGTTCGAACCTATTTTATTCCTGTACAGTGAATGCAAAAAATTCGTGTTTTCTTTACATTTCAAGTTGCTATAAGTAGAACTATATTAGTTTTATAGGACCTAAAATGTCCTAATTGGGGGGTTAGGACCTAAAAAATCCTAAATTAGCTTTTAGAACCTATAACGTCCTAAATGATTCTTTATAGTTATTTTTAACTTGAAAAATACTTTCAAACACGTAGTCAATCGTCAACGACATAATTTCATCTGTAAGGAAGGTTTTCTTGAAAGCTCCTAACAAACTGGCTACCTTCAAGGATATGCTTCCAAACACACCACAGCCCGTTGTGTCCCGTTGGGGAATGTGCTTCTCACAAGTAAACCTTACGTTTGGGTGAATCGAGTTGCTAACTGAGACCCATATGAGAAAGTAGTACTAAATGTGGTCAGTATTTCAGTGAAGTTGTAGGTGCGAAGCTCCAGGGGTTTAGGAGATACAGCTACCAGAACATCACATGGAAGTACAGAATAGTCTTCATACAGTTGGAGGTAAAAGCTCTGTTAAGACCTCTTGTAACGACAAAAGGTGAATAACAAATATATGGGTACATATTAGGACTAGGGGGAAGTCATATAGTAAGGGTATACTTGACGGCGGCCACCTTGAAATCCGCCATTTTGAATTAAGGTTAAGTTTTTAAAATAGGAATAGGGTCATGTGATACATGATTTAAGGCGCAAATTTAATCAGAAGAACAATGGTGGCATTAATTTTGATTTACGCGCAATTGGTAAAAAGTTACAGGGAAATTAAATGTTGTTGCAGCATATGTACCAGTATTAGTCCTTATTATTAAGGTGTCAATGTTATGCGTTTTGTTTAAAACTTTTGTCTGATTCAAAATGGCGGATTTGAACATGGCCGCCACCAAGGCAACTCTTACCATAGACCTAATATTTATCCACCTACTTTTTATTTAATTATTATCATTAACACAAAATTTACAAGGTGGGGTAAAGAACTAATACATATGCTGCAACAATATTTAATTTCCCTGTAACTTTGTACTAATTGCGTGTAAATCAAAATTAACGTCACCATTGATCTTCTGATTAAATTTGCGGCTTAAATCATGTATCACATGACCCTATTCCTATTTTAAAAACTTAACCTTAATTCAAAATGGCGGATTTCAAGATGGCCGCCGTCAGGAATACCCTTACTATATGACTTCCCCCTAGTCCTAATATGTACCCATATATTTGTTATTCACCTTCTGTCGTTACAAGAGGTCTTACAGAGTTTTTACCTCCAACTGTATGAAGACTATTCTGTACTTCCATGTGATGTTCTGGTAGCTGTATCTCCTAAACCCCTGGAGCTTCGCACCTACAACTTCACTGAAATACTGACCACATTTAGTACTACTTTTTCATATGGGTCTCAGTTAGCAACTCGATTCACCCAAACGTAAGGTTTACTTGTCAGCAACACTGTACTATACAGATAATTTTGAAAGCATTGTTCAGGTAATCGATTCGCTCGACGAGATTAAAGCCACTTCAATCCCGTCTGAAAAAAAAACTGAAGTCACAATTTGCTCTACAACTACTAAGTTACATTAAAGCCAACTTTTCTCATCTGCCTCAAGCCATGACTGAATTGGAGAAGAAGTCTCTTCCACTAACAGAAGCTCTTCAAATTCTTCAAGAAGTGAAAGAGAAAAAAGTACCTGGGGAAGTTGGAACAAAAATTGCGGACAAGATGGAGGCGGTTTTGAAACGCAGTCCTGATTTCACACAGATACAACTAGTGGGCCAAATTCTTTGTGAAGACAATGTCCAAGAAAATTTGCTATGGAATCCCGAGGAATTGGCCAGTATGAAATATGTGCCTCTTACATCGTGTGATGTGGAACGCAGTTTTTCTGCATTCAAGAGAATTTTGTCAGACGACAGGAAAAAGTTCACAACAGAAAATCTTGCCAAATATTTTGTTGTTCAGTGCCACTACAGAGAGTGAAGTGACCACTTTTTGAGCTATAGAAAACATGAAAAGTACCGGAAAAACAATATTTGAACATTCGTATTTCCTCAGTGTATCGTTAGAAAAGTGAAGTGATATTTGTGATGTTGTATAAAACTTCAAATATAAGAAAACTGACAAAAACTACTACTGCTACTACTACTATAGTACGACAGGCCATACATATGTTAAACTATATTTCAGTTATCAAAAAAAGTCCAAGGTAAGAAGAGTTTTATTATTTTTATTACGCAGAAGACGTAACAAAGTGTTTAAAGTGTAGTAATATTCCGTTTTCAGTACTATAACGCTAAAAATTCAAAACTGTGTTTTTAAAAACCTATAAAATCCTAAAATGCACTTTTTAAAATCCTAATTTGAATTTTTTGGGACCTAAAAATCCGAAGCCTAGTGATGATGAGAAATGAATGAAATGGTGGAATGAAGAAAGTGGGAGGAAACGGGAGAACAACGAGGAAAACTACGCACATGGTGTTTGTCCACCACAAATTTCACTTGGTGCGAGCTGGGATCGAACTAGGGACCTCCTGCACCAGAGATGAATGCTCTACCACTGAGCCATCGAGGCCCCAAACAGCATTCGTTTATTGTACGGTTAATCTACCGATCTTTGTCAGCCGCCTCAACAACAAAGTTGTAAGTACAATAAGGTGCTGTATATAAAAACTCAGTTCAGTTATGAGGACCTTAAGTGTTTTAATATATAGTCGCTTAACATTGAAGAAAAACTTACTCTTCAATGGTAAATATTTGCCAAACTTGGTAAAGTACTTTCAAATATCACCTTGAGTAAACATTGCGTTTCTTCCAGAGCAACTTGGAATGAAACAAATTGTTAAGTATTTTTCGTATTAATATTCGAATTTCTTATTATGTTCACTATTCGCGCTTTAATAGTGACATACTCATATCAGCTTCTAAGGTATTTGAAACCAAATACACCTATTGAAAGGTCATGCTTCCAACCAATCACAGACCACTATTTCTTTACTTTTTCGGAAAGTGAAAATTAACCAATCAGAGTTCTTGACCAATGGATAAAGTGAAATTTTTATGAATTCAGTTTAATATGCAATTAAAATTGCATGATATGATATACGAAATGATATAGAAAAGTCAAGGGTCCTGAAAGCAACTGCCATTGTTGAGAAAATAGTTAATATTAAATGTCTCTGAAATCTACAAATCACTTTTTGTAAGGATAAGGCAGAACTATCCCTGTTCAACATCTCAAAATTGAATTTACCATTTATTTATAGTTTTATCATATATTCTGTATTCTTTATTTCTTCAATTTCAACTTTATAAAGTTAAGAAACATTTGTTTCAGCCCAATCCGAGTCCACTAACTTCGGAATCACGGTTAAAAGTTTGAAAACTTAACTCACTGATTTATGTCAGTCAGCAAATTTGGTATTAATTGTGAGTAAAATTATTAATTGATTTGGTGAGTGGGAAAAGGAACATATTCCAAAATCCTTTAAACTCCTTCGTGGCTAAGCGGTTAGCGTGTGCGTTTGGCGTGGGAGATCTGGGTTTGATTCCCGGTGGGAGCTCATATGATTCGGATTCCACGTCAATCAGGTCCATGTCTCATATAGCCTTGCTGCTAAACGGGACTTTAAAATCAAAATCAACTCAGTTCAAAGTTCTTTAAATCCTTGGGAAATTAAAAAAAAAAAAAACTATTTTCACGCAAAAGACGCTTTTATGGAAGGAACAATTTCTATACCGTATATGAATCTTTAGCAAAACGTTTAAGTGTGTCATTTCCTATTTTTATGGACTGTATACCTTTTTAAACTCACCCACTCAATTATCTCCCTATTAACTGGTGATAAGAATGACATTTCTTTCATTTTACATATCAGGTGTCAAACTGGATCCAACCATTCCAGGATTCCAAGCTCTCGCTCGGGTTGCTGCTTTGTGTAGCAGATCGTATTTTAAAACAGGACAAGAAGATGTTCCCATTTTACAAAGGTATATTATATAAAATATTTTCTAAAATTCGTTCATTTGTTTCCGCAATACCTAAGCATGTCTTTTTCGAAAGTTTTAAGACGACATTCATACGGTTCTTTCATATAAAATAAACCAATAAATTAAATTATGAGACTCTTAACATGTAAGTACTCTAGTGATGACCATATTCGCGCTCTTTTCGTATAGAAAGTAACATGAATTAATTAATATTCCTCTAGACAGAACATTAATCGAACACTTCAGATACATTCTTTGAGGCCAGTTGCTGATCCAGGGTGGGGGGCGATCGGAGCAATCGCCCCCTTCCCTTCCCAGAAGAGGAAACTTTCTTATTTTATATACATAAATAAAACCCATCCCAGAGTTTGGACCTCTTAAAAGTAGCTTTAAGTAGCAGTATTCCAACCCACCGCCCACCGTCCTGGATCCGCCCTTGTTTGAGGCTAAAATATAGGCAGTTCCACAACCAAGCAAACTATTGCAGCTGCCGCACCTGATCAGAGTGATCAAAAAGTAGAGATGCAAGGGCTCGGAAAAAAACGGCTTTTTTGGGAAAAAAATCGGTTTTTTCTGCTTTGCTTTTTTGCTTGGGAAATTTTGGGCTTTTTTGAAAACTCTGCTTTAAATTGATAAACCAGATTTTGTTTCGCTTCTCTATAACACAAAAAGTAATTTAATTAGTGGTTGATGCCGATAATAATATAAAACCTCGAAAATAAACCATGAATTTCGAAAAGATATTTCAAACAGTTTTACTTCTCAACATATTTACATTATGAATTCCAAAGGATTAACCAATGTATATAATAAAATTTTTAAACCTCCTACATACAAAAGTAAGCAGGGTTGGCAAGAACCATGGTTGTTTTTGAAAATGCCAAAAACCCGTTTTGGGGGGGAGTTTAAACTAGGTTTTTTTGGTTTAAACCAGGTTTTTTGGGTTTAGATATTTTGCTTTATGTATTTGTATTACATATTGACAGAAATAAGTTTGTTTCGCCTTGGTGTTATTATGCAACAACGGGGTTATGCTGGAAGAGGTCACATAAGCTTAAAGAAGTCCGGTCAGTAAATTTCTTAAATTGAGAAACTCCCGTCCTAGCCATCGGGAAAATCCCGTCATTACTCTAAATGTAAAACAATAACGGAAAAATCCTGTTATTGCTTTGCATGTAAAATTTAAAGATCAACGTATCATAATCAGTACGCTAAAACTGAGGTGTTAAATTACAAATTTAGTATGTAGATATCATTGAAAGTCCAATCCAAGGTAATGTTGGAAGCTACGTAGGCAATCGATAAATTTTGCCAATTTCTATCAATATATTTAAGCAACTTTGGCTTCTTTATAAAACAACAGGCATTCAGGCATGCAGAAATATACAATTTGGTTTCGTTTCGTATGTTCAGTCTTAACATCCTTACGTAATACCAAGGTTATCAAGGAGAAGACTTTCGCTTAAAGTTACATCCGAACCGCTACTTTGTTTACGCATGAAAGAAGGGTTGTGGTTCGACCGAGAATTGAACATGGGACACCTTGATTAAAAGGTGAAAAGGAAATAAAGCTAATGCAGATGGTTTGATGTGTGGAAACGTCACCATGAAGTTCACACGATTCTCGTTTTTCGTTCTTTTTATTTTTTATTTTTTATTTTGGTGTAAACCAGTTGTTTATTTAAAAAAAAGAAAAAAAACAGCTGGTGTAAACCAGCCAACCCTAAAAGTAAAAAAATACTCAAATAAGTAGCAAAATTCTATGTAGTATTTTTACTTCAAAATATTCCATACCCTCTTTTTGGAACAAAATAAAATTAAAATAAAACATAAGAGAAATACTTAGATTTATATGATACACTTAAAGGCTGCAGATCTAGAGCTTGTGGTTTTGTATATTCTTGAAATTCTACAGTTTTATATAAGCACCATCACGGTTTACTCAGTCCTCAAGTTTTCTGTATTTTTAACAAGAGGAATTCAACATATGAAGGGTGTGAGGTAAGAACATGGTAACCCACAATTTTACTATTTTAAGAAATTAGGAATTTTCTGCTACACAATCCATTTTGAAAGTCGGAAAGCTGATTTTTCACATAAGACTATACATGAAGGATTAAACGAAGCGGTATGCGTTGCTGTCTACACCCTCCATTCCGAAAGAAACCGAACTTTTGAAAACAAATAGTACCACTAGTGCCATCTGTTGTAATATTTTACCGGTAGATGGCGTAGTCCCTCATTGACAACTGGTATAAATGTCATGACATTTGGATGCACGGCAACAAAGTTATTGCGTTTCAACTGTCAGTGTGTTGTGTACATCGGTCGGAAAATGAGTTTCAAACAACGAGCTGCAATTGAGTTTTGTGTTAACTGGGTAAAACTTTTAGTGAAACGCACCAAATGCTACAAAATGCATATGGTGATGAGTGTCTATCCCGTACGCAAGTTTACGAGTGGTTCAGGCGATTCAAAACGGGTAGAGAGACGCTGGATGATGACGAAAGATCAGGCCGTCCCAGAACCGGATTATCGGAAGAAAACATCGAAAAAGTGCGTGAATTCATCAAACATAACAAAAAATCGTCGGTGAAAGTTATTGAAATGGAATTAGGCATTCCTCAAACAACCACATACCGTATTTTGACCGAAGTTTTGGGCCTTAAGAAGGTTAATTCGCGGTTTGTACCACACAAACTCACCGAAGACCAAAAAGTTGATCGAATTGCGCATTGCAAAGACATCGTTAAAAGTGCTCGGCAGGATCGAAACTTCTTGAGATCGATTGTAACTGGTGACGAGACGTGGTGTTTTGAAAATGAGCCCGAAACAAAGCGGCAAAGTGCTGAATGGAGAGCGCCGGATGAAGGAACACCCAAAAAAAAGTCGCTTGGTGAAGTCAAAAGTTAAGGTGATGCTGATTTGTTTTTACGATTCAAAAGGAATTATCCACAAAGAATTTGTTCCGCCCGGCCAGACAGTCACTGGGGAGTTTTACTTGGGCGTCATGAAGCGTTTGCTGGCAAGAATTCGTCGTATTCGGCCCGAATATCGCGAAATCGGCAGTTGGACTCTTTTGGACGATAATGCACAATCACATCGTTCGCGACTTGTAACTGAATTTTTGGTCAAAAATCACATTATTCGGTTGCATCATCCGCCCTATTCACCGGATCTCGCTCCGTGCGATTTCTATCTGTTCCCGAAACTGCATTTGGCGATGAAAGGAAAGTGGCACGCATCGATTGATGCCATTGAGAAGGCGACGACCGCCGTCCTAAAGACCATTCCAATAAAGGACATGGAGAAGTCGTTTGACAACTTGTTGGAGCGTGCAAATATGTGTATCGATGCAGAAGGGGAATACATTGATTAATAAAAATGATTTGTTCCAAAATGTACATTGCTTTTTTGTTTTTTTAAAACGTTCGGTTTCTTTTGGAATGGAGAGTGTATCTGGTGCTGCATAACTCAGCAATTGAAAATTCGTTAGTTACTATGTTCTTGGCTCACACCCTTTATATCTTTATGGAACTCTCCCCACCCTACCACCACCAAAAAGAAAAAAAAAGAACTACGGAATATATTTAAGTTAAGATAAATACAACAAACATGACTGAGTGGAGCTTTTGCGCTACTATCGGGAAGTCCGGGATTCAACTCAGCATTCGACCATTCTGACAAAACTTTTCTTCATTCCATCTATGAAGTAGAAATAGTGCGTGTATTGTGAGTTGGCCGACTTCATTTCTTATTGTTTTTAAATCGTTATTATTACTAATTACCAGCAGTGACGGTTTTGCGAAGGTTAGGGGGACGGTCTTTAGGACTGAAGCCTGTTCCCCAAAATTACGGAATGTCTAAAACAAAGGAAATATCTATTAGTTATTCCTTTACTCATAAACTTTAAGCTCCCGTCAAATAAAAATTACGAATGTTTAGAAAAACTAAACATTAGTAAGAAAAAAAACCTCCCAAAATACTTTTCTAAATCCGCCACTGATTCTCAGTATAAAATGATCTTCAAGGTTGTATCCGGAAGATTATCTCTAAATATATAAACGAAACGAAATACAGTATTAGTTATGCCTGTACTCATAAACCCGCCCCAAAGTACGTTTCTAAATCCGCTACTGATTTTTGTATAAATTAGTATTCAAGGTTGTATCCAGAAAATTATTGCTAAATCGTGGCACAGCTGCAGTATAACAGAACTGTGGAAGTACGTTTAGACGGATATATTGCAAAACGTACGCTTTGACGGATATATAGAAAAACGTAAGTTTAACTTTTGCGCTAGAACCTAGAGTACTAAGCTCTTAGAAATGAAACACAGATGGCAAACAGAAATGATCCAGAGAAGAAAAAAATGTCGATAACTCAAAAGTTAAAATAAAGTTAAATAGCCTCTAAAATTGCCCTCAAATACTACATTCTTCATGTTAGCTTTAATTCATAAAACATGTGATCCATCCATCTTGATGGTGAATTTTAGAGCGAAATATGGCATTTAGGTCATGGAATTCTTATCTAACTATAGAATATACTATAAGGAAGCTATTTAGATAGAAAAATCATGAAAATGAAAAAAGCCAAAATTTCCAAAATTCTCGTTTTTTCCCCAAAAAAGCCGGCTTTTTATGTGAAAAAAACCATCAATTCAAAAAAGCCGGCTTTTTTGCATCTCTATCAAAAAGGCACGGAACTCATGACATATATTTAACCTTTCTTTCCCCTCATTTCATTCTTGTTGCAGGTAACGTGTGGGGGAAACTGAGGCAAGAAACAGTGTTTTCTGATATGCCCAATTCATATGTTTACTCTCTGAAGAATGTTTACAGTAAATGATGAATTAGATAGAAGTATACAAGATACTTTTTTCCATGGCGCTACAATTTTAACAGGCAACTCTCTGATTTGCTGAAATTGGTGGGAAATTGTCAATGAACTCTCGGATCAATGACCGTGATTTCGGGTAGGATACATACCCCTATCCTTAAAATTTAGTAGAAGTGCACTCACCCATCCCCTTAAATTTGGGAGTTTTATAGAACTAAAAGTTTGGAGAGGTCTATAGACCCTAAATATGTACTTCTGAAAATTTGGAGGTCCTAGTTCGTTCCCTTAGATAGGTTTAAAAAAATATCCAAAATTAAAAATCTCGGGGTTCTGACGTTACATTCATCTTCTATGATAGGCGTTTTTATTCTTATGGATAAGTGACTCTTTCATGAGTATAATCACCAGTTATATATCCCTGTGGTTCCTTCAAATGGGTGTTGAGTGAGCCAACTTTGTACCCCTCGTGTTTGAAGATGGGTGTAATATCCTATGTTTACGTATGGCTGATGGACTTGTAGAGGATTAGCTCACTCCTTCGTGGCTATTAAGTACCAGTTACATACTCCAACAAATAGATGTAAGGTGTCCAACTTTGTAACCCTCGTGTTTTAAGGTGGGTGCTTATGGACCTGGGATTATAGAGGACACCTTATTCTCTTTCATGGCTATTGAGAATCCGATACGAATGATTGGAGACTTCCTATGTGAGCAAAACATTTCAACATATGTCAAAACGTTTACGACTATACGTGGGTAGGAAATACGAATAAAATTAAACTTACCACACCTAAAATTTGGTAAAGTTAATGTGATTTTTATTTTGGAACCAACTAATGAAAGGAAGACATAGCAACTTTTTGTTCTCATGAACTACATTCTTATTGACCCTAACATATACAATATATAGATATTCAAGTTTCCTCATTTTAGAATAATTTGTAATATCAACTTAGTAGACCCGTGTGGTTCATTGCAATAAGAAGTGTTCGATTTCAATTTGTATTTATGTCCTAACCCGGCTAAGAACGGACCAACTTAGAAAGGAATAAAATAACAAGTTTGACTGTATATGGTGTCCATAGTGACTGTACATTCCCCAGAAATAACTAGAAATTTGTCAAATCTACCAAATATTATTTGTTCCTTTAAGGAGATAAATTCATAAGATGACAAATTTCACCCAGAAGTTGGGTCGAGGTGGATGACTTCTAAATGTTAAAAATAAGATAATTCCTTGATAAATCATTTTAAAACTTGTAAAAAAGAACGTTTGATGTAACTTTATCGATATGTTATTCTTAACTATAATGAAAGAATATCCCATTATATTTCATTTATCAAAATCTTTCAAACGATAAATTACTTGACGTCTTCGAGACTTAAAAAGTAAATGGAGTTTGCTGCTTGACGTTCAGCGTCGGACTGACCTGCTCAATGAATCGTTTACTCCCCCTACCAGTAACGGCTTTTGGGTCGAGGATAGTGAAGTGCCACTTGATCGTTTTCGAAGGAAAACAACGCCTTGCTTTCCGAGGGAAAGAAGAGGGTGCATGCAGCTTAGATGATCCAAATATCAATCATGAGAACTTTCTAGAAATCATTCTTCTTCTTAGTGACTACGATCATACTTTGAGCAATCATATGAAGAAAGTTATTGAGCAAAGCAAATCTTTTCATGAATCTAGAATAAAAGAGAATAGGAAAGGAAGTGCAAGGGGAAAAGAAATAACATTTTTGAGTAAGAGTACAATAGAAAAAATATATCCATATTATCAGGGCCGTCGCGTAGGTTGTAAGCGCTCGGGGCGAGAATTCCCAGGCGCCCTCCCCCCCAGTGTATTACGAAAAACAACCAGTGTTTATTCTGAACTCCTAGATTTAAATATGAAATGTAAGATCATAATGTAAGACAAAATAAGTTAATATTATGTCATTTTTTTAAAAGTGATTGGTTTATGCCATTAAAACATAAAAGTTAATGAAAACATCGTTTTGAATTATTGAAATCTAGTGCTATTCTTGTTTATTTTAAACTTATAGTAATAGCAATAGCATAGAATGTATAAATAACGATCCAAATATTTAAAGATTAAAAAGCAAACACCTCTTCTCACAGAGAGCTGGAGAGAGTTCCAGTTGAATAACCCTAGACAATGTTTTACATTAGCAGTAATTTTCAAGTTCAATACTCTATCGGTATCTTTCAAAGATCTCATCTAAATCCCCTGGTGTTTCTTCTTGTTATTAATGATATTTCTCTGTGTATTAAAACTTCTCAAGTTTTTTTTCTTTTTGCCGACGATCTCAAATTATACTCGAAAGTAAGTTCAATTGATGACTGCGTGTAACTTCAACAGGATCCACAGAGAGTTCAAATATGGTGTGATAAAAATAAATTAGTCCTGAATGTGTCCAACTGTAAATCTGTGTTTCACGCGGAAAGAAAATCCAATAACTTTGCTTATAAAATAAGTGGCACTTTCTTCCAAATACTATCAAAGATCTGAGATTTTTTAAAAGCAAATTAACCTTTGCTCAATACGTTGACGCAATAACCAGTAATGCATATAGAAAGCTAGGTTTAATTTATAGGATAGGACAGGATTTCTACAAAGAATCAACATTTATAAGGTTATATTTTTTCGTATGTAAGGTCAAAATTAGAATACTGTTGTGCTGTTTGGACACCAAATGTCACTAAATATTCCGATGCAATTCAAATATACAGTTTAAATTAAAAAAAAAAAAATCTTGCATATAAGAAAACCGGTTTCTATCCAAAGTATATATTTCTATGAAGACTTAGTACCGAATTTTAGTTTTCAAACATTAGAGAAAACGAGATGGGTGTTTGATTTTTTGTTCTTATGTAAATTATTAAACGGTAAAATTGACTGTCCAGAATTAGTTTCAGAAGTATTATTATGTATCCCAATAGGCAAGACTAGAACAGCAAACACTGGGCCATTGTATTGTAGAAAAGCAAGAACTAACATATTACATAAGTCTTCTCTGTGGAGAATGTGCGCTTTATACAACGCAATGATTAAATTTCATGTAGTAAATGTATTTAGTATTTCCGAAAACAAGTTCAAAACAATTGTCAGGCAATAACTTCTACATAATTAAACGACGTATATTTGTGTATGTATAATAGTGTATGTATAATAGTGTATGTTAGATAATTATGTACACGATACTATAACTGGGCATTAAGACTGTTATATTGTCCTTACAAAATAAATAAATAAATTTTACTTCGCCGTAGCCTGATCATTATTAAAATATCTGAAATAACATTATTTAAAAAAAATCATTTACTAACATTATCTGAATTCCTAGAATTATGTTGATTTGTCGTCCCGGCGCCCCCTTTGGTCGCAGCGCCCGGGGCAATTGCCCCGGTCGCCCCGCCCACGCGTCGGCCCTGTATATTATTAAAAAAAAAAGAGATGTAGGACATTATTTGCAATGAAATTACAAAAGCTAACCAATTTTCCGTACTAATCCATACGACAATGGATGTGTCTAGTTTTGACCAGTGTTTAATAGTAATTCGACATATTTTGGAAGCAGAAGTCAAGGATATTATATATGAAAATCGCATGTATTTCTTATGTTACACAGAGCTCTTTAAAAAGTACAAATTCCTCCTTACAATCCCTCTTACACAAGTAAATTGTGAACGAGCGTTTTCCAAACTCAAGATTATTATTTTAAATCTAGACTAAGGGTGAATCTCAGTCAAGACAACCTTGAATCGTTTCTGTTAATGCAGTGTGAAAGGAATATACTATGAAACAAGTGAATAATGATGCCATAATTAACAAACTCTGTCATGATAATGCAGGATTGAAAAGAAACCTGATGTAAGGTAAGAATGTCCTTGTTTCTTGTCACGTAAACAGATCAAAGTGATAAAAGTTGAATGCTATGTATATGTATAATATGACATTGCATCAATAGTAATTAAGCTGTCTGAAACCAAAGTGAACTACCGTAATTGCATTTTCGAGCTGTCAACAACTATGTGTAAAACTTAGAAAATCTAGCATGTCAGATGTCATAAAAAGAAGGTAGATTACCACATTTTTACATAACCTTTTCATATGATTTTATCTACCACTGCTAATTTGCAAGAATGCTAATTTATCACAAATCATGAAAAAAAAAAATAGTTTAGTCGTGGTTGCTGATAGCTTGAAAATATAAATACATTTAGTTCACTGATTTCATGCAGCTAAATTAAGGGCCCCAAAATTCAAGGTCTCTAAGTTGTACATGACTTTTCCAATAAGGTTTATTCATGTTCAGAAAAGGACTCTCCGCAGCACAATATGCGAACTAGAAGTTAAACTACATGCAGTCCACTCGAGAGTCTACCGATAACTGGATTGCGTCGTGGTTCACCTCCCAGTTTATATATTACACTGTGGAGAGTCCATTTTCTGGGCATAAATAAACTTTATTTCAAAACTGAGCTAGGCCTCTTGACCTCCAAGGTCCTCAATTTATGGTTGCTGTAGATGTTTTATTGAGTGTAATGGAATAAAACTATATGGTTTTGAAACTTATATTTTGACCGTTTAAATGATCTACGAGGATATTTTGTATTAGGAATTTCTATACTACTGTTGATCAGCCAGTTAATCTGCATAGAATACGCAGACACTATGTGATCAAAATATCCGGAGCCCCCAAAACATACGTTTTTCATATTAGGTACATTTTGCTGCCATCCACTGCCAGGTACTCATTATCAGCGACCTCGGTAGTCATTAGACATCGTGAGAAAGCAGAATGGGGCGCTCCGCGGAAATCACGGACTTTGAACGTGGTCAGGTGATTGCGCGTCACTTGTGTCAGAAGTGTGTACGCGAGATTTCCACACTCCTAAACATCCCTAGGTCCACTGTGTCTGATGTGATAGTGAAGTGGAAACGTGAAGGGACACGTACAGCACAAAAGCGTACAGGACGACCTCATCTGTTGACTGATAGAAACCGCCGACAGTTGAAGAAGTCGTAAAGTGTAATAGGCAGACATCTATCCAGACCATCACACAGGAATTCCAAACTGCATCAGGATCCACTCCAAGTACTATGACAGTTAGGCGTGAGGTGAGAAAACTTGGATTTCATGGTCGAGTGGCTGCTCATAAACCACACATCACGCAGGAAATGCCAAACGACATCTCACGTGGTGTAAGGAGCGTAAACATTGGACGATTGAACAGTGGAAAAACGTTGTGTGGAGTGACGAATCACGGTACACAATGTGGTGATCCGAATGCAGGGTGTGGGTATGCCGAATTCCGGGTGAACATAATCTGTCAGCGTGTGTAGTGCCAACAGTAAAATTCGGAGGTGGTGGTGTTATAATGTGATCGTACTTTTCTTGGAGGGGGCTTGCACCCCTTATTGTTTTGCGTGGCAAGTAGGTTCCGGGCATCTTTTCGACACTCATGAATATTCATGAGTGTCGATAATTTTGACATGGTACCAGTTGGTAATACACACTCGGTTGACAGTGTGAAAAATGGATACACCTTTTTTTCGCATACTAATGACACATAATGTATGCAAGTGCAGCCGGAGGTTGTATAAAGAACATGACACATAATAAATGTTTCCGGTTAAAAGAAATATTAATTGGACAAGCAGAATACAGAAAAGACCTTTCGGAAATAAAATATGCAGATCACACACGTAGAACAAGGTAATATATTGTTGGATTCATTAATATGCAGCACATGTAACGCGGCAGCTGCTGGGTCGGAATGAGTGAAACAAAGTACTGGAAACGTCGAGATCTTTTTTCTAAGCTTATTATTGTTGGAATAGGGGAAAGAACACTCTCGAAACTTCTGGAAAGATTGAAGGGTATAAAAATAACGATTTATTTGCATGATTCGTACAACGTATAAGAGATAAGAAACGCAAATATACTGTTGGAAGAAGAAAATTGATACATAGAAGGCACCGGGAAAAAAAAATCATTAGTAGGCACTAAAGTTGTAGTTTTCTTGTATTATACTTGTTCATTTTTTATATGGGAAAGGGACATATTGTAATTGTCTAGAGTATAAGGGGACGGAACTGTTTGGTTTTAATCGGGAATTGATTGCGGATTTTCCGGCATTGAAAATGATATGACTCGGTGTACTTTTATGGAATTATAACGTGACTAAGATATAGTATAATGTAATATGGAGGGTACAGGGAATCAAGATTTTTTCATTGCGCCGGGACTCGAATTAGTATTCTCCCAGGTGGAGAACCGTACGCTAAATATTTTGCTTGCAGTGCGAACTTGTTACTTATACATAACTAGGAATTGTGTAAGACATAACAGGTATATATAAATTATATTGTACAGAAAGTTAGCAGAATGCGCCCCCGGGAATCGAACCAAGACTCTCCCACGTGAAAAGCCGTACGACAAACATTTTGCTTAGCAGATGTTGTTACTTATATGTAGCTATGAATTGTGTAAGACATAACAGGTATATATAAATTATATTGTACAGAAAGTTAGCAGAATGCGTCCCCGGGAATCGAACCAGAGCTCTTCCACGTGAAAAGCCGTACGACAAACATTTTACTTAGCAGATGTTGTTACTTATATGTAGCTATGAATTGTGTAAGACGTATAACTGGTATTTAGAAAGTATATGCTAAGAATTATTATTATTATTGTAAACTGTTGTGTTTTGTTTCATAAACGCTAGTGTAACAATGAGGTTATATGGCGACAGAACGTTTAACGTTACCGCAGATTGAACTTAAGGGTTTTTCATGTTGAAAGCTAAGGCAATAAAAAGAGACCCGAGATTGTTTGAACATATTACCCAGGATGAAATGTAGTAGTGAAGTTAAAAGGGAAACTTTATACTTATAGTTTGTAATTGGAAATCGTAATACAGCAAATAATTATTTTTAATTCTTTTATTGTTTTAGGTGGTGAAGGAAATAAAAATCTTAATTGAGACACGGGAGAACAAACCTTATTTTCCTGAATTGTTTGTTGTTGAAATACGTATAGCGGAAGTTTTTTGAGTGAAAAGGAGTTATAGATTGGTCTTAAAATATGAATTTACTGAAACCGTTGGATCTTAGTTGTATAAAATATCGAAAATATTGGATAATGTGTGATATGAATGTTGAATACTGAAATATCGACATAAAAGTTATTATAAGTTTTTACATCCAACGAATATACTGGCTAGACTAAATGAGACGGTGATGATGAGTAATGAATGAATATGGTGGAATGAAGAAAGTGGGAAGAAGCATGAGAACCACGACAAAAACCCACGCACATAGTGTTTGTGCACCAAAAAGCTAACTTGAAACAAGCTGGGATTGAACCAAGGACCCCATGCACCAGAGGTGAACACTGTATTGCGTACCCACCATAGATTTTTCTATGTATTATATTTGGATGAATAAAAGTACGCATGTATAAGTTGGTGGAACGAGAATGTAGGCGGAAACGGGAGAACTTCACACACAATGTTTAAACTAGAAATACACTTTGAATGAGGGAAAGCATTTTGTTTTAGAAGTGACTTATTTTTATGATCAGCGCTATTTAATGTTTATGAACGAGGAAAGAAACTTACTGTAGCAGTTATTGGAGAATTATACTTTTGAAACTCTTTATACAAAATTAGGTGTTTATATAACTTCATACATACTAGTAAAGAAGATATATTTAATAACACGTAATGTACGTTAGGGACAATTTTGACATTATTTAAACAGTGTAGGTAACGACTCTTAAGGCAATACAAGAGACGGACAATTATTTGACAGCGCAGATTAGTTTTATATGTAGATGGAAACAATTGCTTTAAATAAGAGATAGCACTTTGAACGTATAGTTTGGTTAAAATTGTTTTACTTTAGAACTCATAACATTAAGTACAAGGTAACCAACACCATTGGCGATAACTATTAGCAGGACTGTGAGCGATGGGAATTAGCGTGTTGGAGAGACAGATACATTTTGCATACATAATAATAATGAGTATGAATATTTGACTTTGGCACCTAGAAGATTATGCAATCAACATTTTATAAATGTTTTGACGGTTGCATATAATATTTACAGACAGTCTGATACGATTTTGTATTTTATTTGAAGTGCGATTAATGTTTGTTTGAATTAAAAAGAGTATTTTATTTATAGGTCTTGTTTGTATGTTAGAAAAACAAGAACATATTTTTGTAATGGTGTTATAGTCGCTAGGAGCGAAATAATTTAATACCTTCTAGTACAGGTAGTAGCTAACATGTTCTTTTTTTACAGTTGAAATAGATATCTGACAATTTAAACTTTAATAAAAACTAGTCTGAATTTCGACAATTTTAAACTTTATTATAATTGTTACAAATGCATAAGAAAATAGTATTTTAATGTTTTAGTTGTCTGCATATACAGTGCAGATATATTTGTGAGTGAATACATGACATATAGTTATAACATATCAGAAGTGATGTACTCCCGAAATTAGATCTTCCTAAACCTTAAAGAGATTATATTGTGCAGTTTTCACTTATTGAGTTAAATTTGGTAATTTAAGACGAACTGTGGTTTTGCTTTTTACCCACTGCAGTTGTATTGGATTGAAATACTGAACTTACTATATCTGGATTTTTTAGTTACTGTTTTACTGGTTCTATGAATGATTTGGGAGGGCTGTTGTTTAAAGTGGAATTTGAACCATTACTACTGCTTGTAACGAGAAAGTATATCTATTGAGAAGTGTAGATTTTCTTTTGACGCAAATGAGAAGTAGCCTGTGTGTAAGACAGCAATACGAAAACGAATATTTGCACAACGAATTGAATCACTAATGCTCACACCAAGATTTATTTTAACTGTACCTGGGACTTTTGATTGATTAGTAAATGAGTAAATTATATTTTAAAGCGGTGTTGAGATTTATTTCGTATTAGGTTTTTAACTACTGTTTGGATTATTTTTTTAAATTTATGTTTTATATAACAACAAGGTTATAAGGAACAGTATATTAACAGTAAAATGGGTTTTGAACCACAATAGGGACAACGTTAATGCAGTTGCTGTGTATATGAACTGTTATGGAAGATTAATTTTCATAGTATATATCATTTCTTTTATGTTATCGTAACTGCAAGAGAACTGTATTATAAGACTACCTACCACATGTAAATAATAGTTAGAGCTAAAATACTGAAGTACTGGCAACTGAATTGTCAGTGAGAGTAATGTATTGTTTTAAAGAAATAAATAAATAGATATTAGAAAAAATAATCTTAGTTGTTTTCTATGCTATATGAAGAAACTAGTGTTTAAGAAGCAGTGCATTAGAAGAAAAATAATTGGTTTCGAAGAATATGGTAGGAAACTGAAAGTATTTAATACTTAATTTTAGATCATTTTTTACGGACATTACCAACGTAACTGAATGATGAACTGTTGTCCATTGAACAAGAGTCACTGAGCTTGATACCTTGTGTTTACTTTATGATATGAAGACTTTAAAACTTTTCTTTTCAAAACTTTTTAAAGAAAATTATGGTTGCAGTAGGAGAGAAATGCGTGATATACTGTAGAAAAGTTGATGTTACAGTACCCTTGTGCTCCTTTCTTATAAAAAGAAGTTAGTGTACTATTTTGTTGAGAATATAGATGAAAATATTGTAAAATTACATCTTGTTTTATTGCAAGTAGAATAATGTTACTTCAATAATGCTTAAACGCAGTGACTGTTAGGGCTGGATCCACCCTTCAACAAATTTCAGGATGTGCAGTCCCTTACTTGGTATATGCTTTTTAAAAGAATAAGGCTTAGAGAGCTCAATACTTTGAGGTAAAGGATAAAATGTCTATGAAATGCATAGAAATATACAGGAAAATACTTCTTCTTATTAAGATGATAACGTGAAATACTTATTCCATTTTATATAGTAAAAGGACAAGATTGTACTTTTGTGAATAATTACCTTGGACTTGAAAATCAAACACAACCCTTTTTGTTAGACAACCACTAGAAATCCTACGTATAATGAATTGACACACACTGCAGACGCTTTACTTTTATTGATCCTGATAATAAACATTGTATGGTAACCTCTTGAAACTTGTAGACCCACAGTGAGGTATACTCGGATATGGGGAGAGCACTATGACTCAGTGGTAGAACGACATTTTGATGGTCGTGATTTAAAAACGACCAAGTGAACTTTGTGGTGGACAACAGCTTTTTTCTCCTGGTACTTCCATTTCCTACAGCATTCATTTATTGGCTTAATTGGCTTATCCCTTAACTTAAAGGACGTTCTTCAGAGTAAGGAAGCTATCATGTTTCATAATATATAGTATAATAGGTACGTTTGTCGTTGTATATTAAAACCTCAACTTCCTCGATAGAATTTTACAAACGACAAAAGATTTTGAATTGAATAATAATACGATTTCTATGCCTTGGCGGGCTAAGATCGAACCATGGATTCATCATGCGCCAGAGGTGAAGGATTTGCAGGCGATGAAGAATATTTTATAATTCCACAGTAGTATTAATGATTGTTTGAGATTCTTAGTATACTATGTGATACAAAGGTTACATGAATTTTATTTTGTTCTTTTTGGACTAATGTTTAAGAGGATCAGAATGATGGATTTCAAGAACGTGCACGGATTACAGTTTTAATTTTACAGCTTTATACACATGCATTCAAAATTATAAGGCCATTAGATTTTTGTATAAGACTCTTGTTGGACTTGACTTGATTTGAGTTTAAGGTCTCTTTTCACCAGCGAGGCTATATGAGACGTGGACCTACTGATTAACGTGGAATCCGAACCACATGAGCTCCCGCCGGGAATCGAACCTGGGTAGACTTTTGTTGGAATAAATGTTTTCGCTGGAACCTTTTTTAAAATTTAATGTAAAACTTTAAACATAATGAAGAAAATAAGAACATACTGAGGTGAAATAAACTTGAAAACTCCCACCGTGCAAAAGAATTAAGGAAAACAGCCTCTGTTTTCAAGCTGAGACTATCCATGGTTGAGATTGACCACCAAATATAACGATTATTTTTCTCAGATGATGAGTTTGTATGCTTATGCCAGTAGCTAAAACTGGAAAAGCGAACCAGGTAGTGTTTGCAAAATGGTATTACATGGTTTAATCTCAGAATATGTGCAATTGTGATGGACAAAAATTCCATGGGTAGTGGTGCTGCTGGACAACAACAACTTCACGAAACATCTGTTGGTATTAAAATTAACGATACATGAATTTTCAAAAGACGAAATGTTTCTTTATCTGGACTGTTAATACTTTTTTCAAATTTCATCGGAACAAGCATTCAACTTAAACTATAATAAACGAACGAACTATCTAGTTGCATTATAGGAGGGCGATACAGGTGTGGATGAAAAGTTTATGTATTGATTTTGAATACGAGTTGTGTGCGAGTAATTCAATTTTATTTAACTTTTAATATTAGAGATTATTTTATACGACCATTTAATATTTTATTATTTCTTATACATATTCGCTTTCATCATTTGCCCATTGTAATGTTAGTAGAAAAAATGTTTTATTTAACAACATGAGCACGAAAACTCACAAGAAAAATATTAGACAACATTCATAATTATCACTGTACGGAATACTTCTTTAAATGGAAACAGTTTGATCCATTGGTAGAGTGCACCCATCTGGCACGAGGATCCCTAGTTCAATCCCAAGACCGTGACAATTTGTGATGGACAACACCCTGTGGATATTCTCGGGGTTCTCCATTTCCTACCACTTTCTTCATATTCAACATTTTTACAATCATTAACCATTCAACGTTGCCTACTTGTAAAATGTCTCGAGTAGATGAGTATATAAGACTCATGCCAGAACAAAATGTTTTCTCTTTGCTCTCAAGCCAGAGAAAAAAGCAGAAACTCATATCTACATGCCAGAATAAGTGTTTTCGCTTTGCTCTCAAGCCAGAAAAGAAGAAACTCGAATCCACGAAACTTGTGAAATTTGGCGAGTAGCAACTCGTGAAATTTCACTTCTGTAAAATTAAAACTGTAATCCGTGCACGTTCTTGAAATCCATCATTCTGATCCTCTTAAACATTAGTCCAAAAAGAACAAAATAAAATTCATGTAACCTTTGTATCACATAGTATACTAAGAATCTCAAACAATCATTAATACTACTGTGGAATTATAAAATATTCTTCATCGCCTGCAAATCCTTCACCTCTGGCGCATGATGAATCCATGGTTCGATCTTAGCCCGCCAAGGCATAGAAATCGTATTATTATTCAATTCAAAATCTTTTGTCGTTGTAAAATTCTATCGAGGAAGTTGAGGTTTTAATATACAACGACAAACGTACCTGTTATACTATATATTATGAAACATGATAGCTTCCTTACTCTGAAGAACGTCCTTTAAGTTAAGGGATAAGCCAATTAAGCCAATAAATGAATGCTGTAGGAAATGGAAGTACCAGGAGAAAAAAGCTGTTGTCCACCACAAAGTTCACTTGGTCGTTTTTAAATCACGACCATCAAAATGTCGTTCTACCACTGAGTCATAGTGCTCTCCCCATATCCGAGTATACCTCACTGTGGGTCTACAAGTTTCAAGAGGTTACCATACAATGTTTATTATCAGGATCAATAAAAGTAAAGCGTCTGCAGTGTGTGTCAATTCATTATACGTAGGATTTCTAGTGGTTGTCTAACAAAAAGGGTTGTGTTTGATTTTCAAGTCCAAGGTAATTATTCACAAAAGTACAATCTTGTCCTTTTACTATATAAAATGGAATAAGTATTTCACGTTATCATCTTAATAAGAAGAAGTATTTTCCTGTATATTTCTATGCATTTCATAGACATTTTATCCTTTACCTCAAAGTATTGAGCTCTCTAAGCCTTATTCTTTTAAAAAGCATATACCAAGTAAGGGACTGCACATCCTGAAATTTGTTGAAGGGTGGATCCAGCCCTAACAGTCACTGCGTTTAAGCATTATTGAAGTAACATTATTCTACTTGCAATAAAACAAGATGTAATTTTACAATATTTTCATCTATATTCTCAACAAAATAGTACACTAACTTCTTTTTATAAGAAAGGAGCACAAGGGTACTGTAACATCAACTTTTCTACAGTATATCACGCATTTCTCTCCTACTGCAACCATAATTTTCTTTAAAAAGTTTTGAAAAGAAAAGTTTTAAAGTCTTCATATCATAAAGTAAACACAAGGTATCAAGCTCAGTGACTCTTGTTCAATGGACAACAGTTCATCATTCAGTTACGTTGGTAATGTCCGTAAAAAATGATCTAAAATTAAGTATTAAATACTTTCAGTTTCCTACCATATTCTTCGAAACCAATTATTTTTCTTCTAATGCACTGCTTCTTAAACACTAGTTTCTTCATATAGCATAGAAAACAACTAAGATTATTTTTTCTAATATCTATTTATTTATTTCTTTAAAACAATACATTACTCTCACTGACAATTCAGTTGCCAGTACTTCAGTATTTTAGCTCTAACTATTATTTACATGTGGTAGGTAGTCTTATAATACAGTTCTCTTGCAGTTACGATAACATAAAAGAAATGATATATACTATGAAAATTAATCTTCCATAACAGTTCATATACACAGCAACTGCATTAACGTTGTCCCTATTGTGGTTCAAAACCCATTTTACTGTTAATATACTGTTCCTTATAACCTTGTTGTTATATAAAACATAAATTTAAAAAAATAATCCAAACAGTAGTTAAAAACCTAATACGAAATAAATCTCAACACCGCTTTAAAATATAATTTACTCATTTACTAATCAATCAAAAGTCCCAGGTACAGTTAAAATAAATCTTGGTGTGAGCATTAGTGATTCAATTCGTTGTGCAAATATTCGTTTTCGTATTGCTGTCTTACACACAGGCTACTTCTCATTTGCGTCAAAAGAAAATCTACACTTCTCAATAGATATACTTTCTCGTTACAAGCAGTAGTAATGGTTCAAATTCCACTTTAAACAACAGCCCTCCCAAATCATTCATAGAACCAGTAAAACAGTAACTAAAAAATCCAGATATAGTAAGTTCAGTATTTCAATCCAATACAACTGCAGTGGGTAAAAAGCAAAACCACAGTTCGTCTTAAATTACCAAATTTAACTCAATAAGTGAAAACTGCACAATATAATCTCTTTAAGGTTTAGGAAGATCTAATTTCGGGAGTACATCACTTCTGATATGTTATAACTATATGTCATGTATTCACTCACAAATATATCTGCACTGTATATGCAGACAACTAAAACATTAAAATACTATTTTCTTATGCATTTGTAACAATTATAATAAAGTTTAAAATTGTCGAAATTCAGACTAGTTTTTATTAAAGTTTAAATTGTCAGATATCTATTTCAACTGTAAAAAAAGAACATGTTAGCTACTACCTGTACTAGAAGGTATTAAATTATTTCGCTCCTAGCGACTATAACACCATTACAAAAATATGTTCTTGTTTTTCTAACATACAAACAAGACCTATAAATAAAATACTCTTTTTAATTCAAACAAACATTAATCGCACTTCAAATAAAATACAAAATCGTATCAGACTGTCTGTAAATATTATATGCAACCGTCAAAACATTTATAAAATGTTGATTGCATAATCTTCTAGGTGCCAAAGTCAAATATTCATACTCATTATTATTATGTATGCAAAATGTATCTGTCTCTCCAACACGCTAATTCCCATCGCTCACAGTCCTGCTAATAGTTATCGCCAATGGTGTTGGTTACCTTGTACTTAATGTTATGAGTTCTAAAGTAAAACAATTTTAACCAAACTATACGTTCAAAGTGCTATCTCTTATTTAAAGCAATTGTTTCCATCTACATATAAAACTAATCTGCGCTGTCAAATAATTGTCCGTCTCTTGTATTGCCTTAAGAGTCGTTACCTACACTGTTTAAATAATGTCAAAATTGTCCCTAACGTACATTACGTGTTATTAAATATATCTTCTTTACTAGTATGTATGAAGTTATATAAACACCTAATTTTGTATAAAGAGTTTCAAAAGTATAATTCTCCAATAACTGCTACAGTAAGTTTCTTTCCTCGTTCATAACATTAAATAGCGCTGATCATAAAAATAAGTCACTTCTAAAACAAAATGCTTTCCCTCAATCAAAGTGTATTTCTAGTTTAAACATTGTGTGTGAAGTTCTCCCGTTTCCGCCTACATTCTCGTTCCACCAACTTATACATGCGTACTTTTATTCATCCAAATATAATACATAGAAAAATCTATGGTGGGTACGCAATACAGTGTTCACCTCTGGTGCATGGGGTCCTTGGTTCAATCCCAGCTTGTTTCAAGTTAGCTTTTTGGTGCACAAACACTATGTGCGTGGGTTTTTGTCGTGGTTCTCATGCTTCTTCCCACTTTCTTCATTCCACCATATTCATTCATTACTCATCATCACCGTCTCATTTAGTCTAGCCAGTATATTCGTTGGATGTAAAAACTTATAATAACTTTTATTTCGATATTTCAGTATTCAATATTCATATCACACATTATCTAATATTTTCGATATTTCATACCACTAAGATCCAAAGGTGTCAGTAAATCCATATTTTAAGACCAATCTATAACTCCTTTTCACTAAAAAACCTCCGCTATATTTCAACAACAAACAATTCAGGAAAATAAGGTTTGTTCTCCCGTGTTTCTATTAAGATTTTTATTTCCTTCACCACCTAAAACAATAAAAGAATTAAAAATAATTATTTGCTGTATTACGATTTCCAATTACAAACTATAAGTATAAAGTTTCCCTTTTAACTTCACTACTACATTTCATCCTGGGTAATATGTTCAAACAATCTCGGGTCTCTTTTTATTGCCTTAGCTTTCAACATGAAAAACCCTTAAGTTCAATCTGCGGTAACGTTAAACGTTCTGTCGCCATATAACCTCATTGTTACACTAGCGTTTATGAAACAAAACACAACAGTTTACAATAATAATAATAATTCTTAGCATATACTTTCTAAATACCAGTTATACGTCTTACACAATTCATAGCTACATATAAGTAACAACATCTGCTAAGTAAAATGTTTGTCGTACGGCTTTTCACGTGGAAGAGCCCTGGTTCAATTCTCGGGGACGCATTCTGCTAACTTTCTGTACAATATAATTTAAATATACCTGTTATGTCTTACACAATTCATAGCTACATATAAGTAACATCTGCTAAGCAAAATGTTTGTCGTACGGCTTTTACGTGGAAGAGCCCTGGTTCAATTCTCGGGGGCGCATTCTGCTAACTTTCTGTACAATATAATTTAAATATACCTGTTATGTCTTACACAATTCATAGCTACATATAAGTAACAACATCTGCTAAGCAAAATGTTTGTCGTACGGCTTTTCACGTGGAAGAGCCCTGGTTCAATTCCCGGGGGCGCATTCTGCTAACTTTCTTTACAATATAATTTATATATACCTGTTATGTCTTACACAGTTCATAGCTACATATAAGTAACAACATCTGCTAAGCAAAAAGTTTGTCGTACGGCTTTTCACGTGGAAGAGCCCTGGTTCAATTCCCGGGGGCGCATTCTGCTAAGTTTCCGTACAATATAATTTATATATACCTGTTATGTCTTACACAATTCATAGCTACATATAAGTAACAACATCTGCTAAGCAAAATGTTTGTCGTACGGCTTTTCACGTGGAAGAGCCCTGGTTCAATTCCCGGGGGCGCATTCTGCTAACTTTCTTTACAATATAATTTATATATACCTGTTATGTCTTACACAATTCATAGCTACATATAAGTAACAACATCTGCTAAGCAAAATGTTTGTCGTACGGCTTTTCACGTGGAAGGGCTCTGGTTCGATTCCCGGGGCGCATTCTGCTAACTTTCTGTACAATATAATTTATATATACCGGTTATGTCGTACACAATTCATAGTTATGTATAAGTAACAAGTTCGCACTGCAAGCAAAATATTTAGCGTACGGTTCTCCACCTGGGAGAATACTAATTCGAGTCCCGGTGCAATGAAAAAATGTTGATTCCCTGTATCCTCCATATTACATTATACTATATCTTAGTCACGTTATAATTCCATAAAAGTACACCGTCATATCATTTTCAATACCGGAAAATCCGCAATCAATTCCCGATTAAAACCAAACAGTTCCGTCCCCTTATACTCCAGACAATTACAATATGTCCCTTTCCTATATAAAAAATGAACAAGTACAATACAAGAAAACTACAACGTTAGTGCTTACTAATGATTTTTTCTTCCGGTGCCTTCTATGTATCAATTTTCTTCTTCCAACAGTATATTTGCGTTTCTTATCTCTTATACGTTGTACGAATCATGCAAATAAATCGTTATTTTTATACCCTTCAATCTTTCCAGAAGTTTCAAGAGTGTTCTTTTCCCTATTCCAACAATAATAAGCTTGGAAAAAAGATCTCGACGTTTCCAGTACTTTGTTTCACTCATTCCGACCCAGCAGCTGCCGCGTTACATGTGCTGCATATTAATGAATCCAACAATATATTACCTTGTTCTACGTGTGTGATCTGCATATTTTATTTCCGAAAGGTCTTTTCTGTATTCTGCTTGTCCAATTAATATTTCTTTTAACCGGAAACATTTATTATGTGTCATGTTCTTTATACAACCTCCGGCTGCACTTGCATACATTATGTGTCATTAGTATGCGAAAAAAAAGGTGTATCCATTTTT
The DNA here is from genome assembly GCF_964235325.1 of Thermobia domestica. Taxonomy (NCBI): domain Eukaryota; kingdom Metazoa; phylum Arthropoda; class Insecta; order Zygentoma; family Lepismatidae; genus Thermobia; species Thermobia domestica. The sequence goes on from NC_137464.1 coordinate 75,700,196, forward strand.
CACACTGTCAACCGAGTGTGTCAACCAACTGGTACCATGTCAAAATTATCGACACTCATGAATATTCATGAGTGTCGAAAAGATGCCCGGAACCTACTGTGGCACTCTCACAGCGCAGGCCTACATTGATGTTTTAAGCACCTTGCTTCCTACTGTTGAAGAACAATTCGGGGATGGCGATTGCATCTTTCAACACCATTGAGTACCTGTTCATACTACACTGCCTGTGACGGAGTAGTTACAAGACCGTAATATCCCTGTAATGGACCGGCCTGAGGAGAGTCCTGACTTTAATCCTATAGAACATCTTTGGGATGTTTTGGATCGCCGACTTCGTGTCAGGCCTCACCGACCTACATCGATACCTCTCTTCAGTTCAGCACTCCGTGAAGAATGGGCTGCCATTCCCCAAGAAACCTTCCAGCACCTGATTGAAAGTATGCCTGCGTGAGTGGAAGCTGTCATTAAGGATAAGGGTGGGCCAACACCATATTGAATTCCAGCAGTACCGATAGAGGGTGCCACGAACTTGTAAGTCATTTTCAGCCAGGTGTCCGGATACTTTTGATCACATAGTGTATGTAATAAATGCTTCTTGGTTAGAAGCAGTGCGCCGTCCTAATGATTTAAGGTCTGCGCCCCCGACAGCTTCTCAGTCCGACCCTGCTTCCGTTACGTTTCTGGGGAATAGTTGGTGAAAGTTGTTTTGGTCAGAAAACTAGCATCTTACATACAGTGAATGAAATTAATTTTTAAAACCACATTTTCAATTGTTGCTAAACTTCTGGGACTGGGTACATAATTCAAATATGTTTTATCTTAAATTAAGTAGGGACCAGACCAGATCCTTATTTCTAGACGACATTGTGACCTATTGCCCGGAATTCTTCGAGCCATATATACTGTATATACAGAGCTCGAAAATTATGTGTGTGCGTGTTATAATAAAGTGAGAATGAGACGCTGCCGGTTGAAGACATGTCAGTAGATCATTTAATATACAAAACAGGTATTTTCTTTTTCATATTTATTTAGTTGAATAGATACGCTACTGTTGTTCCATAAAATCACTTCTAGTATGTTGAAAAATTGTCTTTCAGACAATTTTTGTTTGTTTTAACCCATTGTAGTTTGACATATGTTTGTTGTTAACAAACTGCTATCCACATTGGTCAAACAATTAGGTGAGCAAATCAGAAAACGCAAAAACGATTGAAAGACATCAAAATTCCCGATATATATTTGGTTATGAGGGTTGTTGCCTTGATCACTGCAATGGATCTTTACTGGAAGGTCCGTACGAACGAACGCAAATGTGATGTCCCACGACACGAGGTACAATTTGCGATAATACGTGAAGTTATCAGGCAACTTCGGAACGCTAGAGCAAGTAGTGTCGCTTTGAAGTGCAGTGAATGGATGTGAGTTGGTCTGGTGAGGTGTTGCATAGGAACAATGGTAGCACAACACGATTTAGCAGAATCTGTGGCATAGAGAGCCATAGCCAGGGTGAACCTGAGCAGACAATGTATGATAGCTGAGGCCCTCGGCTTTCCTCACAGCTATTTCCAGACTGGTTGTTTTCAATAGACGGGAAAAATATGCCACTTGTCAGGACAAGATTGTCTATACACAACGTCAGTGAGGGAAGACTGTTGTTTGGTGTAATTGGCTCAGAAAAACAGGCGGTAAAGTGCAACTGACTTTCAACATGTGCTTGTAATAGCACCAAGGCGCAGAGTGCCAACCCAAACCATGCTCAATCACCTGCGTGAAGAGACATTTTGTGCACGATGGCCGGTGGTATATGTTCTTTTAACTGCAAAACAGAATAGGGCGTGTAGAAATTGTGCTGCTGAACATAGTGAGGGGGAATGTTGAGTTGAACACTATTCTGTTCTCGGATCACCCATGTTTCGACTTGTGATCAGACAATCGATGTATTCTCAGAGGGAACATGAATCACAGAATTATCCATCTTATTTGCAGAAGGCATCGCAGGATGAAGATGATGGAATAATGGTGTAGGTAGGAATCAGTACCGGATGACGCATAGCCCTGCAGATAACTCGGAACAGTACCCTAACAGCTCAGCGGTTCGGAAATGAGATCCTCAGGCCACGCAGAGTACATTTATATTGATCACCCAGCATACGTGCATTGCATTCATCATGGCAACAAACTTCAGAACCAAATATAAATGCATATTTGATTTCCCTCGGTCATTACTGCTTTACTGGCTTGCCGCCCCAATTGTTTTAACCAGCGCATTAGCAAAGTAGCAGTCACTTCAAGGTTTATATTTAAATAGCAAACAAGGTAGAAATATATTCTATTAAAATAATTTTTTTGTATATGACGTTACAGAGAAGTGATTGGAGATGCTTCTGAAACAGCGTTATTAAAGTTTGTGGAGTTGACCATTGGAGACATTAATGAGTACCGAAAGACGATGCCGAAAATTTGTGAGATCCCGTTCAGCTCCCAAACAAAATATCAAGTTTCAGTGCATAAATTGGACGATGACCCCAAATACACATATTTGGTTGTAATGAAAGGTGCACCAGAGCAGATTATAGAAAGGTGCAATAAAATTTTTCTTTTTGAAAAGGATGAACGTTTAGATGAAGAGACCAAACAAAAGTTTAATGATGCTTATGTGGAGCTTGGTGGTCTTGGAGAACGTGTGCTAGGTATTTTGATACTATACAGTAGTAATAAAATGTAGTCTATATTTGGTGTTCTTAAATTGGCTTGCCCGGACCACAGAGCACTGTTCTGCAAGACGAAATAAAACGAAAATGTAATATGATGGAATGTCTTTCGGGGCCTCCTTCAGCCGCTATGGTGAATCAAAATTTTACTATGTGGCAACATCGCATATTAACTTGGAACCATTAGTATTGCTCTACAAATCCATCAAACAGTTACATTGATTGTTTAAGTAATAAGTGTTGCTAGTAAACGTTTATTGACTTTAACTGTCATCTGGCTAGAATCGATGTACAGTAATTACTTGATGAATTATTAGATCTAATTTATGGTTCTTTATCTGCGATGTTGCCACATAGTGCAATTTACGTCTCCAGACGAGGACTCGAAAGGTATACACACACACTTGTAGACTGTGTTGACTTGTAGAATAGTGCTCTGTGATCCGTGGGCGTCATTTTTAGAAGACCCGATATATTTCCATATATCTTAAGAAACAGTAGTGTGCAAGTAGTTCAGTACGCGTTTCGTTCCCTCAGTCGCAGTCTCATTCTTGGCCGACACACACGAACTCCTTTATTGTATGAATAGGAAGTAAGGGGAAGGAATAAAAGGAGTGCGGTAAAGTAGATCACCTGGTGGATCGCGCCTCACTTCGATAATTCTGTCTTTTTCTAAAGAGTGAAGTATTGATATAAGGCTCAATCATCTGGTATGCGATGCAAATGTTAATTGTTTTCCTTACGGATTTTTCGATTGTAAATAATAACTTAGGAAGTTAATGCCCATAAAGCTTCCCTTAATACACCCACACTACCGTACCTGCCGTTTACAATTAACGATTGTGTATTAAAAATAAGAAAGAAAAGATATGTTATAGAACCAAAATATACATTGAAGAGTGTTTTAAGATCCATCTTAAATGGAGAATTTTAATCCGTACTAGCTGTATTCATCGTGCTCTCTTTTAAGGGTAATTAGTCGAGAATAGAAAGGTCTTCTCATATTAATAGAAGCAACATGAATTGTTTGTCTCAATTTGCCCATCACATAAAGATACACAGGAAGCAAATTCTTGTACGTTTTTGAAAAATACGATAATACAAAAATTAGAATTGAATATAATCTAGGTGCACGGTTGTACTCCAAGCTCAGTTCTTTCGCTCACTCAGGACTGAAGTACGCCGTGTTGTTATATACACCAGGTTTTCTGTGGACATCCATAATTTCGCTTTCCACAAAGATAGTGCAATGAAAAGTAGCTGAGTCATTAACCTACACTACGCCATGGCCTGTATAAAATCTTAATGCTTTACCTCAAACTGTTTATGAGATAGAGGGTCGAGAAAACCTTTTAAAAAACTCGACCTATGGTACTCATTCATCAAAACCTGTATACATTCGAACTTAAAATTTGGAGCAAATGTAGGATTTGTGATAGAAGTAAATAGAAAATTCCGAAAACTGGAAACTTATTTCTCCAAGCATTAAAATTAAGGAACAAGGGCAAAAAGATATAAGAGTTGTGTCATTTCAAAATCTTATGACACGCTTTCCGCAACGCCATTCTTGCTTCGGTTTTAAATGTCAATGAAACAATACAATTTGTTGAGGTAGAGTAAATTTATGTGGTTATAATCTCTATCTTTTCAAGTATACAGAACTACTATGAAAAGTTATAATTAAGCATAAAAGGTTTAGTATTAATAAAACAATCGCTTCTTGCTATCTTCTCGCCCGTACTACTTCCCATAGTGTCTTTTCCATAGTGCAGCTTTGCCCAAAATTGCTACTTTCTCATAATGACCAAACGACCAAACATTCTCATAATGAACAATGTGAGCAAAGTGGCGCACATTATGGCTTCACAGCTTGTGAGAGCTTGATCGACTTAATTCTACAAATAGACGTCAACCTCTAAGACCTACAGTTATGTAAGTATCACTGTATGTAGACAGTTGTCAATACAGTGCACTTTGTGGTTGATGACGCTTAAAGTTCAAAATGTGGTTTCTCTCTTCTAGTGTTGTGTAAGCGTTGAAAATGGCGCTTACACAACAACGGAAGGCAAAGAACGCAAAGACAATATCCGTTATCACAGTTTAACGCAACTTTCGGCGACAGTTTGGGGTCGATCCACCTGACAGGAATTCCAATAATAGTTGGCACACACCACTCATAGAGACAGGTTGCCTATGCAAAGGCAAAACCACCGGCTATACTTCACATTCAGGGGAGACAGTGGATAGAGTTCAGCAATCCTTTCAGGCCAACCCCATGAAGTCAGTTCGGAAAGTTCGCATTGTCCTGCTCAACAGTCTATGTTCTTCGTAAGCGTTTGAACTTCAAGGCTTACAAGCTGCAACTTGTGAAAGTACTCAATAAAGATGACAAAAAAACTTCACATTATCTACAGGGTAGGCATGTTGGGATTCCTAGAAAATGATGACATTACGGACAGGATAGTTTTCGGTGATGAGGTAGGGGACCTTCCATATCAACGGAATGTCAACAGGTATAATATTTGAATCTGAGATTCAGAACACCCTCGGCGAATCATTGAGCACGTCATAGACTCTTCAAAGTGGAATGTTGTTGCTACCATGTGCAAAACGCTAGTTAATCACTCAGATAAAACTAATTCACGGGATAACCTTAAAATATGGTTAGGGCACTACAAACCCTAGTATGTAATTGCAAGGTTGAATTTCGTTCGTTAGCCTGGAAAAATAGTTCATGATACAAATTTAATGTGTGGTTGGTGACCTAAAAACCTGAAGAGTTAAATAATCACTACTACTGCTACTGCTGTTACTTACTAGGGAAGTACATGAAGTAGTACGCGGGGACCTTCATGTGTTATATATCGTTGGAAAGGTCACACCGAGTATACTTCACATGTGAAATATTTCGCTTGAATGGAGCCTGTATGGGGCGTGGCGACCATTTAAAGATCAGAACAAGGCTTGCTCCGAAACACCAGAAAACGTGTATAAAATAAGAAGCTATGACGTAATTGTTTTGAGACGTGGTATATATGGGTTTGAAAGGTGGCTGAATACGAATCTGACACCAAATGTTTACAAATCAAAATGGTGGATCCAACAAGGCGGACATAAATTACAAAGAAACATGCTATGAATCTTAAATCAGGTATATGTAGATATTCGACGTCGGTGTGTATGAATCGGATGCTAAAAGTGTAAAATTCAAAATGGCGGATCCAAGATGGCGGACAAAATATAAAAAACTGCTATGAAACTGAAAGCAGGTGGATAGAGGTTTTCGTGGTTGCTGAATTCAATGTTAAACGTACAAAATGCAATATGACGGATCGAATGTGGCGGACGCAAAATGCAAAAAAGATATGTACAGAACGAACATACGTTATTCTTACACATGTAGTAGAAAAATACCTATAGTGCATAAGGGGGCAAGTAGATGATGTTTTACAATAAACAGGGAACGTGTTTTGCTATACAATCATACCAACATTGAGGCACAGAATGCAGGGTAGGTTTTGTAGTGCACAGGAAAGTTTTATGATATGAACAGATTGCAATCATAGGCAATAATTATTTTACTACCAACTCCCTCCCCCGCCGCCGGAGAGATACGGAAGAATCGGCATGTGTTATATATCGTTAAAAGCTGAATCGACTACTCTTCACATTTGTAATATCTCGCTTGAATGGCCTCTGTAGGGTATGTTGCAATTATTTTCATATACCATGACTGAAGATTCGAACAATGACAGTGAAAAGTAAACGTTTAAAATATCGTTATGCTTCCATAACTGTCTTTCCGGTTTCACATTATGTCGTGTACACTTGTGAGCAATATGTACGATAAATGTCCACTCTCCGTAGTAGGGATGGTACTGATACCGGGAGTAATTTCGATCTTGTGTGCTTTTCCAAATCGAGAGGAGATCGAGACGGAGCCCAGGCTCCTCCCGATACTCATACGTCCATTCTATACTTTTGCACCTTTTGTTCACCATATTAGATGCGTCATATTGCATTTTGCACTTTTAACATTGAATTCGTATATTGCGACCACGAAAACCTCTACCTACCTTCTTTCAGTTTCAGCAGTGCTTCACGTTTTGTCCGCCATATTGAATTTTGCACTTTTAGCATCCGATTCACACATAACGACATTAAATATCTCTATATACCTGATTTCAGATTCATAGTATGTTTCTTTGTAAGTTGTGTCAGCCATGTTGGATCCGCCATTTTGATTTGTAAACATTTGATGTCAGATTCGTATTCAGCTACCTTTCAAACCTATATATACCACGTCTCAAAACAATTACGTCATAGCTTCTTATTTTATACACGTTTCCTGTTGTTTCGGAGCGAGCCTTGTTCTGATCTTTAAATGGTCTCCACGTCCCCTACAGGCCCCATTCAAGCGAGATATTTCACATGTGAAGTATACTCGGTGTGACCTTTCCAACGGTATATAACACATGCAGATACCCGCGTACCACTTCATGTACTTCCCTAGTTAGTATAAATAGTAGTAACGTTAAGTCATGGGTTAGTCTGTATAGAGCTTTGTTGTAATTATCATTGAGTTGAATTTATTAAAACTGGAAGTAATTGATATTTTTTCTTTCACATATACAGAAAATGTTTCTAATTAACCATTTATTTCTTTGTTCTGCAGGTTTTTGTGATTTGGCACTTCCCAAGGAGAAATATCCTCTTGGGTTCAAATTTGACACAGACAAACTCAACTTTCCTCTAACAGATCTTCGATTCGTAGGTTTAATATCTATGATAGACCCTCCACGAGCTGCCGTGCCTAATGCAGTACAACAGTGCAAAGAAGCTGGTATCAAAATTATTATGGTTACTGGTGATCACCCAATTACTGCCAAGGCTATAGCACGAGGAGTTGGTATTATTTCTGAAGGTAACGCACTATTCATATTCTGGTACTGATACACAACGTTTAAAGTGTTAGTAATGTCGCAATTCTTCTTCTATGTAAGCACTTGACCTCTGAAAGTGTCCCGACATATTTATATGAGACGGAATGAATATTTTATTGTACTTATTTTTAACCTTTCTTGTATATATTATTCTCAGACTGAAAGTACGAACTAGACATGTCTATACACAAGCATATACACCAGCCGAAATATTATGATATGACTAACCGCTACTTCTCTAGCGAAGTCGTTACGCCGACGTAAGAAGCACGGGGGATAGCAGAGCCGCTCGCAAGACGGTGACATAGTTCTCACTCAATCAGTCAGTGTGTTACTTATTCGTAGAATGGGGAAGACTAGCGATAGATTGGAGTTTGATTGGGACCAGAGTGTGATGGCCAGACGACTGGGAAGGAGCACCTTGGGAACAGGACGACTTGTCGGGTGCTCATAAACTCTGTGGTTAGTGTTTTCCACAGTTGTGGAAAAAAACAAGGAAACCAGCAACAAACCACAAGAGGTGGGGCGCCCGCAACTCATTAAAATTATTGGACTTCATTGACTGCTGGAACTGATGAAAGAGAATACGGTGCAAATTGTGGTATAATTAAAGTTGACGTGAACAATGTATAGAGCATGAGTGCGTCTGAGCACACACATCACCGTACACTACTAAGTATGGGCCTCCGCAGCCGGAAAAAATGAAATGAAATCTTTGAGTTTTACGTCCCACGGTTATGCCGGTTAGGCTAAAGGAGACGGTGATGATGAGTAATGAATGAAATGGTGGAATGAAGAAAGTGGGGGAAACGGGAGAACCCCGAGAAAACCCACGCACACGGTGTTTGTCCACCACAAAGTTCACTTGGCGGGGGCTGGGATCGAACCCGTTACCCCAAGCACAAGAGGTGAACGCTCTACCACTGAGCCACCACGGCCCCCTCCGCAGCCGACGTCAATCATAACGGCATCGTCAATTACAAGTGGAATGGGCACGTTGCCATCGTCATTAGACCACAGAGCAATAACACAACGTTGAATGGTTGAACACAACGTTGACGAAGAACCACGATACTGCCTTCGTCACATCGATCGCCGGGTCAGAATCCATCGTCTTCTGGAGAACAGCTGCTCAATACGTGCAAAATAGGACAACACCAGGCCGGTGGTGGCTTCATTATGATTTGAAGAACCTTCATATAGTCCCCCACGTGTCCAGTAGGCGTGTGAAGAGCCCCTTGATAGCTCCTGCTATCGGTAGTTCATAGCTGATCACGATACCGATTCATGTTGGTCATTATTTCGAGCTGTTAATGATGCCTTTCAGCAGGACAATGATCCTTGTCACAATGCTAATGTTAGCCTGGAGTGCTTCGAGGGGCACAGTGATGAATTTCAATTGCTACAATGCTCTCAAACTCACCCGATCTTAACCCAATTTGAACATCTTTGGAATGTAATTTAACGTCAGATCCCATTCCATGGTTCCTTGAGATCCCAGAAATTGAGTGACTCGTGTGTAAATGTTGTGGGCTATACCTCCAACCAACTAACAAGGTCTGATTGCCTCCATGCCAATCCTAATTGCTGTTATCCTGCGAGTCAAAGATGGACATACCAGATATTAGGAAGATATCCTTTTATATATATATACTTAGCAGCCAAAACATTGTGATCATCATATATATAGGGTGTCTCATAAGTTCGTTTACATAGACCATCTCGGTAACTATTAATATACAATAAAACTATAAGAGACCAATGTTATTGGAAAGTATGTGTTGTTTTCGATCTAAAATATTGAAATTTTCGGAACTGCACCAACCATTTGGACTCTACACTGATATAGCGCCCAATGGTAAAGAAAAATGCAACGTCGCCACGTCTTTGTTGAACTACAATGAAGAAAAGAGTGTGTAGTTTGAAGTATCCTGGACCAAGGATAAGAAAAAGGATTGCCACAATGAAGGATATGAAGAAGGATCACACGCGACGTCAATCCAAGGCAGTAGTTTCACCATCAGAAGGGAGGCAGGTACGAAAAAGAAATTGAATTGAATTTATTCACGGTAAACTGGTATTAGTGGCTAAGTGATGTCAACGAGACTAGACAGGAGGACAATATGGTGCTGTCGAATATCCTATGGAATTACAGTCTTGACTGAAGGTGATATTGTGAAAAACATTGGTTCCACAGGTTGTATACTTGATGTAGTACAAAATAGTGCGGGAATACACTGCTTCAATGAGCTATTTGTGCTCTCCGCTCTTTCCAAGATACCGGGAACAGCCTCTGGGTAAATGCTATTTTCCCTATCCGTCAGAAAGTGGTAACTGTAGGCCGCATATCTTGTAAAGGGTTTGGACGGTAACTGACTGAAGATATTAGATGTTCTTCTTCTGTAAAAGGTTCAATGTTTGAGGAATTGATAGTAGATATGAGGCACTATAGATGGCTGAGTCAGCAAAACTTTTAGCCCCCGTGGGAATATTTTGGCCCTGGGAACTTCCCTGGGTGTCGTAAACCAACCAAAACTAGTATGTTGCTATGCTTATGCTCTTGGACAGCTACCAACTATAGAAACAAGATGAAACATCCGTTTTGTTTTCTTCTTCGTCTTCTTGTATGTATTGGATAGCTATTTTGAACCCTCGCCTCTCCTACGAAGCTAAGAATCGAAGCTTCTCATAGCATTGTGTAGCTATTTTGGACCCCCAGCCCTCGTCCCTCCTGCAAAGCGAAGAACGGAAGCTTCTCATAGCATTGGGTAGCTACGTATTTGGACTAGAGATGCAAAAAAGCCGGCTTTTTTGAATCGATGGTTTTTTGCACATAAAAAGCCGGCTTTTTTGGGAAAAAAACGAGAATTTTGGAAATTTTGGCTTTTTTCATTTTCATGATTTTTCTGTTTAAATAGCTTTCTTATAGTATACTCTAAACTTAAATAAGATTTCGTGACCTGAATGCCATATTTCGCTCTGGAATTCACCATCATGATGGATGGAGCACATGATTTATGAATTAAAGTAAACAAAGTACGTAGTATTTGAGGGCAATTTTAGAAGTTGTTTAACCTTATTTTAACTTCTGAATCATCGACATTTTTTTCTTTTCTAGATCCTTTCTTTTTAGTCATCCGTGTTTCATATCTTGGAGCTTAGAACTCTAGCTTCTAGCAACAAAAAAAAAATAATAATAATAATAAATAAACTTATGTTCTTCAATATATCCATCAGAGCGTAGTTCCACATTTCCATTATACTGTAGCTGTGCAATGATTTAACAATAATCTTCCGGACACAACCTTGAATACCATTTGATAGAAATAATCAGTGTCGGATTTAGAAAAATATTTGGGAGGGTTTTTTTCTGAATATTGTTTGGTTTTTCTAAAAATTCCTAACTTTTATTTAAGAGGAGCTTAATTTTATGAGTACAGGCATAATAAATATTTCGTTTCGTTTGTATATTCAACTATAATCTTTCAGATACAACCTTGAAGACCATTTTATACTGATAATCAGTGGCGGATTTAGAAAAGTATTTTGGGAGGGGCTTTTTTTATTAATGCTTAGTTTTTCTAAAAATTCCAATTTTTATTTTTTATTTATTTATTTATTTTTTTATTTATTTTTTTATTTTTTATTTATTTTTTTTGAAGACAGCTTGAAGTTTATGAGTAAAGGAAAAACTAATATTTAGTTTGTTTTAGAAATTCCGTAATTTCGGGGTAGAGGCTTCAATCCGAAAGACATCCCCACGCCTAACCTTCTTTGCAAATCCATCACTGCTGGTAATTAGTAATAACAAAGATTTAAAAACGATTAGAAAGGAAGTCGGCCAGGACACACAGTACACGCACTATCTTTACATTCACAGATGGGATTAAGAAAACTTTTGTCAAAATGGTCGAATGCGGGGTTGAATCCCGGACTTCACGATAGAAGCGCGAAAGCTAACCACTCTATGTTTGTTGTGCTTAACTTAAATGTATTCTCTCTCTCTCTTTCTCTATGGCCACAAAATTTCTCCATTGACTTCTCTCCTTATTTAATTCAATCCAGTTTCTACTCTGTATTCCTATTTCTGCAATATCCATCATAATATTGTCCTCCCATCTGGGCCTAGGTTTTCCTAATGGATGTTTCCCGATTGGATTTCCAGTTAAAACTTTGAAAGCGTTCCTACTTTCTTCCATTATGGCTACATGACCTGCCCACCTGAGCCTCCTAGACTTGATGACTCTAATGATGTTTGGTAAACCGTATATAATTATGTAGTTCCTCCTTATGAAGTTTCCGCCATTCCCCATTCCCGTTCTTCTTGGGTCCGAATATTCGTCTCAGAATGTTATTCTCAAATAATTTCAGTCTGCGTTCTTCCCTCAGCGTAAACGACCATGTTTCACAACCATTAAGCATAGCAGGCATGATTATCATTTTATATATTTTAAGCTTTAAATTCCTTGACAGAATTTGCGACGACAAAATATTTTGAACTGAATAATAAGAATTTCCTGATTTCAGTCGACATTTAATTTCTTTGTGGGTATGATTTTGGTCTGGTAATACTGATTCAAGATTTTTGAAAGTATCCACTGTGTCGAAAAGTATTAATTGATATTTTAACGCACTCATAATTTGCCATATTACGATCCTTGTGAACTTCCTTGTATTTAGATTTCTCTGCATTTACTCATATCCCTGCAAGCGTTTTATAAAGCCTCTGCATTTCTTTCGATTGTTCTCCTATTAGATTTACATCATCAGTATACACCATAACCTGGTGAACACCATTCAACTCTAGGCCCTGGTTCCTATCTTTGATTTTTCTTATAGCGTACTCCGGAACAAAGATGAATAATAACGGCAATAATGCATATCCTTGTTACAAGCCAATCTCGACGTGGAAGTTCGCATTTTTCTACTTGGACTCTGGGATTCATTTAAACAGTTAGTAAATCTAGCTTTTTCGGTATTCCAAATTCTGTAAGAATGTTGTACAATGTTTCCCCCTACCCGAGTTGTATGCCTTTCTAAAATCAATAAACAGTCGATGTACTGGGTAATATGTTCCCATTTCTTTTCGAATATTTGTCGAATGGTATATATCTGATCGATTTCGACTAAATACACACTGATAATCTCCAATAATTTCATCTGCGTATGGAGTCAGTCTTATTAATAGAATGTTGAGAAATGCCTCGATAATTTTACAATCAATTTTGTCTCCTTTCTTGTGAATTGGAACAGTGATTGATTCTTCCACTCTTTTTAAATGTATTCCATAGTGTTTCTTTTTGGTAAAAAAAAAGTTTCGTAACGATATGTTGAATTTTCTTGTTAAAAATTCAGAAACCTTCAGGACTGGGTAAACCGTGATGGTGGTTATATATTCTACAGCCTAGGAAACCATACGCTCAGATGAACCGTCTATTACGTATATGATCCATGAACAGAAAATTCGATACTTTCCCGATTCTGAACAAGCTTAAGGAACAGTCAGTACATTACAGAGTTTGGAGCTTTACCGATTTTGCAGATCCGAAGCACCTGATAGGTGGTAACAGATTATTACGTTTGTGATCAATCAGTGAAAAATTTGTTCTAAATATTGATACAATGTATATGAAAGTTAAAACTGAACTGAAAAATTTCAAGAATGTACAGAGATACCCGAAACGAAGCTCTTGATGTGCATATTTCTCTCATGTTTTTCCTTTATTTTGCTTCAAAAAGAGGGTGTGTGATATTTTGAAGTAAAAATACTACATACAATTTTGCTAGTTATTTATGTATCATTTTTTAAGTACTTATTGTATATAAGAGGCTAAAATATCATTTCATATATTGGTTAATCCTTTGGAATTCATAATGTAAAAATGTTAAGAATTAAAAAAAAACTTTTTGAAATTCATGGTTTATTTTTGAGGTTTCATATTATTATCTGCATCAACCACTAATTAAATGAGTTTTTTGTTATAGAGAAGCGAAACAAAGTCTGCATTATCAGTTTAAAGCAAAAGTTTCAAAAAAGCCCAAAATTTCCCAAGCAAAAAAGCAAAGCGGAAAAAAACGAGTTTTTTTTTTTCAAAAAAGCCGGTTTTTTTCCGAGCCCTTGCATCTCTAATTTGGACACCCCAGCCTCCGACCCTCCTGCGAAGAGCGTAAGGGATTTAGCCTTGGTCCTATTCCCACGAAACGCCTGTAGGTTATGAACTGAAGCTGTGATATTCAGTGATCGAAGCTTCCCAGCAGACTGTATGAAATTTGTCCTTTGATCGAATTGGTCTTAGTTGCTAAGGTGTATATCGTATTTCATGATTTTTTGAAAACGTGGGATGAGAAATCGTATACGCATATGTCCTCATAAACTGGACGCTGAGTAACCTCAGGTCCCACGAGAAAGTTGTTGGGACATCGCCCTGAGAACGTTTCCTGGGTGTTGGGTTGCTAAGATATCATAAGCAGTATCGAAATATTAACCTTGGTCCTATTCCCCGGAGATGCCTGTATAAACAAGATGAAACATGCCTTTCCCAGCTCTTCAGTGAATAATTTATTTGGATTCCATTGAACATGATATAAGAACGGAAGCTTCTCATAGCATTTCATAATGTTTTGACAACGTAGGGTGAAAATTAGTATATTCAAGTCCCCAGGGGCGCTTGTATTGCATGTGTAAAGTGAACAAAATGATGATAATGATCTCTGTAATGAAGCCGTAACAAGACAGTTTTTCGAAATACATTCCCATAGAAACGATGGCTCGTAATCAAAATCACTTATGCAGAGAATTCAAAGATCAAATTATGCCAACGAATTTGCTGCTTGTGTTGAAGCCGTGGTGAGATATTTTTTTCGAAACACATTCCCATAGAAAACGTTGACTAGTAATCAAAATCACTTATGCAGAGAACCCCAAGATCAAATTATGCCAACGATTTTGAAGTTAAACACACACACGACTTAAGGTCACACGAGAAATTAGATGTGGTTAATGCGACCCGATTATTGAAGACGTGTTTGATCTTGTTATAACATGTTTTGTCGAAGGTAATCACGTGTGTGTGTGTGTGTGTGTGTGTGTGTGTGTGTGTGTGTGTGCGTAGACCGGAAAAAGAATAATTTTAATTGAGATTTAACAGAGTGAAGCTGTGTGCAGTACGTCTTTCTCTTGAAAGTTGAAATAGTGTGAGTGTGTGTGTTTGGTGATTCGTGTAACGTTGGATTCGATAACTGTGAACAAGTGTGACACCAGACGTTTTTATTAAAATAGGTAAGTAAAAATATATTACTAAAATGTTACAGTCTATGACTATCCGTGAAGGAATAAAACAGAATGTTATGTCTTCATTTAGCTATAAAGGAACTGGAGACAACAAGGAATAAAATGTATTTGATAATGAGAATGAATTCTAACATTAAAAAACACATACACATATATGTAAGTGAATTTGAATGAGTTGTGAATGTATGTTTCCTGCTCTCTCTCTCTCTCTGTTCGCACCGTGAAGATAGCACCGTGAATTTTCATCATGTACGTATGCCAAGAAGTCAAGGGCGTTTGAAACAACATGTTATGAATACAGAGAAATATGTAAAGGCAAAACGTGGTATTCTTACAATTAATAACAAAGGTACTAGATGTTTAGGGGATGCAATCATCGTTATCATAGGACTGAAAAAACAAGGGAAGAAGTTAATCCGAATACATAAGATATGTAAAAATTCAAAGTAATTATATAATAGAAAAAGAAGCAGAAGACCTGTGTGAAGCTGCCGGTATAGATCTCAGTCATGGTTGTGGAATTCCTGAAATTCGTAAATTTCAGGAATATTTAAAGGATTATAAAATCACAGTGTATAGGGGATTTTCAGGAAGTGGTGTTATGTTTGAAGCACCACCAAGTGATAACAAGAGAACACCTTTAAACTCACTTCACATAGATAACCATTACAATGTCATTGAATGCTTGACACCATGTTTTAGCTGTAGTTATTATTGCGAAAGTTGTCATAAGAAATATGAAAAAAGCATGCACATTTGAAACATTGTACAGCTGTATGTTATCGATGTCATCAGAAGCCACCGTGTGACTTTAAAGAAGCCCATATTATATGCAGTGATTGTAATCGAGAATTTTATGGCCAGTCATGCTATGAATATCTTAACTCAGCTCCGTATCAAACTGGAAAACCTTTGTGTTGAATTGTGAAAGTTTGTGCCCAGTGTTTGAAAATTTATGTTGTGAAAGAAAAAGGATCTCACGTATGTGGAGAAACGTATTGCAATATTTGCTATACTACAGTACCACCTAATCATGAATGTTACATGAAAGTGAATGAAGAGAGATCCAAAAAAGCCAACGAAAAAATTATCATGGGAAAGAAAGCTATGATTGTATTTTATGATATTGAATGTACACAAGATACGAAAATAGAAGATGAGAACGCAAACATATATGAACATATACCTAATGTCTTGGTTAGTCAGCATGCATGTTAACATTGTTATAAAGATAACAACATAAAAATGATTGTGTCGTTTGTAGAAAAGGAGAAAATATATTTGATGGAGAAAGTAATAGAAGACTTCCTAAAACATCTACAAAACGACGTCCAAACATTAAATTAGTAACATGCATTGCACACAATTCGAAAGGCTATGATGTACAGCGGGGGACACTTCTAAATGGTACACCTTAGCCGTAAATCTCCATATGGCTGTACCATTTAGAAGTGTCCCCCGCTGTACATTTCATCATTAAGACCATGGTTGAGAAGATGAATTGGAATCCAGAAGTGATCATGAATGGGGCGAAAGTTTTCTTCCTTTGCCCTTAAGTAAATTAAGTGGTGCGTTTGGTCTTCAATCCTGCCAAGGATATTTCCCACACTTTTTCAATCGACGTGAGAACCAAACATATAAACGTACACTTCCAGACATTAGGTATTATGGAACAGATACCATGAAAGCAGACGAAAGACTCAAGTTCTGCAATGGTATGCTGAACATCGTAATGTCGCCCTTAAAATGAAAGAACTCATCAAGTATTGCGTACAGGATGTTGAAGTTTTACGCCAAGCATGTATTTCCTTTATGAATACATTTGACTCTGAAACGAATGTAAATCCCTTACTTGAATGTATTACAATCGCTAGCACATGTAACTTGGTGTATCGAAGAAATTTCTTAAAGGAAAATACGATTGGTATTATACCAAAGAACGGGTATCAATGGAGAGATGTACAATCAATTGAAGCAGTACAATGGATAGCTTGAAAAAAACAAGAAACATTCAAAATACCAATGCTGCACGTACTAAGAAAAAACGAATTACATCAATGAATGTAGATGGTGAATGGACAGATTCCGATACAGGAAGAATACACGTGTGGGAGTATAAAGAATGTTTCACACATGACTGTATTTTTTGCTACCTAACGACAGAGATAAACCCATATATAACAAACCTACAGATACCATGGAATTTCGGTATGAAGCAATAAAGAAGAATATTCAAAAATTAAAAATTTTGGCTGTGAAGTGCACGAAATAAGGGGCAGTGAATTTAAAAAAAACAATTGCCAGGAAATGAAGAGATGAAGAAGTATGTTAGTAATCATCCATACACAAAGAAAACTCCGTTAAATCCTTGTGACGCATTTTATGAAGGACGTGTTAATGCCTTAAGTTTGTATCATAAAGCACGAGAGTCTGAAGAAGAAACAATCTATTACAAAGATGTTATTAGTCTTTATTCTTATATACGTAAAACTAAGGAATTTCCAATTCGTCACTCCACTATCTATCTGCCTGGAGATTCAAAGATTCCCAGCATTGAAGAAGTGAAAGGATTGGTCAAGCTAAGTATTCTACCTCCAAAAACTCTCTTCCCTCCAGTGCTTACTTACAAATCAAATGATATATTGATGTTTACACTTTGTCGTACATGTTGTGATGAATTAAACCAGAGACCTTGTAATCACAGCGATAAAGACCGAGTTCTACATAGTACATGAGTAACAGATGAAGTAAGAAAAGCATTGGAAAAAGGATACAAAACAATGGATATTCATGAAATTTGGGCTTATAATCTTATTCAATATGATGAAGAAACAAAAAGTGGCGGCTTGTTTGCAGAGTACATAAACACTTTCCTGAAAGCAAAACCAGAAGCTAATGGCTGGTCATCATTGTGTGAAACAGATGAACTAAAGGAGAAGTACATACAGCAATTTTATGAAAAGGAAGGAATACGTCTAGATGTAAAGAAAATTAAACATAATCCAGCACTGAGGAGTTTAGCTAAATTAATGCTAAATTCATTTTGGGGAAAGTTGGTCATTGTGAGAACATGGGGCATGTAAGGATTATTAATGACCCCAAGAAATTATATGAGATATTAACATCTCATGATATAGACGTACATCAAATATTTCCAGTAAATGATGACATGTTATATGTATATTGGGAATACACAGATGAGGTTCCTGTTCCACTACCAACAGTAAACGTTGTCATAGCCGCACACACAAAAGCAGAAGCAAGATTGGATTTGTATAAGTATTTTGAACAACTACAAGAAAGAGTATTGTATTTTATACTGATTCAGTCATTTACACGCAAAAACCTGGTGAAAGTACTATTCCAACTGGTGACTTTTTAGGTGATTTAACAAATGAAATACTCGAATATAGTACAGAGGCCTATATTTCAGAATATGTATCGGCTGGACACAAGAACTACGGGTTACGTATTTTTGATCCCAGTACGAAGGAGTTTCAAGTATGCAAGATACGGGGCTTTTCATTAAACTATGAATCTTCTAAACACCTAAATTTTGATGTAATAAAGAAAATAACAGTAGATAATGAAGAGGCGGCAGAAGAAGAAGAAGAATCTCGTCCCACCGTAGTCTAAATTACCAATGAGAAAAAATTTGCCGCAGGAAAGAGCATACTATCGTCAGCATTCCCGAAACAAATGTTTATAAGATAAATTATATAAAACGACGTAGAATACGAAATTTATATTAGAACGACAGCATGTATTATTCGGCATGCATGAATTATTCTTTACCTGCACCATTTAGATATTTTAATCAAAGGTGTTATAAACTAGCCAACTTTTTAATTATTTTATATAGGTTAGAAGAAGAAGTTATAATTATTATAAAAATGTATTGTATCTTAGAATGTTGATTCTGCAACGATAGCAACGAGAATATACCGTATTCTCGCGTGTATAAGCCGCACTCATGTATAAGCCGCACCCTTAAAATTTAACTTTACTTCCGTTTAAAAAAATATTTTGTTCGTTTACCGGTAATTGTTGATTCAAATCAACAATAGCGGTATTTGAGTTAACGTGTTTGTTCCTGTATTGAATTGTTGTTTCGTCTGATTGTGGCTTTGTTTTCTATACGTTTCTTGTGATGTGCGGTAAATACCGTACAACAAACGCAAAAAATTAATACCGTAATTATCTTTAAGCCATTTTAAATCATTCGCGTGTATAAGCCGCACCCTACATTTTCGTTTGCTTTTTCGTGAAAAAAGTGCGGCTTATACACGCGAGAATACGGTACATTGTGGTATGATGGCTGTAAAACAGCCTAGATATAACTATACAATAAATACATTCGAATAAGCAACATTTGCAGTTTTTGTGCTAATCTAATACGTGTGCAACTCACTTATTTGAACTAGGGCTCAACGATTACGTTGTATAATGGTGCCTTCATACCGGGAATAGCTAAAAACTGGTAAGAAGTTTAGTAAACCAAATTTAGCAGACAACACAAGTGAGTGCTACGAAGTTGTTATATTCATTGCGTACTGTTTGAAAGTATAGTTAAATATAAATACATACATCATTGAGTCGATAAATAATTATACCATCTTGAGGAGTGGAAAGTTAATATATAGAAACATTAAGATGGATTTATCAGATAGTGAAGTTAACGACATTCGGACTGATCAAAGTGAAACTGGTGCATCTGAGAATTTGGCAGATGTACTCAAACAAATATCCCGTCAAATGAACGACTTGCAACGAAAAATTGATGTGTCTCAACAGCAGTTGGATGACAAAATGAATGCTTTGCAGCATAAAATCGAAGACCAATTTGAGGACAAAATGAACAATTTGCAACAGCAATTGCAACAAAAAATGGATACATCTCAACAGCAATTTAATGACAAGCTGAATGATTTGCAACATATAATGGAAGAACAATTTGATGACAAAATGAACCGATTCCAACGCAAACTAGAAGATAATATATATCAACGGCTGGAACAGTTACAGCAGAGAAACGACCATAAATGGGAACAGTTACATCAGCAGCAAAACCAAATGAATGTACAAATTAATGCCAGATTCGAGAAATGCGAACAGAAAATGGAACAGGTAGCTGAAACCTATACCGGAGTACAAAATGCCGTCGAAGTTATAGAATCGGTTGTAAACGACCATTCTAATAGGATTAAAGGACTTCAAGAGGAGTTGCATACTTTCAAGGAAAAGTATATTTTTGCTAAGGAGATGGAGCGCGATGATGGACCTAGGAATATCAATCGACCTCCTGATAATGGGACAGAACCAACACCTCATTCCCAAGCAATTTTTGAAGATAGCGAATCATCGGATGATAGTGAAGAGAGCACCGAATCAGGAAGAAGAACGAAGCATCCTACACGGAAGAGTAAGAACTCTCACGGTAACTGTAAGTGTTCTAAATCTTATAGTACTGATACGCCTTTGCGATTCAGTGAAATAAAATCCTTAACAAAATTCAGTGGTGTATCTGCCCAGACAGCAATTTAAGCTTGCTGCAAGTTGCCACAAACTTGCTGTCGCAAGGTCAATTAGCTTGCCGCAAGCTATACTATGCAAGCCAATTAGCTTGCTGCAAGCTTGTAGCAAGCTAGTTAGTTACATCTGGGCAAGTCTTGCACAAGCTTGTCTTCACAAGTTAAACACAAGTGAAATTATCTCAAACGCAAGCCAAGTATAAGCGTATTCTCATCAATGGCAAGCTTTATTAAGCTTATTGCAAGCGAAAACACGCCAAACAAGTTATATGGAAGCTTGCAGTAAGCGAATTTAGATAAAACAGTATGAAATCAGTATAATTTAACCGTCTGAGTAAATCTTGCTACAATATATTTTCCCCTGCCTTCCCAACTATAGAAGCAAATGCAACAACGGTGAAAACAGCCAAGTCTCCCATCCGCTTCTGCAAAACATCAAAATAAGCAAAATTGTTACGCTTTAGTTGTGACAAGCAACGCGCCGTTGCTTCGTACAAATATCTAATACGTTGTTATATTAGCCGCGAGTACTTGAAATTTCTACCCTTTTTTATATAAAAACGCAGAAAAATGTTTATACTTTAAACACAGCATTCAGAGAAGTTTATACTGTGAGTTAAACTTGAAGTTTATATTAAAATATCTGAAACAGTTCTGTATTCTTTCGCGAAATAAGTAGGCTCAAATCTGCTGCCATCTATGTTCACATTTATGCTTTATACATAAATACTATAATTCGTTATGCCTCATGGTTACCGAAGTATGAGGAAATAAAGAGCGACATTATAGGTACGTGGGACTAGAGTACTAGAGTACTAGACGGCACAATTAAAACAAATAATTAAGTTTGCCCTTTATTCAAGCTGAATGCTAACAAGACGCTAACAACGCGAACACTACCTTGTCGCCGAAAGTTGAGGTCAGCGTCACGTGGTTTTTGAGAACAACTGAAAATCGAACGCGCGCTGGCTTTTTACTTCAATCTAAAGAAAAGCGTCTCGCAAGTGAAGCGTGGGTTGCCCGCACTACAGCTTGCGCTAAGCAGAAATAAGCTTTTGTGTATAAGCCAAAGCGAAATAAAATCAAATAAAAGCAACAGGCAAGCTTGCGGTAAGCAAACATGCTGTCTGGGTGAGGATATTCCAGCTAGGGTATCTATAGAAAAATTCGAGGACGAGTGTGAATTAATCGGAATTAAAGAGTCAAAATTCATGAAACTTCTTCCTCATGTCTTATTACCCCCATGTTTGACGTGGTTCAAAGCAATCCGAGATAACATTAATGGGTACTCTGATTTTAAAGAGGCGTTATTGGCAAACTATGAGAACGATTTCATGTTAGCAAATAGGGACGCATTACTAAGAAGGAAATCATTTGACCCTAAGATACATAAAAATGTTACCGAATTTGTAGTGGCCACATATAATGAATTAAAAGCACTTAACCCAAACCAACCAGAATCACGTATAATAGCTTCTGTCCGTATTTTATTACCATTTAGATTACAACAAATGTTGATGACCGCTCAATGTGTCAATTTCAACCATTTAATCATGTTAGTTCAGAGTTACGAAAGTCAATTTCTAGCACAAAGAAATAGCAGAAATCCAGAAAAAAGTCAGGTTACTTCTAGACGTAATAATATTAATTATGCGCATATTCGAAACTTAAGTATCCAAAATAAAGATATGTTAATTCTACAGGAAATAGTGTCCATTATTTTGGTACTAGAACAAATAATCAAAATAGTACCGGCAATTCAACTAAACCCAATTATAGATATGGTAACGGTAACAGGAGTTACCGGAATTATAATAAGAATCCTAATAGAAATCGCAATAGGAATCAGCTTACTTTGTCACAAAATAGATTCATAGATGGACAAGTTTGCAGTAACAGGAACTCAAATTCAGGATCTTTATGTAATCGATCGGAACATACTCAAGAGTGCGGAATACAATGTACTTTATTGGAATCTACTAATCCTTTTAATTTAAACTAGATGGTGCTGATGTGGCTTGGGTTGAAACCATACCAGCGTTAAGTGTATCTAATCAATCAATTGAAGGTGAAACTAAATTAAAAGTTGTGCATACTAATGCAATGTATCAATACCTACCGATCGTCAATTGCTTTTGGAGATTCGATGATGATATAGAATTAGATATAGATTCCACTGAAAATAATTTTGTTTTTCTAAAAACCTTTTCCACTGCGCGGATAATGTTAAAAATTAATGAAATACCTGTGCATGCATTAATTGATACATGAGCTACAGTCTCGCTTTTATCTTACGCTTTTTGGCGTGAAATTACCAAGGATTATTCCAATCCCAGATTGCAAAAGATGGAAAATTTAATACTAATTGATTATACCGGCAAGCATAAAAAGAGAGTAATGGGCAAGACTCAAGTTGAAATTGATATACAGGGTTACAAAATTAACATTCCTATTTTGGTCATAAATGAACTGAATGAAAAAGTATTAATTGGTTTGGATTTTCTAACACAGTTGCGTACTATTCTAGATTTTGAGAATAAAACGTTTACTGTAAAGACCCTTGATGACGTAATAGTTCAAAAATTAATTCCAGCGAAAGATGATATAGCTAGTCAATGTCAACCTTTCGTGAACAATGTATCAGAAATTGACCCTTCCAAATCTAAAAACTTTCGAGATGTCGAAATGAGAGAGAAACCTATTTTCACTATAGATGAGGAATTTTCATTGTCTAAACACGTAGATCCTATCATAGATTCATTGGATTTTAGGGATACAGAGGTGAAATTATTACTTAAGGATATAATGTATAGACATAAAAAGGTTTTTTCATCCAAACCCGGATGTTGTAAAGATTTTGTATATACCATTGAAGTAGATACCAAAGATCCGATAGTGACTAAACCGTACATTATTCCTTGTCGATTCCGAGAAAACGTACGTAAACAAATAGCCGATATGTTAACTCATGGGATTATTCGACCTTCACGAAGTATTCACTTAAACCCATTGCATGTAGTTCCCAAGAAAGACGGCAAACATCTACGTGTGGTAATGGATCTCAGAAAGTTGAACTCTCATATCAAATTACAACAAGTACGTTACCCCCCTATAGATGAAATTCTTGGAACATTACAGGGTAATACGATATTTGGGAATCTAGATTTAATAATGGCGTACAACCAAGTAATGTTGGATGAAAACTCCAAATCTTTCACTGCCTTCTTATTTGAAGGACAATTGTACGAATACAATCGAGTAGTTTTTGGATTGATTAATGGTAGTGCCGCCTTAGCTTCATGTTTAAATCAAGTATTGGGTCAAGATTTACGTAACAATGTAATTTATTATGCTGATGACATTTTGATAATGGGAAAAACTTCTGAGGATTACTTGAGAAATTTAGATATTGTTCTTGAACGTTTAGAAAATTCAGGTCTTACAGTAAATATTGAAAAATCCAAATTTTTCAAAAAATCAATTGAATTCTTAGGATATTCTATTGACGCAAATGGTATGTGTTACAGCGACTCTAAAGTTCAAGCTATTCGAGATTTACCAGCTCCCACTAATCTAAAGGAAACTAGACAGGTACTCGGTCTTTTCAACTGGTTTAGAAGATCAATACCAAAATTCGCCGAAATAGCCGAACCTTTATTTTCTATAACAAGGAAAGGAACTTTATGGCAGTGGGGAGAATCACAAGAGCAAAGTTTTCAATGTTTGAAGAGGTGTATTATGAAGAACATACGCTTGAATCACCCAAATTACGATCGTCCTTTCTTCGTGCAATGTGATGGAGCACTCTCTGGAATTTCAGGAATACTTTGGCAACCGGGTGTTGATTCTAACGAACCTTTGGTAATTCACTGTGTCAGTCGGACCTTGAAGAATGCTGAAAAAGGGTATACTATTACAGAAATTGAACTACTTGCAGTGCGTTTTTCATTACAAAAATTTGCACCTTATCTCAGTGGATGTCACTTTACAATTATTACTGATCATAGCTCATTGTGTCACCTAAAGAAAATACAAGGCTACAATAGTCGGTTATTAAGATGGTCGTTAGAATTACAATCCTTCGATTTTGAAGTCAAACATATCAAAGGGATTGAAAATGTGCAGGTGGATACCTTGTCTAGATTATTTCCCAGTGAAAATCATCGTGTATTATCGATAAATGTTTTTCAGGTCTTACAGGAAGAAATTACTAACATTTCTTTGGATGAGTTACACAAATCTTAAAGAAACCACGAGTCTTATGCAAGGATCATAGAACATTTAACTTCATGTGTGAAAGAATGTGATTGTCTTCGTTCGTGGAACACTCTGTATAAAGTGTCCAATAATGTATTAGTAATTAAAGACTTCAAATATGAACAAAGGAACAAGATTTGTATACCACCTAGATTGGTACCTCAAATACTGAAAGCATATCATGATAATTTTGGACACTTCGGTTATTCAAAAGTATATTCTCTGATAAGTAAATCCTTTTATTGGAAATCGCTAAGATCTCAAATTAAGAACTATGTCAAGGATTGTGAGGAGTGTATGAAAATCAAACATAACTATCGATCTATATATAAACCAATGTTGTCTGTAATACCCGATCGTCCTCATTCTTTCATTTCAATTGACTTGTATGGGCCTCTTCCGAGAGCATCTTCTGGTGAAACTTTTCTTCTCACTGTTTTGGACATTTTTACGAGATATATATAGTAGCTTATCCCCTACGTAAAGCTACTTCGTCGGCAATTGTTCATCGCATTTTAAATGTATACATACCTCACTGTAGACCTGTCAAGCATATCATGTGTGATAATGGAGGTCAATTCCGGAGTGACGTTTTTCTTAGTGCCATGAATAATGCCAACATTAAGGTACACTTTGTAACACCTTATCATCCCAGTAGCTCGATAGTTAAGAATGTCCACCGTAATCTTGGAATGTTGTTCCGACATTATTGTCGTAATAAACACACCGATTGGATCAAATATGTTACGAAGATTACATATTTTCTAAATTATTCAGTGTCAGATACTTTGGGATTGGCACCTGCTAATATTCATAACGGGACTGATTTTGTTTCTCCAATTGAAGAACATTTTGGAATTCAACTTCACGACAATGGTGAAATAGATTTTTCCCATCTCATAAGTATGGTACACCTTCGGAGGACGCAAAAATTCAAATATCGTAATCAGAAAATTGAAGAGCAACAAGTAGGTAAAGTGAAAATTAAATCTAATGATTTGGTATTTGTAAGACTATATCCTCAAAGTGACGCCTCATTAAAACGGATCTACAAATTCTGTTATATATACGCCGGTCCTTATTTGTGTACGAAACAAATTAACCCGAAAGTATTTGAGTTAATGGATATAAAAAGGGGGAAATCTTAGGATTACGGGGAAAATTATTCTTTACCTGCACCATTTAGATATTTTAATCAAAGGTGTTATAAACTAGCCAACTTTTTAATTATTTTATATAGGTTAGAAGAAGAAGTTATAATTATTATAAAAATGTATTGTATCTTAGAATGTTGATTCTGTAACGATAGCAACGAGAATATACATTGTGGTATGATGGCTGTAAAACAGCCTAGATATAACTATACAATAAATACATTCGAATAAGCAACATTTGCAGTTTTTGTGCTAATCTAATACGTGTGCAACTCACTTATTTGAACTAGGGCTCAACGATTACAAAATGAAATGAAATCTTTGAGTTTTACGTCCCACGGTTATGCCGGTTAGGCTAAAGGAGACGGTGATGATGAGTAATGAATGAAATGGTGGAATGAAGAAAGTGGGAGGAAACGGGAGAACCCCGAGAAAACCCACGCACACAGTGTTTGTCCAACACAAAGTTCACTTGGCGAGGGCTGGGATCGAACCCGGGACCCCTAGCACCAGAAGTGAACGCTCTACCACTGAGCCACCGCGGCCCCCTCAACGATTACGTTGTAATATGATGCTCTTCCATATGGATACACTCCTTCCAACAAAAGAAGAAGAGAAATGTAATACGGCCCTTCATAAATATACGCACGAAGAGAGAATTATGATAATCTTTAACATGGATACGACGTGGAAACATCCCTTTTCATGTATTGTTGCTGCACCAAGTGGATGTGTAAAACTTCCTTTGTAATACGATTCCTGTGTAATTTATCACGTATGATTAATACATCGTTTCGTCTTATTTATTGGTACTATGCAGAATGGCAGACTGCATACAGAGAAATTTCGACGAATGTACAATATATTGAAGGATTACCTCGATCAAGACTTTTTACCTGAAACTGGACCTCATCTTATTATTATTGATGATCATATGTGTGAAGTGAACCGCAATATAGTTGATTTCTTTACAAAGGGTTCTCATCATAGAAATCTTAGTTTCCAGTTTATTACAAAACCAGCGGAAAAGGAAGCAGAGATATGAGCTTGAATTGTTCTTATCTCGTATTATTTAAAAATCCAAGAGATAAATTACAAATTAAACATATGAGTTATCAACTCCTGAAAATCCAAAATTTCTTCAAAAAAGTTTCAACGACGCAACAAAGTTACCATATGGATATTTATTTATTGATTTAAAACAGGATAAACCAGATGAACTTCGTTTTTAAAAAATATCTTTCCTGATGATATTTATCAGTACGTTTATGTTCCAACTAAATAGAAGAAGAAGAAGATATGTTTATAATGCTAGTTTTAAACTGTGATTGTTCATTCTGTTAATATGTCTCCAAGAGTAAACACGGAGATCTTCTTCATACGCTAAGCAAACCAAATCCTAAATTACGTAAAGCTATTGTAGCAAATGCAGACTCTTTAGTGATTCGTAGTATTTGCGATTGTTATAATGTATTAAAAGGGAATGTACCTCTTACAAAGACACAGAAAGCAAGATTAAATCGATACAAGAGGACGCTTCGATATCTTGTGAAGAAAGGAAACTCCATCAAAAAGAGGAAGAAGCATTTATTAGTGCGACAGAGTGGATTCCTACCGGCATTATTAGTTCCTATTTTAAGTGGTGCATTATCAAGTTTACTATTCCGTTAGTGCAATGGAACACGCAAAGAAAATTATTTTAGTTCCATCTTAAGTTCTTAATCTTATACAAACACCAGAATCATCATCATCAGCCCTGGAGAAACGTGAATCTAGTTTGGATCAAGAAATGCAACAGCTTTTACATTTATCATCGCTTAGTGATGAAGTGGAATCAATATAATAATATTCTTCAAAAATATTTACATTTTTAATACGAAAACAAGAAGAACCTGTGACACTTTTGATCGCGGCAACTAAATCAGAGAAGCCTGAAGTAGAAGAAGAAATATTGTTTTCTATACTCAAAAAGAGCTGAATTACTACTACAGAGAATGAAACATGATGATAATATCACGTGGGATAATAAAGAACTGTTTGCATCAAAGGTGATGAACTAGAAGGATCTCACATTGTAGATTTAATTTGTGATGTGTCGCGACCACGGAAACACACAAATCCACCTGGATGGGAGAAATTTTCCAATTATTTATCTTCTAATAACACACCTCAAGAACTTAGTGGAAATCCAAAACGTTTGTCATATATTTTACGACGAACTAAAGCATCACCAGCAGCATCGTCGTCAAGTGAAAAAATACCTCTGAAATCGTTTGCAGAAGACGACGAAGAAGCAGAAGAAGAAAAGGAAAACGTATTATCTACTATAAAGAAAGTAAACGTGCATGCAAACGTCCAGTATTGTCAAGATGGAAACCATAAACAAACAGTTAAGCAAGATTTACTATAGCCCTTCACATCCTGCTTCGTTTACAACTGCTAAAAATTGTAGATAGCTACAAAGAAAAAAATTCCTATACACTGTATAAGAAAGTGGTTACTGAAGCAAACAACATATACGTTACACAAACCAGTACGTCATCGTTTTAAAAGAGATATCTATGTACTGAATAACGTTGATGATGAGTGGGAAAGTGATATTAATGATCTTCAATCTCTTCATAAATTTAATGATGGATAGCGTTATACTCTTACAGTGATAGATGTTTTCAGTCGATATGCCTGGGCTCTGCCATTAAAATCTAAAAGTACAAATGATGTTTTAAAAGCATTAAAAATTGTTTTCAAAGTGAGTTTACTAATAAAACAATACAGAAGTACTTAGAGGACAACGAAATAAAACATATTACAACTAAAAATCCTGATATAAAGGCTAGTATTGTAGAACGTTTTAACAGATCTCTGAAAAAATGGAATTATTTACATGTATTACCTCTTCTTGTGAAATCATACAATGAAGTTATCATTCAAGCATTAAGATGTCACCTGCAAATGTTTCTCAAAATATCCTATTACAAGTATGGCATAATCAGTATGATAATAAAATGAAGAAGAAGAGGAATCCAGACTTCTCAAAACATCTTAGGATTGGTGATACAGTTGTAACGTTATGGCGTTAAAGAATTATTTGTATTCTATTTAATCTTATTCTTTTTACTTCCCCTTGCTTTAATTTATCGCATTTATGTTCAGAATGAATTATTGAGTTAATTTGTTGTTTAAACTTCTTATTAGAGTTGCCCTCATAAGGTTTATCTGTCCGCAAGTTACTATATGCGCGTTCAGAGAAGAATTCTCGAAGCAGATTTCTTCGTTATTAAAATAAAAAAATTAAAGATTTTGTACACAAAAAAATCCTGTTGTTAACATAGAAACAAATTTTAAAGATCTGTAACTGATAATATATTTACATATGTAGAGTGCAAAATAGAGAATAACGTAATTCTCATAACTAATATTTAAAAATTGTTATCTGACGTGAAAATATATAGCAAAATGGAGGAATAAGTAGGTCATCCTGCCTTCGAAATTCCATCAAAGTGAAATACCTATCAATCTTGCTTACATCTGTTCCCTTATTGATATGCGTATTAACCAGTTATTTAGCCATATAATTGCATATTTCAAACATGTCAATTAATATATATATGTACCGCGGATCTCATACCGTAAAATATATGTTGTATGTAATGTGAGGCATGTAAATTTGCTTACATTGTTTTTCAATATATGCTGACGAGGAACTGGCGCAGGAAAACGTATATTAATTCTGATGCTATGCTGGATGTTTATAGGAAGACATGTCAAATCTTATACTGGCTAAATATTATTACTAAAAATATATAAAAGGAAAATAAAATAAAACAGATGAAAATTTAGTGTATTATTTCATTAGTATGCTGATAGTTTACACTTTTGAACAGGAGTATCTTGAAGCAATTACCTTCCACGATCGGGCGATCTTCGTAAACGAACAAGTAAAACTAAACGTACATTTGATAAAGGATACATGCAAAACTGGACTTGGGAAATATTTAAAGTGAAGAAGATAATACCAAGAGATGCACCTGTTTATGAAATAGAAGATTTAAACAAGAAACCACTAGTTGGATTATATTATAGAGAGGAATTACAACCTGTGACGTTATCGAAAACGTTTTACATAGATAAAATCATACGTACAAGAAGAAAAGATAGCAGAAAAGAATATCTTGTTCATTGGAAAGGATATATTTCTTTCGATTTCTGGATACCAGCATCATCCGTTAAGAAGATCCAGAAGTACAATGGAACTTGATGGAGATTTTTACGTTACGTTTCCCAGTAATAGTAGTTCTATGGAATATTTTCCTGACAACACCTTAACATCATACACTACTAAACTTCATCAAAGAATGGAATTCCGTGAAAAGTGTTAAGTGGCTATTGTTGAAATTCATTATCCTCATTCAATTTTAAACATTAATGAAGAAAATAATAATTTTTTTCAAACCTGCAAAAAGTGGTGAATGGAAATTTGTAACTATTCTTGTACGTTATTACACTGACATTTCAGAATTGATAGAGATAATTAATACGCACAATAGATTCACAAATTTACATATTTCCTACGTTCGTAATAGTAATACCTGTTTTATACGATGTCTTCATAAAGACATAGATGTAGACGTTGCCTTATCACCAAGTGTTAGTGCTATGTTGGGATTTGATCCAAACGTTGATTTAAAGTATATGCAACAAGGCCAAAGAATTCCAAATTTACGTTGATATTTCAATCTACAATGTATGTATATTGTGATATAATTCAATCCGTATTTGTTGGCGATAGCAGCACAATTATTACATATCATAAATATGAATCCTGTGAATCATATATTTGGAAGTAGTGTTATAGAAATTTTTAATCCTCCACATTATGTGCCTATAGAGAAGATGCATTTTGAACACATCAAAACAGATATAAAAGATATTACAGGCTCTCCCTGGCATTTACTTTCGGAACTGTATGCGTTAAACTACATTTTCGACCAGTGCGCCAACATCAACAAATATTAATAATCCATATTTACAATATTATCGAAAACAAGCTCTTTCTGGAACTGGAAATGTTTATGTTGAATCACCTTATCAAGTTGGACATGGTATTGGAAGTTTCCTTGGAGGATTATTTCGTTCTGTCATGCCATTAGTAAAATAATGAGCTAAATAAATAGGAAATGAATTATTAAAATCTGGAGCAAACGTTATTAATAATGTCATAATCGATAAACAACCTATTAACGATTCCTTTCATCAACGGATAGATGAAGCGAGGTCCAACTTGCGAGAAAAAGCTAAAAATAAACTAAAATCTATGCTAGGATCTGGAAATCAGCGAAGGAAAAGAAGAATAACACATCATTCCACCTTTAACAATTCCTTTCATAAACGAATGGTTGAAACGAGGTCCATCTTGCAAGAAAAAACTAAAAATAAACTGAAATCTATACTAGGATCTGGATATCAGCGAAGAAAATGTTATTAATAATGTCATTCCATCTTTAACCCTTTATCATTACACATCATCAAGCGCAAGATGGAGGGCAATAGGAAACGTACACAGAAAACAAAGCAAAATCAGTCTTATAAGAAGAGGAAATTATAACACGATATCTTTGATTAAATCTTCTTCAACATCATCATGGCTTTCTTACACCATCAATCCTGCGAGTGTGTAAAAAGTGAACTAAATATTTTTTCTACAAAACCGACGCAAACCAGTATGTCTTGGATAATCATGTTATTACATATAAACCAATCAGTTCACTAGCTGATAATGCACCTATGGAATTTGTCATTCCAGGAACAAGAGATGAATATATAGATCTGCCACATACTCTTCTTTACATTGAAGCTCAAATCGTTAAGCCTACTGGATCAGCATTTGGTGAAGGTGAAAAAGCTGTGGCTTCTATTAATGATTTTTTAAATTCCATGTTCAGTGAAATGGAAGTGTATTTAAATAACAAACTGATTTCATTTCCATCTCATAATCATCCATATCGATCATACATCGAAAGACTTAAATTATGATGAGTTGCTAAAAATACTCATCTTCAATGTGCATTCTGGTTTCAAGATACTGCTTGGCATATGGATGCAACATCTATTGGTAAAGGATTTCAACAACGTTATGAATTAACAAAAACAGTGCAAAATTCGACATTCTTGGACATCTTCATTGTAATATTTTTAATCAGGATAAATTTTTAATCCAAGGAGTACAATTACACATCAAGTTAATTTCTGCAAAGCCAAACTTTTGTCTCATTGCTAGTGATTCATCTGTTGAGGCTGAAGTGAATATTTTAGACGCTGCTTTACATATTAAAAATTTTTATGTTAGTCCTACAACAAAACAAGCACATAACAAGCTTTTACAGTCAACAACCGCCAAATATCCTCTCACAAGAGTGTAAATGAAGTCATTCGTCATTCCAAAGTATCTTCAATCAAAACCAATCGATAATTTATTTATGGGAGCATTACCAACTCGAGTGATTGTGGCGTGTACTCCAAATGATGCCTATACGGGAACGATAACTTCAAATCCATTTCATTTCAAACAGTTTGACATCAATTTCTTCTCTTTATACATTGATGGAAAACATGTACCTTCAAAACCTTTACAAACAATTTCGAAAACGACCTCTATGTTTCTTCATAGCATACCTTGTTCTGTGGATCAGGTATTCACTTTTCCAATCATGGCAACAATATTCCTCGCCTTGACTTTACTCAAGGATACACTATCTTTGTTTTCGACATTACGCAAGCTGGAGAAGCCAGCGCTGTGCAGCACTGAAACCTTATACGCCACGGCTGTGTTCGTCTGGAAGTTCATTTTAAGAACCCTCTACTAGCACGTAGCACCTGTCTCATGCATCACATATGGCGTGTTCCAATCTCTTTTAGAAGTGGATCATCAGAGGGACATCATCACGAATTTGAAAGGTACGTTATTATTATTATTTAAATACCGTAACATATATGTACATGTTTGCATTTTTATACATGATGCCCTCTACACTAGATTAATTAAATGCACTTCAAATTCTTTATTTCAGAATCATTCCATTGACGTATATAAAGCCAATCAATTACCAAGGCATGTTCCACTACCTGCAGCTATCATCATAAATACAGATCCAGCTAATAAAATCGGTATCTATTGGATATCCGTATATAGTAATACTGATGGACGTGTCCACTACTTCGATACACTTGCATTTATTCCATATTCAACAATGCAACATATTCAGTTTCTACGTAGAAATTCCCTTTCTTATACATTTAATAATAAACAAATTCAAATTGTGAAATCGTCCCTATGTGGACATTATTCATACTTATTTCTTTGCTTCAAAGCTAAAGGAAAGTCCTTAAATGATTTTCATTATACCTTCTCATCAACTCCAGAAAAAATGCCCGTCGATTATTCTATTTATACATATACTTATACATTTATACGATTATTCTATAGGTAATGATTTCTCCTATATACATATCATCATGTCTTCATTATTATTATTATTACTTATTTCTTCTTCTTCGTTTGTTTCTTTTAGATATTTTTGTTCTAGATAAAATAAACCTTAAATTCTATCTATTACTGCAGGTAGTCATTTCTCTTTCTCCTTTATTATAACTTGTTTTGTATACATATTTTCATTTTTCATTTGTTGTTTTATTTGTTCATGATTATAGATAAAATAAATTTAAGTTGTTTTTAATTTCTTTTCATTTCAGAGAATAAAAGATCGTCAGCGTGTGTATGGGCAGCGTCATTGTACAATATGATCTCTATGTTCCACCATCATCAGCATTATCGACATATATGTCATCTGTGGAGTCATCATCTAGTAGACATTTAACTACTAAAGTACTGTGTGTGTGTGTGTGTGTGTGTAAAGTGTCTTCTTTTTAAATAATTCGCACAGTGAATATGAAGAACAAGAAGAAGAAAGAACTGTTAAACAGTTTTCTTTAAAAAAGATGTACTATACTTACTATCTTTTTTCTTGTGTAAATATTATCATCAATAAATACTTTCTATTCTTCTTTTTTCTATTTGAAAACAAATGTTTTATTTATTATTTTCTTCCGTTTCCTAATAAATGTTTTATGATCATTATATAATTAAATAAATATATCATAAAACATATTTTAAACTCATTGAATTAAATAATTTCATACTATGTTGTGAAAACAGAATCCAATCACTGATTTTTTAATTCAATGATGTGATCATAACTAAATAGTAATAATAATAATGAATTCAAATACTTAATCAGATATTCTTTCGTAAATTAAAACAAGTACTGTATGTGAATGCAATATTATTATAATGATAGGACTTTGTTTTAAAATTTAATATTAATTATTTTAAAGGTTTTTTTAAAGTGAAAAGGCCTATCATACTTAAGACAGAGTTTATAATAATAATAATAATGATTTCAAATACTTTTATTTAACAAACATTTCAAGTATTTGAATTCATTATTATTATGCATAACACATAGTATACAAGGAAAAAATATGTTAGGATTTTCTTATCATAAAAACATTAGTACCCTAATAACAAAATCTTATCATATTGAAGTGTATGAAACGAACACAAAACAAATAAAACATTTCACTTTCACTATATTTTTATTATTGAATTTATAACTACACTGTTCAGTATAAATCAATTTTCTTCTTCTTTATGAACAGATGTCCACTTCGTCGATACCCTCCGGAGGTTGAGTATCGGTTTTCCCCACTATGGTTGTGTCTGTACACTGTCAAATAAATCAGTAATAATAGAATCTATTAGTTTTTGTTTGCAAAATACTTTCCCAATTTTAATCTTCCACCATCAATGTTAACATCACTGTTCTTATCAAGAGATACACTTGGAAAACTGATGTTCATTCCATTAATAATACTCTGTTCATCCACACATGTATGAATTCCGGGAAGTCTTCTGCATGTAAGACACTGCGATTGTACACGATTGCGAATAGTATCTGTACACAAGTCAAAATATTCACGTAGCACAACACTGCAAACATTACTGTTTTTCATAGCATGTTCAATACACAGTAATATTTCTAAGAAATAAAGCCAATCACTCGAAGTTAAGCACACAGAGTTTCGAGGAGCATAAAGTATTCCTTTCTTCTCTAACATCAGTAATTTTTCACCCATTAGTTTTCGCAACACCAGCTCGTTTTTTCGTGCAAGAGATTTTATAAATGTAATTTCCACTTGAGAATTTAAATAGTCCGAAACAAATGGGGTCAAATGTACAAGTTTCTTCCACTCTGCCAAATTTAACTCCACTCCAAACACAAGTCCTTTACCAATACGAATCACTGGTACAAATGTATCACTATCCAGTCCAATACAAATTAATTTGGTTTTCATTGAATTAAGTCTATATTCAACAATTAACAAATACTCTTTCTTGGTATCCATAGTTGATGCACAAGCACTCAAAGATATATTACTCCAGTAGCTGATCAACACAGAATAACGGCACTATGCATACAGATGTCTGTGTATGCATGAAGGGGGACGAAGAGGAAAATTCATGTTTCATCTTGTTTATACATGCCACCATACACTTACGATGAAGATATCAATTCAGTAAATTCAAGATCGTGCATGTTACGTCCAGATACATTAATCTTCATTCCTTTATATGTTAAACATGTATTTCCACTTTGTAAATACGTTAATAATGCACCATTATCTGCTTCCAATTTTTCAGTACAACGTCCTGGTAAAATCACTTTTTCGCCTCCTTCAAATGTCACACATGCCTTCCTACCATATACCGTTGTAATTATCTCACAGTTTACAATACGAAATGGTACTTCAATCTCCAAATCTCGCATTTTTGTAAAGGGCGCCAATGATGGCATATTAAGCTCATCTAATAAATTATTTGACGATGCCATCTTTAATTTCACCTTTCTTCCTTCGCAAGAGCTGCTACTAGATGATGTACACAAACATACGTTCTGCTTACGCTCTTTGCAGGAGGGGCTGGGGCCGGGGGTTCAAATAATTAGCCAATACACGACGAGAAGAAGAGGAAGAGGCATGTTTCATCTTGTTTCTATAGCTGGTAGTTAATTTGTGACTTCAGTGGTGCATAAACCATTATGTCCAGAGGTTGCAGTGTGAGATTACAATGTGGTGGAAATGTAAGAAACAGCGCACCATTTTTATTAGCTTTGTCTATAACTTGTATATATATACACATGGCTTTCACGGCTTTCGAGAAGTAATAAAATTGGTTTCTCTTTGGAACATTTTGAATATTTAATAATGTGATGTAAACAAACAAGAAATAAGTCAACCGTTATCAAACTACTACGATCTGCCATTGTCATCCTTCCAGATGGCGTTTCTTTCAGGAAGAAATCTCTATATCGCGCCCTAAGATATATATAAAACAGTAGGTATGCTACTCCAAATTCACAGTACAAAAAACAGCAACTTGCTCGCCCAGCTCCATTGACGTCACCTAACCAATTTGTTTTTCTCCTCGAGCAGCTATGACTCATGGAGCTGGCACATAGCCAAGGGGGTGGGGGTCCGGACTCCTTCCCCCTTCGAGACCAGAAATGAAAAAAATTAAGGAAGGATGAAACAAAATGAAATGAGAAAAAGAAGAATCAGAGTTAAAAATAAACTACAGGAAGCTTTTTTTTACTCATTTTATGAGAAGATTTGTATTACTTGCAATACATGGTGGCGAAGTGAGCGAGATATCCTGGAAGAGTCAGGGGATTTAAAATTTCTAGAAAAGTTAGCGATTTTTCAGAATTTCTAGTCAGGGAGATTTCAAGCTTCGGAAAGCATAGTGCCGTTCTGTAACAGCGTGGAAATTTTTTTAATCATAATTTTTCGTCATCGCATCCTTGCAGTATCAAACATGTTATTTCAAAAACAATTTTCTACTGATCCTTTAACCTGTCATTTGGAACAGATAGTAGTTTACAGAATAATAAAAACAAAAATTTATGTGAAAAGAAAGTTCTGTTAACATTTGATTCAACAGAGAAACGAACGAACATATTGTAAAATATTTATAAGACATTATTGAGTATGTACCAAATTTCACAAAATTAAATCCCCACGTTAAGCGGGTTTGCATATCCAGGCTCCTAACTATGAAAACATTTACGCTCAGTCCAACCTCAATCATTTCACGAATTCAACCTGTTTTACGTATGTTATTAGGACATAATATCGATTGTGATTTATTCTAAAAACACTTTTATACATTGCAAGAGCTGTAACGTCCAAATAATAACGGAGAACTCATAGTCGTATCGGAATAAACAAAAGCGAGTATGGAACAGTAAACTACTTTTACAAAAGGCAAAAGAAGATGTGCAAAGGCATACAAAATGGTCGAGTGGTTTGGGTCGATACACTATCAATAACATGTTTGTGTGTTCAAAACCGGTAGCAAGTTGTTTCTATTTTAGTGTCTTCCTATTTTCATCCGGAAGGTGAAAATATTTCTTTGAGTAACTCATTGAAAACTTCTTTTGTTTCAAATTCGATTAGAACAGAACATTATATGAATTGCGAATCTTAAATCCATAGCTTAAAAAATGAAGTATACTCATTACTCTATTATCCTCTGATTTGTAACGAAAAACTATTTATAAACAGTGGTGACTTCAGAAAATTATCCTCGGGGAGAATTTCAATATGCGGGAGGAGGGCAAACATTGGTAGTCCACATTGAGCACGATCGAATATATGGTCCTGAAGGCGGAAATTTCTTAGCTCGAGAGGGGTCTCAAATTCTCCCTCAGATCACGTCCTGAAAGCATCATTGCTTAAAAGCTTTTCGTAACAAACATAATATTACACTTGTTTCTCGTTCTACATTTAGAATTGGTAAAATCATAACTTATAGAGGATTATAATAAAAGCATAAAAATTACAATACCAATCATGTATAAATTATCCTGTAAGTTACCAACTTTGGATCAGATTAAAACTCAAATATTTGTTTTCGGATTGCACTTAGAAGTAATTCCTCTCTATATAATCCTGATTGGAAAGCCATGTTTAACACTAATTAATTAATCAATATTTATACGAATATTTTTTATTTTACTATTTTTACTATTCAATAGTATATACACTTCATTTCCAAAATCAAAATCTCGAAAATGTATATTGTACGAGTGCAGACTCGCAAATAAATGATTATTTCTCATATATATATTTGTCTCTATTCGAAATTTTATTTAATCGAATCCGACAGGAACACAGACAGAAATATCGAGAACAGGTGAAAAAAAGAGAGAAAAGCGTTATACCCGGCGGGGAATCGAAGTAAGTTCGAATGGTGCTTTACAAGCCGAACGCCTTAGACCACTCGGCTATGGTAACAACTAGTGATTGTAGCAAAGGCTTCGAGTAGTAGTTCTTATTACAGAATAACATTTTCTATTGCCTAAAATTTAAACCTAATTTACTTTGATATAATATATCTATTAATTTGTTTCATGAACGTTTTCGTTACTTTGATGAATGATGTATGTTGTTGATATAGATTCTATTACACGTTCTTTCGTAAATATTATAGAAAGTATCAGGGTTATTTATGATCTTTTATGGAAATTGACTGGCGCATGCGCAGTACACAGACAGTTCAATTGGAAGGCGAAAAAGGAAACGCTAACACACTGTTAGAATATTTCATCGCTGTGAAGTATAAAGAACAGCTAAAATGTATTTTACGCTTGTCATTGCGTAAAGAATCACCAGGTTAATGTTTGTCCAAGTTTTCACTAATCAACTAGACTCATGAAAAATAATTAATATTGTCATTACTGCACAATATGAAGAATAAAGAACGTATATTACACCACATTGTTCTCGAATTCGAACTTAGCTAAGGAAGGGACAATAAACAAAATGTGATTTATTCATTCGAATTGAGATAATTCAATGAAACTAGAAATTACACAATCAAAAAGAAAAATATCGTTAAAAAGACAATAATACTTTTATCCGAAATGTGAAATAAAGTTATTAATTAACTGATATGAAAGTAATATTGGACATGATATAGAGTAAGAAAAAAAAGTAAATGTATTCTTAGAAACGTTCAAAGTAAATTCACAAATACATTTTGAAGATATACTACTCTTCCTTTACGTTTTAACGAACTAATAAGTAAACAAGCAAAGGAAAAGAATGAAGAACAAAATTATTGCTCTTGAAAAAATATAATAAATTAATGAAACTTAAATAAATGTTTACACAAAAAATAACGCACTAGTACTTTGTGTAGTCACCTCCAGAGTCAGTAACTTCTTGAAGTCTGGAGGGGATACTAGATACAAGTCTCGAGCAATACGACGGTGTGTCACGAAAATGTTGCCACAGTTCCATA
The DNA here is from genome assembly GCF_964235325.1 of Thermobia domestica. Taxonomy (NCBI): domain Eukaryota; kingdom Metazoa; phylum Arthropoda; class Insecta; order Zygentoma; family Lepismatidae; genus Thermobia; species Thermobia domestica. Next base: position 75,739,506 of record NC_137464.1, read on the forward strand.
ACATGATTTTGAAGAAACGTTTGGTCTCTGTCTTCACGTCTCTCTTCCCATTCTTGCTCCATGTAGGCCCACAGATGTTCAATTGGGTTCAAATCTGGGGAGAGAGGGGGCCACTCAATACAAATTAACTCTGGATGTTCACTTAGCCACTCTCGTGTTTGCCGGGAAGTGTAAACAGCACTGTTGTCATGCATAAATATATATTCTTCCTGTTCGGGGAAGTTTCTTTCTAAGGACGGTAACAACGTACTTTCGAGGATATTAATGTAAATACTGCTGTTCATTCTCTCAGGCACCGCAACCAAATCTCCAGGACCAGCAGCCGTCATGTATCCCCAAAAGTGTGCTGATATTCGTCCTGAACAAGAAGTTCTTGATAATATTTTGTTCAGCATACCTGGTTCCGCGCGGTCTATACAATATAACTCTCCCCTGTTGGTTAGACTTGAAAACCTTCTCGTCGGTCCAGATGACTAAGTCCCAATATGACTGAGGTTGGGTTATGTTATTCTGTGCCCATTCCATTCGTCTTGCCTTGTGAGTTTCAGTCAGGAGAGTCTTCCTAGCGGGTCTTGAACAGTTTAGACCAGCCCCCAATAATCTTCTTCTTATTGTTTCGTGAGAACAATTATATTCTCTGGCTTTGTCCAAGAGGATTGACGTGTGGCGTAGAGGTCTGTTGATTACTTCTGTAACTAAAGCTTGATCTTGAGCTGCAGTTGTCACTTTTGGCCTTCCACTTCTTGATCGAGACCTGAACCATTCACCATCTTCTTCATGTCGCTGAATCCATTTCTCGACCGTTTTCTTGTCACATCTCAGATCTCTAGCAATCTGAGGCATAGTTTGTCCCATTTTTTCTTGGCCTATAATTTCTCCTCTCAGAGCAACAGACAGTTCACCACAACCTTTAGAACGAGGCATTTTGAGAACCTGTTAGAAATTTGCGTTCTGGTGTGTATGACAATTGTCGGTAAAGTGCATCTTTCTGTTTCTACTGCGCATGCACCAGCCAATTTTCATGAAAGATCATAAATAATCGTGACAATTGCTGTAATATTTATGAACGAATACGTAATAGAACCTATATTAACAACATCATTCGTCAAAGTAAAGAGTACCGTAAACATAAAACAATTTTAACAGACTATTACATCAGGCCAAAATAGGCTTAAACTTCAGAGAATACAAAATAAATTTCATACTGTAACAAAAGATTGAACATGAAACACGCTTACTAAATTTTCAACTTGTCACATTAGCACTAGTCAAGAAGAGATTCTAAGGCACCATTCAAGAGTAGTTCGAATCCCACCACATTACAATTTGATTTTACCTCTTCTTGACGTTTCTGTTTGTGATCCTGCCGGATTCTATTAAATATAATTCCGTAATACGCTAAAATATTTGAAGTTCTTAACCTCCCATTTTTACATTTTTCAAGCTCAATTGAGAAGAAAGAGGGAAAATGAAAGTACAAAGATTTACAATAATTACTTAGCATTTACTGTCATTGTAATTGTGGATATTTTATTTATGAAAATGTATAATGAACTAAAAATACATTTAGTAGGTCACATGTCTCCATTTTTCAATTCTAACTTGAAAGTTACAGTTTAGGCGGTGACATATCGAAGACCCAGGGGGTTGAAGGGGTTGTAACCCCTCCCATTGAAACTTTTATATTCTATTGAAATAAAAAGTGTTTCAGTTTATAATCTTGGAAAAGCAACAATCACTGTGTGTGGAGGACCGTTTATTTATACTACGACTTATCACTTCCAAATGTTTAGAAGATGTGACTGGTTATTGTGTATAATCATTCAAAAACTATAAGACAACGAAGGGACTTCGTAAACCCTTCACGCCACCCCAGGAGGACGAAGTGCGTCCCGCCGTCCCTCGGTTGGGAACTACTGCTTGCGAGGGAAACATTCTAACAGTGTGTTAGCATTTCCTTTATCGCCTTCCAATTGAACAGTCTGTGTACTGCGCATGCGCCAGTCAATTTCCATAAAAGATCATAAATAACCCTGATACTTTCTATAATATTTACGAAAGAACGTGTAATAGAATCTATATCAACAACATACATCATTCATCAAAGTAACGAAAACATTCATGAAACAAATTAATAGATATATTATATCAAAGTAAATTAGGTTTAAATTTTAGGCAATAGAAAATGTTATTCTGTAATAAGAACTACTACTCGAAGCCTTTGCTACAATCACTAGTTGTTACCATAGCCGAGTGGTCTAAGGCGTTCGGCTTGTAAAGCACCATTCGAACTTGCTTCGATTCCCCGCCGGGTATAACGCTTTTCTCTCTTTTTTTCACCTGTTCTCGATATTTCTGTCTGTGTTCCTGTCGGATTCGATTAAATAAAATTTCGAATAGAGACAAATATATATATGAGAAATAATCATTTATTTGCGAGTCTGCACTCGTACAATATACATTTTCGAGATTTTAATTTTGGAAATGAAGTGTATATACTATTGAATAGTAAAAATAGTAAAATAAAAAATATTCGTATAAATATTGATTAATTAATTAGTGTTAAACATGGCTTTCCAATCAGGATTATATAGAGAGGAATTACTTCTAAGTGCAATCCGAAAACAAATATTTGAGTTTTAATCTGATCCAAAGTTGGTAACTTACAGGATAATTTATACATGATTGGTATTGTAATTTTTATACTTTTATTATAATCCTCTATAAGTTATGATTTTACCAATTCTAAATGTAGAACGAGAAACAAGTGTAATATTATATTTGTTACGAAAAGCTTTTAAGCAATGATGCTTTCAGGACGTGATCTGAGGGAGAATTTGAGACCCCTCTCGAGCTAAGAAATTTCCGCCTTCAGGACCATATATTCGATCGTGCTCAATGTGGACTACCAATGTTTGCCCTCCTCCCGCATATTGAAATTCTCCCCGAGGATAATTTTCTGAAGTCACCACTGTTTATAAATAGTTTTTCGTTACAAATCAGAGGATAATAGAGTAATGAGTATACTTCATTTTTTAAGCTATGGATTTAAGATTCGCAATTCATATAATGTTCTGTTCTAATCGAATTTGAAACAAAAGAAGTTTTCAATGAGTTACTCAAAGAAATATTTTCACCTTCCGGATGAAAATAGGAAGACACTTAAATAGAAACAACTTGCTACCGGTTTTGAACACACAAACATGTGATTGATAGTGTATCGACCCAAACCACTCGACCATTTTGTATGCCTTTGCACATCTTCTTTTGCCTTTTGTAAAAGTAGTTTACTGTTCCATACTCGCTTTTGTTTATTCCGATACGACTATGAGTTCTCCGTTATTATTTGGACGTTACAGCTCTTGCAATGTATAAAAGTGTTTTTAGAATAAATCACAATCGATATTATGTCCTAATAACATACGTAAAACAGGTTGAATTCGTGAAATGATTGAGGTTGGACTGAGCGTAAATGTTTTCATAGTTAGGAGCCTGGATATGCAAACCCGCTTAACGTGGGGATTTAATATTGTGAAATTTGGTACTTTTTATAATAGTGAATATGTAATTTTTATAATAGTTGAGGTCATAATGAAAGGAAAATTGTTATATTTGAATAAACAGAGGAAGGACGTAAATATTGTATAATTTTTTTCAATATTTTTTTTTATTATTTTACTCGAGATTTCTTCATAGTATGTTATTAAAATACTTACCTACATATCCTCATTTTATTGTCCTAACAAACCAATATATGTTGATAGTAAAGTAGTTTAGATTAAGCGAGCTCCTGGGCCTTCAGAATTTCATGTCACGCCCCCCCCTTACGAAATCCTAGCTAAACGAACCAATATATGTTCAAGTAAAATAGTTTAGAATGATCGAGCCCCTGGTATGATGACCACAGTATTTCATGTCACGGACCCCCACCCCCTTCACGAAATAATGGCTACGTGCTTGCATGGAGGAGCACAATGCAAAATCGTATTTCGCTACAGTTGCATATACCGTAAGACGGTGTTACTTTGCACATCAGAGGTTACTTTGTATAAAATATAAAAAGAGTTTCAAAGTCCTCTGTCGGCAAAACCATAAACAGTAAAGAGGAAGTTTCAACTGCCACCAAAGATAGAACATCTAACTGTATTTTGGCTATAATGTTAGCAGTTAATATCAGTTTTAATTACCGAGAGGGTTCATTGTTGTAGAGGTATGGAAAGCAGTCACTGTAAAGGCCGCCGAAATTTGAAAAATATCACGTACAAGAATTTCCGTCAAAGTTAAGTCAGTTTCGTAGAATACTACTATGTATAATGGGACTTTGATGCAATAGGTGAAATTGTAATGTGAAACCTTTTTAAAGTCATAAAAAACGTAAAACTGGGAGAAGGCGGTTTTAGCCTCTACTCGGGGTTACTTTGCACCTTTCCAAATATTGCTTAGATAGGAAATTATTTCGGAATGAAATTATTTCGGATGCCGGTTGAATTTCTAGTTGGAAAATAAAATATGAACAGTGGCGGATCCAGAAAAGTAGTTTGAGAGAGGCTTCACTCAAAAAGACTTTTTTTAAAAGAAATCATTAGATTTTTTAAGGGGGGCTTGCAGCTTATACTCATAGGAATGACTAACATTAGATTTTTAAAAAAGAAATCATGCAATTTGGGTGGACCTTGGTCCTGAAAGTCGCAAACCCCGTAAATCTTCCACTGATTACGGTTGGGATGATATTCTTAGACATACGGAATAGCCAAGACAAATCAGTTCACTTTTTATTTTATATTACTGTTCCTGAGTTGGCATTTTTGTGTGACATATCCTAATTGTTAGAATATGGTTCATGTGCTGGTACCAGAAAATACATAATTTTCTTTAGAAATATCGATAATTCAAACTGAGTACTGATACCGGTACCATCATTCTAATATCAATATTTGTAGACTGCATGCAATTTTGTGTAGAAAGTAAAATGTATAAATACGGAAGGGAAAACATTGCACAGGAACGTTATGTTCGTACGTTGATCAACTTTTTTTTGCATATTTTGCAAAGTAACCCCACATATAGGATTACTTTTCACCAAAGTTTATATTTCAATAAGTATGTTCTTACCGAACGTTTAATAATGAACTTGCACTAATATTTTCCTTATATACTTAACTATTATATGTTTAAAATACAGTGTTCTAAATTATGTTTGTAAGTTACATGCGATATTCTTTAAAGTTGCTTAAATCTTGTGCAAAGTAACCCCGTCTTACGGTACCGTATTTATAGCATGGTGTCAGATTATAGTTTACATAAACCAACTTCAAGTTGTTCAAGATATCATCTACATTCTGTTTATTGATACTGGTAAATCTTCCTAGGCTAGCTAATTCAGACGAACTTATTGACAACTAAGGGTGACACTCTATGAAACCCTTAAGCCAGTAAGTATATCCAGCATCTTTGTTGATATTCCATGAATTTGGTACATTTTTTAAAGCAACAGCATATTCTCGTGCCAAAGTCCGAACCTGCATACCTGCATCGTTGAGAGGCCATAGTGCATCTTAGTTGCAGTATTCAAGTAGTTCTGTAACATAATTTTTCTTCCTTTATAAAAATCTTCCCACATGAGAGCATTCCTTGGAATACTATAAAATCGTTATTTCGTATTTCATAATACTTCTTGACGTGCCTAGCAAGAGCTTAGATAACTTCATTGGTTCTTACTACATCTCATAACCTTTTCTTATCCTCTAATCCGATCTTTAACACCTCAACAATAAATCTGTTTGCTGGTGGCCTGTTCTGGGATTATTTCTTCCATTTGCCTGGTATTTTTCTGGAACATAGAAAATAAAAACTTTATAAACATGAAATAAACGAAGCAGCAATATTAAAAATGTTTCTACAACTGTGAGTTGGGAAAACTGAGAGAGTGTCCCATTCCTCTTTACTCTATAACTTCTCAGTTCTTTCGACATGGCCATTTTGCATTACAGAAGCTATAACGATAAACATATTGCAACTTGCAAGACAGTGATGTACTACAAATATACTATTATAATACTACCTTCTATTCCGAAACCTAACTTTCGTTTACAAAGACAATGACACAAAATGAATAATACAAGGGAGGTTTTTAGTGTCCCAGTCCTCCCACTGTCCTATCCTTCTCGCATTTACTTTCTTGGCAGATAATGCAAGCATTTCTGCTCGAGTCCGGTTTTAAATCATACACTGTCTTAATGTATATTCTGCAACAATGTACATAATGATAGTTAAATACTGTATGTGCTTTCAAAATTGTATAATGTACTTCTTAAACTTGTGAATTTTAAAATTTCATTAAGATAGTGAAACTGCGGAAGAGGTAGCAAAACGCAAAGGTATACCACTGACTGAAGTTGGTGCTCATGAGGCCAGGGCCGCAGTAATTCATGGACAAGAGTTGAGGGAAATGGACACCGATGTTCTAGCCGATGTATTGAGGTTAGTAATTTGCGACTATTAGTAGAGTTTGTGTCATTGTTCTTAAATGTAAGTTACATTAAATTCCCTACTGGTTTTTTTTTTGAACTTTTTTCAAAATATGAAACTGATTTCATAGTTGGACGCTTCGACAACACGTTGCAATTCAATTTCTTTATTAAGCGTGTTCATTGTCTACATGGACAAGTATGATTTTTTCTTGGAAATAAACTAGAATTTTAATGGTTTCATTTTATTGATTCTTTCTTCAAGCCTAGTTAAGCGTTCTCCAAAATCAATTTGCATTATTTACTTGAGGTCGCCCACTTCACCGTCTTCTCATTTAACTGCAACACTGACGTTCTACTGTTCCTCACGCAGTACGAAGCTTGCCTTAACACATCACCCACCACCAACTTCTCGGAGCTGCAGTCGCCACCCGACCATTACCAATCCAGATATCTGACGTGTTTCTAACTAGATAGAATTTGAGTTATAATATTGAAATATGCATCACAGAGATTAATTTTGCATAAAGAGGTGTCTCTCAATATATATACCTCCTTACATACTATACTAGCAATAATTTTCTATGCCTTGAAGACATTAACGAGAGTAAATTATGAGAGAAACTCATACACAAACAATACAGAAAAACTCTGATTTTTTTCACTTACTAAAAAATAGCAAATTGTATCACTTAACTAGAAGATGAAAATTTTACTGTATTCCTCGTGGGCTTTCTCGGTGATTATTTCTCTTTAACTTCTTCAGGGAATAGAGAATTATTGCAAGACTCTAGTATGTAACGAAGTATGGATATTAAGAAAGACTCCAACGTGTGTTGAAATACATACCGGGTGTATCAAAAGTCTTGGGTCATAGGCCAACTCGGTTATGAGTAAAGATACCAAAAAAATGCAAAGAGAGGGAAGTTGTTGGAAATAGATGGTTTTCAATCTAAAATGGTTATTTTTTCCACCGTAGCAGCAGTTTAAGCTCTATACTGGGAAGACACCGTATGTTAAGTGAAAAAGTAACGTAACGTTTCGAGTTCAACAAGCTGTTCGAACAGAACGCAAAAGGTGGCAAAAATCACATGGGGCACATAAGTATTGTTGTGTGAGGTAACTTCAGTGACGTAAATACGCTAGTTGCCCGGGGCAAGAACTTGCCTTAGTGACCTTCCCTGGCCAACCAAACCAAAACGCTACCCCAAATATTTGTCCAATTTTACGTCCATTTTGCACCCTCCCAATCCGGCGCCCGGATCACAAGTTCTGTTGGCCTCCCCCAGTTACGTCAGTGGGTAACCTAGAACACCTCGAATATGTTTCCCAACGATGCTGTATTGTTGGTTTAGTGAGGGCCCAAGGGAACAACCTGCTGAACTGCCAACTTTGCTTTTTAAGATAATATAGGGGTCTTACCAGTGTCGAACCAAAAAAGCTGGTACGATTAGGAAAAAAAAATACTATTTTACATTAAAAACCAACTATTTACAAGAACTTTCCTCTATTTCCATTTCTCCTATCCTTATTCATAATGGAGTTGTCCTATGGCCCCTGACTTTTCACCACCACCCCTATATGGTATTACACCTCATTGGTTACAAAGGTAAGAGATTATTTTCATTTTAACATGTAAACATGATATTTATTGTTCATTTTAGAAAAGAAGGACAATAATAGGCCTATTTCCTTTTGTAAATCAATGGGCTAAAACGCAAAGATGACGCAGCTACACAACATCCTTAGTGATAGTGTAAAAACACATTAATAAAATTAGTAGAGTTCTACTTTCCACTAATCAGTGTTTCGTCTAGTGAATAATCGAAGACAAATGTTGGAGTAGCTAAAAAGACGTACAAAATATAGTTTAAAATAACTAAATTTACTCAAACTATAAGCAACATAATTTTACAATAAAAATAGGCAAAAAAAATGTTACATTGGATTGACTTTCCAGAATCTGTTTCAATGTAACTTAGGATCGTACCGCGAAAGTAATTCAATAAATGTTACGAAGTTCCCGTTAAATATACAGGGTGTTTTAAAACAACACCGACAACGTTTGGGAGGCGATTCCTGACACCAAAATAAGACATAAAGTATAGACCAGCCCTGCCCACGGCGAGCAGATAGTGGAAACTCTCCTCGTGAACGCTCACGAGCATTCTACGAGCAAATACCATTGTTCGTGCTTCGTGGATCTTCGGGTTTTGTCCTTAGAGGAGCGGAAGTGTTGTCAACCTTGGCGGTAATCACTAGCTTACCAAAAAAAAAAAGTATGTATGGTAACTGATTGCCATTTAGTGTAAAGTGTTTTTTACAATGTGGTAACCGTTAACTATAGACAATACAAACTTGTAACAGCAATCAAATGATAAACTATGTACGTTCCTTTTCTTCTTTTTTCTTTCCTTTTGTTAAAGAGGGATGTGGGTTTGTTATATCCGAGTGTGGGTTTGTTATATTATGTTGTTTCGCTTTTTAGGAAAAGAGATAATCTGTTGATAAGAAAAAACTGTAGCACTTGTTTGTAATTATCTAAGTATATCTCCAGAAAATTAGCTTATGCATGTATGTGTGTACGAATAGGCTTAGCAAGGGGTTGGTTGTGGAGATTAGAAGCCACTATTACACTATCAATAGGAAGAATAGTATTTCTTACTCCACTTTTAAAGTTACTTTGATCACAAAGAATCAAACAAAATATTAAGAGAGCCAAAGAGATTTTCCATTTTTAAGTGTGACCGTTAGTGACTGCAATTAGTTTTTTTTTTTTTTTTTTTTTTTTAACAAGGAGTGTCTTTTTAATAAGGAAAAATGTATTGTCCCTGGCTGGTTGCTTGCCGGTGGCTTGTTAAAAGTGAAAAAGAATGTTAAATCATTTCAAAGACTGAAACTACACGCTTGTCTTTCTTCGATAGTTACTGACTGATTTTGAAAGTCACAATGTTGTAGGCCTACTGTAATAGCGTAGGCCTACTGTAATAGCGTAGGTCTACTGTAATAGCGTAAATTCGAAAGGAAACGTTCCAACTGAATGATACGAACAATTATTCCCAATGTCTTGAACATGAAACGTGGGTTGCACGGATAACGCTTAAAGTAGGCTGGACTGCACTGGAATTTCCTTCCGGCAAATTAGTGTTTGGTCGAAACTCGGTTCTTCTGTGTAATTGTCTCTTAACAACATTTGAACATTTCTTTTAGATAATAATAACTAACTAACTCTATGGTCTATGGAACCCGAAGGTTCAATGCCGCGTTTACAAAATATTTCCACTAACTTATGTCCTTAGCCAACTGGATCCAGTTTCTACTCTGTACTCTTATTTCTGCAAGATCCATCTTAATATTGTCTTCCCATCTACGCCTAGGTCTTCCTAGTGGTCTTCTTCCAATTGGGTTTTCAGTTAAAATTATGAAAGCGTTTCTAATTTCTTCCATTCTGGCTACATGGCCTGCCCACCTGAGCCTTCTACACTTCATAACCCTAATAATGTTAGGTGAGCGGTATAAACTATGCAATTCCTAGTTATGAATTTCCTCCAATCCCCATTTTCATCCCTCTTTGGTCCGAATAATAATAATAATAATAATAATAATAATAATAATAATAATAATAATAATAATAATAATAATAATAATAATAATAATAATAATAATGCGTATTATTATTATTATTATTATTATTATTATTATTATTATTATTATTATTATTATTATTATTATTATTATTATTATTATTATTATTATTATTATTATTATTATTTTCAACCTCCCGTCGTTCTCCTATCAATCTAGCAACGAAAGGCGTTTACAACTTAGCAAACGTGAAGCGAATGACAAATTACAGACCGAGTGCTAATGTAATACAACGTCACGAATTGTGTAAGCAAGCTAAAAAGGTCTGAAACAATTCGTTTCCGATTTTTGCAGTCGTTTTTACGTCTGTAAGATGACATGTTTAATATTAGTTTCTTTCTTTCTTTCTTTCTTGTTCATTTGTTAGTTACTTCAACGCTAACTGTAACCTCTATCATGCGTCTTCCTCAACCAAAAAACGTACCAATTTTATTTCCTGCAGTGTTTTCGCGTCACTGCTTTCGAAATGGGGAGGGGGAGAGCACACCTGCACATTTCACGCTTGCGTCTGCTCAATGCATATCATCGTGCGAATTTCTGGCCAGGCTTGGCCATAGGTTTTTTGCCATCATGTGTGGTTGGCAACACTTATCGGATGCAGTGGAAGAAGCGAAGCTAGCAGCACCTGTGCTCACCTGTTCTTATCTTCGCTCGTGCCCGCTCACGCTTTGGCTCCGGGAGCCAATTCATGGACAGGCCTGGTATAGACCAACCTGGGTGCACAAATGCTTCCTTTCGGAGTTATAGGCTGCCGAAAACTTGAAAAAAAAAATGAATTTTAAAGATCCATAGCTCCAAAATTATGGGACCTACTGTAGTCAGTTCAAGACCACTTAGGACCTAGTATGTGTCCTATCCAAAAATGCATCTTTCAGAATCCTAAGACATTTACACAACAATTTTTGTAGAGAGAGTCCGGCTACGGGCATATAAACTTAATATGAAGTGCTCACCAACTACCTCTATAAAAATTGTTGCGGAAATACAGCAGGATCTGAAACATGGCAATTTGGATAGGGCATATACAAGTTCCTAAGTGAAGTCTTGAACCGACTACTGTAGGCCCCATAGTTGAGCTATGGATCTTTAAAGTTCATTTTTTTCATGCTTTCGGCAGCCTACGACTCCGAAAGGAAGCATTTGTGCACCCAGGTTGGTCTATACTTTTTGTGTTATCTTGTTTCAGGAATCACCTCCCAAACGTTGTCGGTGTTGTTTTGAAACACCCTGTATATGATTAATTTTAAGAACCTATTAACTTAACGTTTATGTAAGTTGTAACTCATAATTTTAATAATCCGAGAAGTTAGTGTAAAAATATTTCACTTCCGGACACCAGTACGATACTTTGCACAGTGCTTATACGTATCAACAAATAAACTGCAAGCGATAGTTGATCAGAGGTCATGAAACTCTGTGGTGACATCATCAAAATGGCTGTCGTGTAGAGAGAGATAGGCACGTGCAAATGATCAAGTCCACATTGCCGATCATAATATTATGATATTTCAATACTCCATTTGAAAGTTCTTGCATTAGATTATTATTATTATTATTATTATTATTATTATTATTATTATTATTATTATTATTATTATTATTATTATTATTTGGTAACACGAACGGTTAAGAAGTTATTAGTACCAAAAATAAATATGGATCTTATTCAGCGCTTCGATGTTCCAATGTACCGTTTCTCAAATTCAGTACAAACCGTGCATAAGGTCAGATGGGTTGTCATTACGAGCAGAAGAGGCCAGTCGAAAATATTCCACCAACTTGTAATGTTCTGTTGCACTATCTGAAGAGAGCTCTGCTTCAGTGCTCTTTGTGGTCAAATTGTCTCCAAAACAAAATCAGCTTCTGGATCCGGGTGAGGGAGGATTGACATTTGGAACAAGAATAAATAGGATTGAATGTCATTAATATAGCAAACAGCAAGAACAATGAGTACTTACGCACTTTTTGTCATGTGTGCATTTTGACTTTCCTCGCCTTCTGCTGGTAGAGGCATTCTTCACCAGTGCTGATGTGGGTGTGATAAGACAGTGTTACAACTAGAGGAAAGAAACGAGCTTGAGAGCCTTGACTGGATTAACCATTCATCCTACTTTATTTTACTTCACAACAACAAATTTCCAGTTGAATTTATGAACAAAACACCTCCTAGAGTATGACATCATTCCTTAATACTTTGATCCCCTTTTGCTCAAAAACATAAAACGCGCTTTGTTGTGTGTTATGCTATACTAAAGAACTAACTATTCCCAAAATTTCATTTTTTTTTTCATCCAGACCCACTGGAGATATTGGACAGTGAAACATCTACATTTTCATAATTCCACAACTTTACGATTTCTTCAGGCCTTTGAGAGCAGCTACAGGTCTGTAAATTTTTGTGTATTAACTTATACCCCGGACTACATACACACATAAATTCAGACCTCTACGTCAGTTGTTTCCTCTTCCCAAACATGTCTTCAATGTCCAAACATTTTTCTACTGTAGACCCTGATTTCACCCCCTTCAAGTGGTTTTAGGCAAAAATGTTAAGAGATCAAAGTTTTAGCTCTGCACGAGTTGGAGATGTCCGGCAATTTTCAATTTGGTAGGACAAATACATGCTGAGATATTCAAAACAACGTAAACATCTAAAATCGCAAAAACGCAAAATGGCGGCAGCCGCAGTGTCACCATGGTATGGTAAAAAAAAAAATAATTGATTGTGGTTTTGAAGTACCCTGATATAGGTCAAACATTCATGAAAAAATTAGATTTTTTGAAAAGGTCGGGCGGCATTTTTGCTTTTTTCTCGATCACTTTGCATGGATTGACCCTTTAGTTTTTTTTTTTTTTTTTTTTTTTTTATGTTCACCAGTATACGAGTATTATTCACTTCCAAAGTTTTGCCGCTATAACTTTTTAACCATTCGTTTTATTTAAAAAAAGTTACTGAACCGTTTTTGTATCTTAATTCGAGATTTTTCAAATGATAGATTGAAATATAAATATCACAATATTATATAATTGGTAATGAAGATATGATCATTTAAGCAAACCTACACCTCTTTACACGGCGGTCATTTTGATGACATCACCATAGGGGTTAGTGACCTCTGATAAATGTTCCCTGGTGATTTTATATTCATTCATATATAGGTATACATATTCACAGTGCAAAATGGCATATTAGTGCCCAGAAGTGAAATATTTTGATGATATTTGCATTAAATCTATTGACTTTACAATTTTCTAAACATTTCTACTTTCACACTTTGTTCTAAATGCGTGCATAATTGTTTTTTTTTTTTTTAATTAAATTACAGAAAGCATCCTGAGATTGTTTTCGCTCGAACGACCCCTCAGCAGAAGTTGATTATTGTAGAAAGTTGTCAGAGGCTAGGTGCTATTGTTGCTGTTACAGGCGATGGCGTGAATGACTCACCTGCACTCAAAAAGGCTGACATAGGTATTTTTTAAAAAAAATATTCAAGATTTTCTAGCAAGAAAAGGGCCATCCCCAAGTTATAGCTGATTAAGAGTTATTTATATGCATGTTTCTTTGCTCGGAAACAGAGCATCACACTCGATTTTGTACACCCATCAGACATCTTGAACAGTAGCTACAGAGAGTAATTACAAGAGGTCTCATACATAGAACATATGAAACATACATGGGACTTTAGTTTAACTTCTATTTCTGATCTTTGATATTTAAGTGAACAACATTTTAATTTCATGTGCTACTCCTCTATATACTACTGTTGGTGAAAATTGCGACTAACAGGAATGTGTCCAAAGTCACAGCATTTGTATGGTAGGGTATAACTTACCAACGATTGCAATTTCAGCTTGATGGCATGTGTAGACCAAGAAGTGCTGTTGATTCGTTGCATTCAGTAGTACTGCGCAAGAGAAAGTCAAGTAGTGGAACGTGGACAAGTGAATAGGAAGAGTGTGAAGAAGCATTACTACACCTTCTGAAATCAAAGAACTCAATGCAGTGTTGCCACAGTCCTAGCCCTGGAGTGGGCTAAAAATTAGTACCAAATTGAAACAAAAAGGGCTGAATTCATTACTTTATACCAGTTGTAATACATGGCTCTAAAAGAGTAAAGTTCTAGAATATTCCTTCCCTCTTCCAAGAGTCTAAATAAAGAAAGTGCTCTTTTTAAAAATTACTTTAAAAAAAACATCCAAATAGGAGGATTCGGAAGAACCATGAAAGTATATGAAGCTTTTCTCATACGTAGGAAGTGTAACAGAGGCCGCAAATTAAAAGGGAAAACAGTTATCATCTTCGGTATGTATAGGAAACCAAACGCGTCTCTATTTCAAAGTGGCCAATAAACCTAAACGGTATTATGTATATATATAAAAAAAATACATAAAACCAGGAACAAATCAATCATCTCTGAGTCCGCGTGTTAATAGTACGTAATAATAAAATATTAAATTATAAATTATCAGGATACGCCCATCTAGCGTCATTTGTTTCCCGGTATAGTTTGAATTACGAACTTTCCACATAAAGTTCACGGCGTTATGCGATGCAACGTCACAGGATAAATGTTCAACGTCATTTTTTAAAGAGTCCAACACACAGTATGAGTAACGTAAGGTGTAGGAAAAGTCTTACTGACATTTTGAAAATGTGTATTTATAGTTGTTAAATAGTGCTGAATTGGGCAGAATTGTACCAACTTTTTCACAAAAGGGGCTGAAAATGCCAGCGTGGTACCAACGGGCCGATGAATGAGAAAAAGGGCTGAATTTGGTACAATTGTACCAAGTGTGGCAACAGTGACTCAATGTGAGTAGGAGCCTCCGTTCGACGTAAGTACGGCCTACGGGTATGGACTTTCCGTACGTCTGTGAAGTTCTCCCGCCCACCTAATAAATTTTCCTTTTTCTTATCTACATCGTTAGTTTATCGTTAGTTTACGTTAGTTTTGCTAAAATTATCGTTAGTTTCGAAAAAATAAAATTTTTATTCAACAAATAAATGGGCAGGCTAACTTCACGGTTCCCCACCCACAAACGAATTTCAAAAGTTTTTCATATGACATCGTTAGTTTATCGTTAGTTCACGTTAGTTTTGCTAAAACTATCGTTAGTTTCGCCAAAATAACGATTTTATTCGAGAAATAAAGTTTCCCGCCTACTGTGAATTAGCCCGCCCATATTGAATTCTCATAAAATTCCAACTCATATCGTTAGTTTATCGTTAGTTTACGTTAGTTTTGCTAAAACTATCGTTAGTTTCGCAAAAATAACGATTTTATTCAAGAAATAAAGTTTCCCGCCAAATGTGAATTAGCCCGCCCATATTGAATTCTCATAAAATTCCAACTCACATCGTTAGTTTATCGTTAGTTTACGTTAGTTTTGCTAAAACTATCGTTAGTTTTGCGAAAATAACGATTTTATTCGAGAAATAAATGGGCAGGCCAACTTCACGGTTGCCCGCCCACAAACGAATTTCAAAAGTTTTTCATATGACATCGTTAGTTTATCGTTAGTTTACGTTAGTTTTGCTAAAACTATCGTTAGTTTCGCAAATATAACGAATTTATTCAAGTAATAAAGTTTCCCGCCAAATGTGAATTACCCCGCCCATATTGAATTCTCATAAAATTCCAACTCACATCGTTAGTTTATCGTTAGTTTACGTTAGTTTTGCTAAAACTATCGTTAGTTTCGCAAAAATAACGATTTTATTCAAGAAATAAAGTTTCCCGCCAACTGTGAATTAGCCCGCCCATATTGCATTCTCATAAAATTCCAACTCATATAGTTAGTTTACGTTAGTTTTACTAAAACTATCGTTAGTTTCGCAAAAATAACTATTTTAACTATTTTATTCAAGAAATAAAGTTTCCCGCCAACTGTGAATTAGCCCGCCCATACTGAATTCTCATAAAATTCCAACTCCTATCGTTAGTTTATCGTTCGTTTACGTTAGTTTTTGCTAAAACTATCGTTAGTTTCGCAAAAATAACTATTTTATTCAAGAAATAAAGTTTCCCGCCAACTGTGGATTAGCCCGCCCATATTGAATTCTCATAAAATTCCAACTCATATCGTTAGCTTATCGTTAGTTTGTGTTAGTTTTGCTGAAACTATCGTTAGTTTCGCCAAAATAACGATTTTATTCAAGAAATAAAGTTTCGCGCCAACTGTGAATTAGCCCGCCCATATTGAATTCTCATAAACTTCCAAACACATCGTTAGTTTATCGTTAGTTTACGTTAGTTTTACTAAAACTATCGTTAGTTTCGACAAAATAACGATTTTATTCGAGAAATAAATGTGCAGGCCAACATGGTTCCCCACCCACAAATGAATTTCAAAACTTTTTTCTATCACACCGTTAGTTTATCGTTAACTTACGTTAGTTTCGCAAAAATAACGATTTTATTCAAGAAATAAAGTTTCGCGCCAACTGTGAATTACCCCGCCCATATTAAATTCTCATAAATTTCCAACTCATATCGTTAGTTTATCGTTAGTTTACGTTAGTTTTGCTAAAATTAACGTTTCTTTTGCAAAAATAACGATTTTATTCGAGAAATAAAAGTTCCCGCCAAATGTAGACACAATTACATAGCAGGCATATGCCTATCATGTTCCCTCAGGTACATGAGAATGTGTCTAGTATGTGCCTTATATACTTCTTACGTAGGCTTGTTATATAAATGTGCTGTTAGGGTTTATATTTGGCGGGAACTTTTATTTGTCGAATAAAATCGTTATTTTTTCAAAACAAACGTTAATTTTAGCAAAACTAACGTAAACTATCGTTGAACTAACGACATGATTTGGAAGGTTAAGGGAATTCAACATGGATTGGCTAATTCACAGTTGGCGTGAAATTGTATTTATTGAATAAAATCGTTATTTTTGCGAAACCAACGATAGTTTTAGGAAAACTAATGTAAACTAACGATAAACTAACGATATGAGTTGAAATTTTATAAGAATTCAATATGGGCGGGCTAATTCACAGTTGGCGGAAACTTTATTTCTCGATTAAAACCGTTGTTTTTGCGAAACTAACGATAGTTTTAGCAAAACTAACGTAAACTAGCGATAAACTAACGATTTGATAGAAAAAAGTTTGGAAATTCATTTGCGGGTGGGAAACCGTGAAGGTTGCCAGCTCTTTTATTTTTCGAATAAATCTGGTGTTTGGGGACCCGGGTTCGTTCCCAGCCAACGCCAAGTGAACTTTGTGGTGGACAAACACCGTGTGCGTGGGTTTCATTGGGGTTTTCCCGTTTCCTCCCACTTTCTTCATTCCACCATTTCATTCATCGCTCATCAAATCGTTATTTCTGCAAAACTAACGATAGTTTTAGTAAAACTAACGTAAACTAACGATAAACTAACGATGTGAGTAGGAAGTTTATGAGAATTCAGTATGGGCGGGCTAATTCATAGTTGGCGGGAAACTTTATTTCTTGAATAAAATCGTTATTTTTGCGAAACTAACGATAGTTTTAGCAAAACTAACGTGAACTAACGATAAACTAACGATATGAGTTGGAAATTTATAAGAATTCAACATGGGCGGGCTTATTCACAGTTGGCGGGAAACTTTATTTCTCGAATAAAATCGTTATTTTTGCGAAACTAACGATAGTTTTAGCAAAACTAACGTAAACTAACGATAAACTAAAGATATGATAGAAAAAAGTTTTGAAATTCATTTGCTGGTGGGGAACCGTGAAGTTGGCCTGTCCAATTATTTCTCGAATAAAATCGTTATTTTCGCAAAACTAACGATAGTTTTAATAAAACTAACGTAAACTAACGATAAACTAACAATCTGAATGGGAATTTTATGGGAATTCAATATGGGCGGGCTAATTCACAGTTGGCGGGAAACTTTATTTCTTGAATAAAATCGTTATTTTTTCGAAACTAACGATAGTTTTAGCAAAACTAACGTAAACTAACGATAAACTAACGATATGAGTTAGAATTTTATGAGAATTCAATAAGAGCGGGCTAATTCACATTTGGCGGGAAACTTTATTTCTCGAATAAAATCGTTATTTTTGCGAAACTAACGATAGTTTTAGCAAAACTAACGTAAACTAACGATAAACTAACGATGCGATATGAAAAACTTTCGAAATTCGTTTGTGGGCGGGAACCCTGAAGTTGGCCTGCCCATTTATTTTTCGAATAAAATCGTTATTTTCGCAAAACTAACGATAGTTTTAGTAAAACTAACGTAAACTAACGATAAACTAACGATGTGAGTTGGAATTTTATGAGAATTCAATATGGGCGGGCTAATTCACATTTGGCGGGAAACTTTTATTTCTTGAATAAAATCGTTATTTTTGCGAAACTAACGATAGTTTTAGTAAAACTAACGTAAACTAACGATAAACTAACGATAGGAGTTGGAATTTTATGAGAATTCAATATGGGCGGGCTAATTCACAGTAGGCGGGAAACTTTATTTCTCGAATAAAATCGTTATTTTTGCGAAACTAACGATAGTTTTAGCAAAACTAACGTAAACTAACGATAAACTAACGATGTGAGTTGGAATTTTATGAGAATTCAATATGGGCGGGCTAATTCACATTTGGCGGGAAACTTTATTTCTCGAATAAAATCGTTATTTTTGCGAAACTAACGATTGTTTTAGCAAAACTAACGTAAACTAACGATAAACTAACGATGTGATATGAAAAACTTTCGAAATTCGTTTGTGGGCGGGGAACCGTGTAGTTGGCCTGCCCATTTATTTCTCGAATAAAATCGTTATTTTCGCAAAACTAACGATAGTTTTAGCAAAACTAACGTAAACTAACGATAAACTAACGATGTGAGTTGGAATTTTATGAGAATTCAATATGGGCGGGCTAATTCACATTTGGCGGAAAACTTTATTTCTTGAATAAAATCGTAAATTTTGCGAAACTAACGATAGTTTTAGCAAAACTAACGTAAACTAACGATAAACTAACGATATGAGTTGGAATTTTATGAGAATTCAATATGGGCGGGCTAATTCACAGTTGGCGGGAAACTTTATTTCTCGAATAAAATCGTTTATTTTGCGAAACTAACGATTGTTTTAGCAAAACTAACGTAAACTAACGATAAACTAACGATGTGATATGAAAAACTTTCGAAATTCGTTTGTGGGCGGGGAACCGTGTAGTTGGCCTGCCCATTTATTTCTCGAATAAAATCGTTATTTTCGCAAAACTAACGATTGTTTTAGCAAAACTAACGTAAACTAACGATAAACTAACGATGTCATATGAAAAACTTTTGAAATTCGTTTGTGGGTGGGGAACCGTGAAGTTAGCCTGCCCATTTATTTGTTGAATAAAAATTTTATTTTTTCGAAACTAACGATAATTTTAGCAAAACTAACGTAAACTAACGATAAACTAACGATGTGAGTTGGAATTTTATGAGAATTCAATATGGGCGGGCTAATTCACATTTGGCGGGAAACTTTATTTCTCGAATAAAATCGTTATTTTTGTGAAACTAACGATTGTTTTAGCAAAACTAACGTAAACTAACGATAAACTAACGATGTGATATGAAAAACTTTCGAAATTCGTTTGTGGGCGGGGAACAGTGTAGTTGGCCTGCCCATTTATTTCTCGAATAAAATCGTTATTTTCGCAAAACTAACGATAGTTTTAGCAAAACTAACGTAAACTAACGATAAACTAACGATGTGAGTTGGAATTTTATGAGAATTCAATATGGGCGGGCTAATTCACATTTGGCGGGAAACTTTATTTCTTGAATAAAATCGTTATTTTTGCGAAACTAACGATAGTTTTAGCAAAACTAACGTAAACTAACGATAAACTAACGATATGAGTTGGAATTTTATGAGAATTCAATATGGGCGGGCTAATTCACAGTTGGCGGGAAACTTTATTTCTCGAATAAAATCGTTATTTTTGCGAAACTAACGATTGTTTTAGCAAAACTAACGTAAACTAACGATAAACTAACGATGTCATATGAAAAACTTTCGAAATTCGTTTGTGGGCGGGAACCCTGAAGTTGGCCTACCCATTTATTTTTCGAATAAAATCGTTATTTTCGCAAAACTAACGATAGTTTTAGTAAAACTAACGTAAACTAACGATAAACTAACGATGTGAGTTGGAATTTTATGAGAATTCAATATGGGCGGGCTAATTCACATTTGGCGGGAAACTTTATTTCTCGAATAAAATCGTTATTTTTGCGAAACTAACGATAGTTTTAGTAAAACTAACGTAAACTAACGATAAACTAACGATAGGAGTTGGAATTTTATGAGAATTCAATATGGGCGGGCTAATTCACAGTAGGCGGGAAACTTTATTTCTCGAATAGAATCGTTATTTTTGCGAAACTAACCATAGTTTTAGCAAAACTAACGTAAACTAACGATAAACTAACGATGTGAGTTGGAATTTTATGAGAATTCAATATGGGCGGGCTAATTCACATTTGGCGGGAAACTTTATTTCTCGAATAAAATCGTTATTTTTGCGAAACTAACGATTGTTTTAGCAAAACTAACGTAAACTAACGATAAACTAACGATGTGATATGAAAAACTTTCGAAATTCGTTTGTGGGCGGGGAACCGTGTAGTTGGCCTGCCCATTTATTTCTCGAATAAAATCGTTATTTTCGCAAAACTAACGATAGTTTTAGCAAAACTAACGTAAACTAACGATAAACTAACGATGTGAGTTGGAATTTTATGAGAATTCAATATGGGCGGGCTAATTCACATTTGGCGGGAAACTTTATTTCTTGAATAAAATCGTTATTTTTGCGAAACTAACGATAGTTTTAGCAAAACTAACGTAAACTAACGATAAACTAACGATGTGAGTTGGAATTTTATGAGAATTCAATATGGGCGGGCTAATTCACATTTGGCGGGAAACTTTATTTCTCGAATAAAATCGTTATTTTTGCGAAACTAACGATTGTTTTAGCAAAACTAACGTAAACTAACGATAAACTAACGATGTGATATGAAAAACTTTCGAAATTCGTTTGTGGGCGGGGAACCGTGTAGTTGGCCTGCCCATTTATTTCTCGAATAAAATCGTTATTTTCGCAAAACTAACGATAGTTTTAGCAAAACTAACGTAAACTAACGATAAACTAACGATGTGAGTTGGAATTTTATGAGAATTCAATATGGGCGGGCTAATTCACATTTGGCGGAAAACTTTATTTCTTGAATAAAATCGTAAATTTTGCGAAACTAACGATAGTTTTAGCAAAACTAACGTAAACTAACGATAAACTAACGATATGAGTTGGAATTTTATGAGAATTCAATATGGGCGGGCTAATTCACAGTTGGCGGGAAACTTTATTTCTCGAATAAAATCGTTTATTTTGCGAAACTAACGATTGTTTTAGCAAAACTAACGTAAACTAACGATAAACTAACGATGTGATATGAAAAACTTTCGAAATTCGTTTGTGGGCGGGGAACCGTGTAGTTGGCCTGCCCATTTATTTCTCGAATAAAATCGTTATTTTCGCAAAACTAACGATTGTTTTAGCAAAACTAACGTAAACTAACGATAAACTAACGATGTCATATGAAAAACTTTTGAAATTCGTTTGTGGGTGGGGAACCGTGAAGTTAGCCTGCCCATTTATTTGTTGAATAAAAATTTTATTTTTTCGAAACTAACGATAATTTTAGCAAAACTAACGTAAACTAACGATAAACTAACGATGTGAGTTGGAATTTTATGAGAATTCAATATGGGCGGGCTAATTCACATTTGGCGGGAAACTTTATTTCTCGAATAAAATCGTTATTTTTGTGAAACTAACGATTGTTTTAGCAAAACTAACGTAAACTAACGATAAACTAACGATGTGATATGAAAAACTTTCGAAATTCGTTTGTGGGCGGGGAACAGTGTAGTTGGCCTGCCCATTTATTTCTCGAATAAAATCGTTATTTTCGCAAAACTAACGATAGTTTTAGCAAAACTAACGTAAACTAACGATAAACTAACGATGTGAGTTGGAATTTTATGAGAATTCAATATGGGCGGGCTAATTCACATTTGGCGGGAAACTTTATTTCTTGAATAAAATCGTTATTTTTGCGAAACTAACGATAGTTTTAGCAAAACTAACGTAAACTAACGATAAACTAACGATATGAGTTGGAATTTTATGAGAATTCAATATGGGCGGGCTAATTCACAGTTGGCGGGAAACTTTATTTCTCGAATAAAATCGTTATTTTTGCGAAACTAACGATTGTTTTAGCAAAACTAACGTAAACTAACGATAAACTAACGATGTCATATGAAAAACTTTCGAAATTCGTTTGTGGGCGGGAACCCTGAAGTTGGCCTGCCCATTTATTTTTCGAATAAAATCGTTATTTTCGCAAAACTAACGATAGTTTTAGTAAAACTAACGTAAACTAACGATAAACTAACGATGTGTTGGAATTTTATGAGAATTCAATATGGGCGGGCTAATTCACATTTGGCGGGAAACTTTATTTCTCGAATAAAATCGTTATTTTTGCGAAACTAACGATAGTTTTAGTAAAACTAACGTAAACTAACGATAAACTAACGATAGGAGTTGGAATTTTATGAGAATTCAATATGGGCGGGCTAATTCACAGTAGGCGGGAAACTTTATTTCTCGAATAGAATCGTTATTTTTGCGAAACTAACCATAGTTTTAGCAAAACTAACGTAAACTAACGATAAACTAACGATGTGAGTTGGAATTTTATGAGAATTCAATATGGGCGGGCTAATTCACATTTGGCGGGAAACTTTATTTCTCGAATAAAATCGTTATTTTTGCGAAACTAACGATTGTTTTAGCAAAACTAACGTAAACTAACGATAAACTAACGATGTGATATGAAAAACTTTCGAAATTCGTTTGTGGGCGGGGAACCGTGTAGTTGGCCTGCCCATTTATTTCTCGAATAAAATCGTTATTTTCGCAAAACTAACGATAGTTTTAGCAAAACTAACGTAAACTAACGATAAACTAACGATGTGAGTTGGAATTTTATGAGAATTCAATATGGGCGGGCTAATTCACATTTGGCGGGAAACTTTATTTCTTGAATAAAATCGTTATTTTTGCGAAACTAACGATAGTTTTAGCAAAACTAACGTAAACTAACGATAAACTAACGATATGAGTTGGAATTTTATGAGAATTCAATATGGGCGGGCTAATTCACAGTTGGCGGGAAACTTTATTTCTCGAATAAAATCGTTATTTTTGCGAAACTAACGATTGTTTTAGCAAAACTAACGTAAACTAACGATAAACTAACGATGTCATATGAAAAACTTTTGAAATTCGTTTGTGGGTGGGGAACCGTGAAGTTAGCCTGCCCATTTATTTGTTGAATAAAAATTTTATTTTTTCGAAACTAACGATAATTTTAGCAAAACTAACGTAAACTAACGATAAACTAACGATGCAGATAAAAAAGAGGAAAATTCGTTAGGTGGGCGGGACAACTTCACAGACGTACTTTCCGTACCTCAAAATTGTTACACGCGTACAGAGCATGCACCATTCTAATGATTCGTATATGGGAACAATGGATAGAGAAGAACCGTGTGCAGCGACCGAACGGGAAGAGAACTGCAGAATGCAACGACACTATGGGATAACTGACATCTTGCCCGCATAATTGCGACGAACTGTGCAGCGCCGTTCACTGTTTTAGCTTAACGTTGGAGCATGATAACAAGTGTAGATGCGTACATTTGTGTGATCTTCCATTGACCCAAAACACATACGTTCAGGTTACATGGCCGCGTAAATACTACTGTTGGTGTACTTAGTGGCAGATGATCATAGTTTCAGACAAATCCTGCTTCTCTCTGCCCTACAACAATAATCAAAACCGGGTTATACGCTTTCTTTACGAGCACAATCTGCTAGCTTGTATTGTCGAACTTAATGGGTTCCAAACTGAGGGTGGTTTGTGTAGCGCAAATTAATACAACACGCGATCTCGATTGCTACATTGCTGCGTACCTTAATGTGAGGACAGAAGGGGACAGAGCTGAGAAGGAACCTTCTATTATCATTCATTAAATCATTCTCCCATCTACGTGTTCTTTGTTTGTCCTCTCAGCCGCAAACACCGCCGCAGAACTGACTAGTGGTAATCTGATAAGAGGATAATCAATGGACGTCTTCCTCTGAATGGATGTATGCCCATCGCGACTTGCTTGTTTGAGTCCAGTATTTTTCTTTGTTATTAGGGTATAAAAATGTCAAAAATAAATAAACAATTTGTCAAAATATTTAAAAGTACTTTGTTTAAATTCCGTACAACTTGCTGTTCTAAAAAGTAATTTGTTTCAGTTGGTGAGGATGGATGTCTTTTGGTTTGCATTTTTTCATTTGTGTTCATCTTTTGAGCCCATGAATTTTTGTCGACGGGAATGCTGATTTGGCTACATCGGCCCCGTATTAATCCTACGGTTAGGATGTGCCTACAGAAATGCTAGGGAGTAGTATTAGTTCTTCCTCTGTACGCTTGGGTGTGGTATTGCAGCGACAACAGAAAATTTTATTTTAAAACGTCATTTACAAACTCACTTATATGAATGAAAATTCCTTAACTACAGATACGGGCTCATACTCTCGTTAAAGGTCCAAAATTTGATTATGAGTAAGACCGAATGTCTATCTACTGTACAGAATGAGAAGAAACCAAGTAATTTGATTCCTGTAGTCCGATATCTTATAATTAAAGAAAAGGATGTAGATAATGCCAATAAACAATCTGACTGTTCGTGTGTTATTCAGAGCCTGACCCCTTTTGTACTTAACAAAATTATTCATGTATTGCCGAAGAAGTTAACAAAAAAAAGCAAACTGAAAAATGATAGTCTGTTGGTGGAAACATTTAATGAGAAACAAACTAAACAAGCAACTAAATTGGAGAGCATTGGGCATCTTAGCGTCATGGTACGCGTACCATCACTACTGAATGTTAGTCTCGGAGTTATTGTACGAGTACATTTTTTAATCTCTTGAATGCGACCGAAGAGGAGATATATCAATTAATTGATAAACATGTTGTAGAATTAGCTTCATTTAAAAGTAAGAAGTCAGATGAACTGCTTCAAACTCAGTCACTAATTCTAAATTTTGGTTTGCCTACGTTTCCGTAATTCTTGAAGGATGGATATTGCCGTCGGAAAGCTCAACCCTACATCCCTAATCCTCCTGGGTTTTTAAATATCTGTATTTTGGGCACACAATCACTTTGTGTAATGCAACAACTGCTATTTGTGCAAGTTGTGCGCAGGAGCCGCGTAGAGCGACCAAGCTTCATTCTGTTAATTGTAAGGATTATTCTGCTTGGACTAGAGACTGTCTAGCCTTTCAACGGGAGAAGTGTATCTGAGAACTCATGATTGTTAACAGATATCCACTGTTGATGCTATACGTTCCTAAAATAGAACATCGGCTCCTGTTCCGTTTGCCCCTGTTGCCACTAGTTCTCGGAATTCTGATGCACCCCAGACAACTGACGCTTCTACATAAACCAAGCTTGCTGCAGAGTAGAGTGTTGAACCGAAAACCCCAGTCTCTTTTCAACTAGTGAACTCCATAGAATCCCTTGTTTCGTTTGTAAGGGTGATTTCAACTAATGTTATCTCATCTTCATTCACCATATACATTGTTGATGTCAGATTATATGTCGTCGTCTTAATAATCCTGTCGTCTCTGAGAGGAAACCATAATCTCCATCAATTCGCATGCCACCTTCTGTTTCACTATAATTTGATATGGTTAAAGACAAACTAATGGCTGGTAAAGGAACTGTAATTGGCTCTCGACGCAAAAGTTCCACTTAAACGTCAATCTTTCCAACATGGCGCTTCTTGAATAGAATCTTAACGGCTTCAGTAGTCACATTGAGGAGTTAAAACATACTCTCTGAGCGCTCACCAGATATTATTTGCCTGGAGAAAACTCATTTTCAGACAACACAGTCTTCTGTTTTAGCTCACTATATACTCGGCAGGTATGATAAGTATATGGACGGCCGTGCTTCTGGCGGCGTAGCGATTGATGTATTAAACGCCCTTTTGTTTACAATATATTAATATAAATTCACGATTACAAGTAGTTGTGATGCTAGGTTTCTTCTTTGTTACCATCTGTTCGTTGTATATTTCTTGTGCTGAAGCCTTTTCGAGAGTCAATCTGATTCAGTTCTATAATCATCGTAAAATATTGATTTTGATTGTTGGATACCATTGCCTGTGGGCTTCATCGTCGTCATCAGGTATCGGAACTCTTTTATAAGAGTGGGATGCTAGTCTTTAATAACGGTAGTTATACTCACTTTTTTAGTGGAGTCTGTATCTATTCCTGTATTCACCTGTCTCAGTGGGGTATTTTTATTTGCAGCTTGCTTGATATGGAGAGTACATAACAGATCTCCGTTGCAATGACAATATTCCTCTTATCAGAGAGTCTTCCTACTATTAATCCATCTCATCTTCCACGTTTCTACTTAAAGTGTGCTGATTTACCAATAGTTCGGAATTCATGTGGTTGCTAGATATCTAATTAAATCTTCAAAGCACCGAAATTGGAAAGATTACGCAACATCTCTCAATAGTTAAAATCCTATGAGTCAGTGGTAGATCTAGGCTGGGGCCGGGGGCCCTAGGTCTCCCAATTTTTTGAGTGACAAAAATAATTTAAACTATTATTTTTATATTTTTGAGAGTTCATAGTAAACTCAAGCTATACCTACCATAGTCTGGGTTCCGGATGACCCCCAGTTTTTCCCTTCTAGATCCTCCTCAGCTATGAGTACTGTTTGGCTTATTGTGGCGCCACAAAAGGGTAACTGTTCGACTACTAGTACGCCTGCTCTTAGCACCAATTGGGTTATTGGATGTCAGAGATAGTTAACATTTTTGTCAAAATTCTCTCTGTATATTTGCTGCTCTTAACCACTATGCCATGATATGTTGCAGTAAATGACGGTAAGATGAACACTTTCTGCACTATGGGTACAGTGCTTGTGTAGTACATATCAACACATGACGTAACTTGTTAAAACATTATATGCAGCTATAAACGGTGATGGAATTCAAGAATTCATATTGTTGATCAGGCAGGGATAAAAGTGAGGGGGAACGCGGGAAGACGCTGTCCTCCTACTTCCAAAAAATATCTATGGCCTCCCCCACTTCCTAAAAAAAAAAAATAGAATGGGCAAAGACAGGCACGGGGGACGGCGTAACGTCATGCGTCCCTCTACCTTTTCAGATCCACTTTTACCCCTGTGATCAGGTAGTTTAATTTGATCTTTAAAACCTGCAAAAATACGAAACGTTGTGTGTGATCATAATATACAATAAATGTTTACTACTTTTCTCTATAACTTGCACTAATAATCTATTTTTGTTTTTATATTTGTAGGGATTGCTATGGGTATTGCTGGATCTGACGTATCCAAACAAGCTGCTGATATGATTCTATTGGATGATAATTTCGCATCCATTGTTGTTGGAGTTGAGGAAGGGCGCTTAATATTTGATAATCTCAAGAAGTCAATTGTTTATACATTGACTTCCAACATCCCAGAAAGCAGTCCATTTCTTTACTTCATGCTTTTCAGCGCTCCACTGCCTTTAGGAACCGTCACTATTCTGTTTATAGATTTGGGCACTGACATGGTATGCTTTACAACAAAGATTAATTATTTTTACAATAAGGAAATTTAGATTTAGTTTTTAGTTCATTTACTTCTACTTGCTTCGATTTCCAAGCAACCTATTAGTAATAATAAGCGTTTTACGAAGACCTACATCTGGACATGGATTCGATTTCCACACGTCAATTGGATGATTCTATATTAAAGTATAGTAGCAACACTTCTATAATTTGGTCTGCAAAGTGACATACAAGGAATGAACATTTTGAGCTAATTTATTAAATTCGTTCGGTGTGTAACGTTTGTCCCAGTTTTTCAAAGTTCAAAGTTCGGCCTTTCCGATAGAATAATCAAAACAAATCGCATCTTAGACTTGTTTTGATCTTGCAGTAATGATCAATATTCCAGTCACTTATGTGAAAGTATATGCAGATAATAAACAAAGTAATAGAAACGCCCATCTACTCCAACACGTTTTTTCTGTAAGTTAGTAACTCAGAACAAGAAACCAAACTTCTTCACGTGGTGTACACATGACACTTCTACTTGTTTTTAAACATCAGAGACAGCCATCAACCAACTTTCTACTAATAATCTTAGACTGAGTCAGAGGCGGCTCGTAAGGAAAGTCACACCGGTAAAAATGAAAAGTTTTTGCTTAAAAGTAAAAATGCAAAGGTTATCTAATATATTAATTGTTGTATAGAACAATTAGTATATTAAGAAAGTTTTCTTTCCGCTTCAAGCGATAAAGGCACGTCTCTGAACTGAGTTGTCCCTCACGTTCAAAGTGTAAAATTGATGTTGAATATCAAATGGTTTTAATACTTACCTATTAGGTTTGAGGTCGAAATTTAAACAGCTCTTAAACACTTCAAAATTGATGAAGATGTGCCTTAACGTCATCCTTGAAGAAGCTAAGACCCTTTAAATGTATTCACCACACTACAATTCCTTTTATTTTTGACAATTCCATAATTTAAAGGGTAGATACCAAAAATTTAAGAGGGATGCACCATTGTACCATTCAGTCTTATAAAGGACTATAGACCCGTGTAGATCCTATTCATTCATATGATTATATACTGTAATAATGATACATCTTTTAAAAAAAAGTATGACAATCATCTGGTAAAGCATATTACGTACATTTATATTTTTTGGCAATTTTGCATTCATGAAAAGACACAAGTTTACAAAGGTATATATTTTTTTCTATAGAGAAGTCCTAGGGAATAATTACCAATTTTAATTTTTGACATTTCTTAATTTATGGATGGCACCTTGTATTTTGGCAAACTTTAACATGAAGTACATTAAGGTACCCGTCCCTATGAAATAAATTAAGGTGTGTAGTCATTCGTATAATCATATATTGTAACAAAGTCTTAACTTAGATGAAAAATTAGAACAAAAATCCAATCATGTGGTAATATGTATTGTGTAACGTAACTTGTAGAAATATGTATATGTTACTAAGGATAATGGCCTGTATCTTATGATATCATTTTCTATCGTCTGTATCGTATGGTATCATTTCCTTTTCTGTAGCCAAACGTAGAAACTTGTTCGTTCTGGATAATTCTTTTTTATCTCGTAGTATGAAAGGAAGCCGTAGTGGATGTGTGTAAGTTCGTTTATAAAGAAGATTGATATAAAAATAATTCGTTAATTGCACAAAATCCACGAAAATTACAGTTCGAAAAAAATCGATTTCTTACGTTAGCATTTGAACAGTTGGTATATGAATTATTTTTGAAATATTTCCATAATTTTAATATAACGAACTCAGGGCTAATATATAACCTAAAACGTTATAATTGTTTACATATATTTTTGACAAATGTTTTACCTATAAAAGAGGACAACGTAGACCATCGAATTTACAAAAGTTTGTAGCTTCCTAAGTCCTAGAGAACAACTACAATTTTATTCTTAATGACTCTCGAATTCAAGAGATGGGCCAAATGTACTCTACTTGAACATTGAAATGATTGTCTCAAAATAGGTCCAATGAAAGAAAATGAAACCCTGCAACTATCGATATGGTCATATGTTGCAACAAAATAATATCGTAGAGGATAAATGAGGTCGCAAAATCCTCAAATTTGATTTTTTTGGCAATTTTTTTTACTCACGGGAGGAAACAACATGGACAACTAAAAATTGAAGAAGTATATACCTTACTGTTAGAAAGCATTTATGAATTATTGTCTAGACAATTTCCAAAGTTTAAGAATAGGTCAATGTACATCTCCTTAAATGTCAAAGGAGTGCATGATAATACCCATTTCCTATTCCAGATAATAAACCAATGTACCCATACATATCGTCACGTGTTCCAATAAGGGCTCATCATAGTGGATAAATTTAAAAACCAACTTCGTGGCAACATGTATAGGTTACGTACTTGTTGGTAATTTACTTACACTCGAAGGGGATAAGCAGGACTACCTAAATTTACAGAGGTACATACCTTCGTCCTTGAGAATATTCACCAATATTTATTTTTTGTCAGTTCTTAAATATAAGGATGGACCAACATACCTCTTCCCAAATTTAAGAGGAGTACATCAATGTACCCCTACACTCATCCAGATAACTATATAAGGCAATAATTTCAATAAGCTACCATGTGGTAATCTTTTTAACATTTTCAGGTCAAAAGATCCAATATATTTACGTCAAAAAATTTCTTTACGCCTTATATCTGGAGAACTACATACAGTGTAGCCAAATCCAAACTATCGTTTAACTCAACATGATGTGCTTATTTTAAAAAAATACGAAAATTCGATTTAGGGGCCGTTTAAAAATTTTGTAGCTCCTGATCCAAAAACTAATAATATATTTCAATCTAAAATTTTCTTGTACGCCTTGTATTTAGAGAACTACATACAGTGTAATCAAAACCAAACTATTACTTAACTCATCGATTTAGGGCCGTTCAAAATTTTGTGGGCTCTGATCCAAAAACTAACACTATCTTTCAATCAAAACTCTTCTTGTGCAGCTTATATCTGGGAACCTGAGAAAAAGTCTCAATAGACAGAGCCACGAATCACTAACCGTTTGGCCACTACAGGGCCACTTTTTGAAAGCAGCCGAAGATAGTGATTTCCTGGATTTCGATGAAAATAACTGAAACTGTGGTATGTTGTAGATAATGTGATCCTGAGAAAAAGTCTCAATAGGCACTGCCACCAATCACTGACCGTTTGGCCGCTACAGGGTCACATTTATGAAAACAGCAGAAGGTAACGGCAGTGCTTCTTTCAGATATATTTTTGGGGGCAATGCCCCCTTCCCAGAGTTCTGAGAGTGCTCCCCGGAGAAGATCAAAATAATACGCCCATAAAATAATAATAAATATAATAGTACCGTGTGCAAATAATATGTGCCCCTTCTAATACTAAGTGTGCCCCCAGGAACATTTTTCTGAAAGAAACACTGGGTAACGGTATTCTGGATTTCGGTAAAAATGAATGAAACCGTGATACGAGGGTCACTACGAAAGTTTTGAGATGTGAAATAACTTACATGCTTAAAATCAATTTAACACTTACATTTTCTCAAAGTATTCACCATTACACTGTACACACTTTTGCATCCTCGAAAACCACTTTTGGAAGCAGTGTTGCCAGTCTTTTTTCTTCAAGTGTTGAAAGTTCATTCTCGTAAGTCATTACAGCTTCTTCAGGGCTGCAAAATCTCTTCCCACGCATGCGATCTTTGATCCTGCGGAACAGAAAAAATCATACGGGGCCAGATCAGAGCTATACGGTGGATGAGTCATAAGTTTGACCTCCGTAGATTCTAAAAACTGAATTGTGATATTGGCCGTGTGTGCGGACGCGTTGTCATGATGAAGCAGGATCTCACCCAATCCAGTTCTTGGACGCCGTTCCAGAAGCTTCTGGAACACTTTTGTTCGGCAAACAGTGGTGTACCACTGAGCAGTAACAGTCCTTTGTTCTTCAAGTGGAACAGTTGCAACATGGCCAGATTTGCAGAAGAAAGCTGCGCCCATCTTCTTTCCCACACTTCGCGGTCGCTTCACTTTCGTGGCTGGATTTTCGTCTGGAAAGATCCAAACTGTAGACTGGCGTTTATTTTCAGGGTCAAATTGATAGATCCAAGTCTCATCACCAGTAACAATGTCAGAGACGCGTCGAGAATTGCCTCCATCAAAATCTTGCAAGCATTTCTTCACACCATTCCACACTTATGCGCTTCTGCTGTTCAGTCAAAGTGTGAGACACCCAACGAGATGAAACCTTCCTGAGCCAAAGATGATCATGAAGAATTTATGTTACTGCTGGCGATCCAATGTTCATTGTAGATTCAATGTCCTTGAAAGTTGTTCGAGGATTTTCTCGAATCATTTGTTCCACAGGGGCAATGTTTTCATCTAACATAGCTGTTGCCGGACGTCCAGCTCTCTCTTCATCTTTAAGCGATGTCCGGCCTCTTCTGAATTCACCAAACCACTGAAAAATTGTAGAACGGGAAGGAGCAAGGTCCCCAAATGCCCCTGCAAACGGTCAAGGCTTTGTGTCTTGTTCAAACCACTTTTGAAATCGTAAAGGATCATTGCCCGAAAATGTTCCCTTTCGAGCTCCATTCTAGACAGCCGAATATTGCTCACATCAACAAACAAGTGAAGGCGATACGGCCACGCCGATAAGTGAGGCGAGTTGAAACTTGCTTCGCTTCTTCGCTGTGGATACCACTATCGAACGCAATTGTTGGAATTCAAATACTGTGCCACAACAATGCGTATCTCAAAACTTTCGTAGTGACCCTCGTATGTTGTAGATATTGTGATCCTCGGAAAAGGTCTCAGTTTGTACTAGCAGCCATCACTGACCGTTTGGCCACTTTTTTTAAATGAGCAGAAGGCAACGGTATTCTGGGTTTCGGTGTAATTGGTTAAACTAAATTATGATATGTTGCTGACCGTTTGGCCACAACGGGGCCACTTTTTTGAAAACTATAGAAGGTAACTGTATTCTGAGGAATTGTTTGAAGCCATAATATGTTGTTAATATTGGATCGTGAGAAAAAGTCTCAATGGGCACAACCACCCATCACTGACCGTTTGGCCAGGTAAGGACCACGTTTTTTGACAGCAGCAGAAGGTAAGTATTCTGGATTTAGGTGGAATTGGTTGAAACCGTGATATATTGTAGATATTGTGATCCTGAGAAAAAGTCTCAATGGACACAACTACCAATGACTGACCATTTGGCAACTACTGGACCACATTTCTTAAAACAGCAGAAGGTAAGGATATTCTGGAATTTTGGTGGAATTGTATGAAGGCATGAAAACTATCCCACAACCCGGAAACGGAATGGGGAGAGTAGCAGCTAACATCATTTAAGCATACCGTGTGCGTGGGTTTTCTCAGGGTTCTCCCGTTTCCTCCCACTTTCTTCATTCCACCATTTCATTCATTTCTCATTATCACCGTCTCCTTTAGCCTAACCGGCATAACCGTGGGACGTAAAACTCAAAAATTTCATTTCATTTTTTCATTTAAGCATAGACAACATACCGATGTTCATCTTGAGGAACAAAGGAAAACTCTGAAAAGCCCTAGACAATTTTTCTCAGGATCATGACATCTACAACGTATCACTGTTTCATTCATTTACACCGTAATGAAAAATATCGTTATACCAGGCTGTTTTAAAAAAAATCTGGACCTGTAGTGGCCATACGATCAACAATTGATGGTTGTGTCCATTGACTTTCTCTCATTTACTCATTCTTACAGAAATCCACAATATCGCTGTATTTGGCTGTTTTCAAGAAAGTAACTCTGTGGTGATAAAACGATTAGCGACTTGTGGTTGTGTCCATTGAGGCTCTTTTCTCAGATGACAATATCTACAACATATCACGGTTTCTGTCATTTTGACCGAA
This sequence comes from Thermobia domestica, assembly GCF_964235325.1. Lineage (NCBI taxonomy): Eukaryota > Metazoa > Arthropoda > Insecta > Zygentoma > Lepismatidae > Thermobia > Thermobia domestica. Next base: position 75,773,270 of record NC_137464.1, read on the forward strand.
ATCCAGAATAACACTATCTTCGGCTTGGGTGCTTTCAAAAAAGGGGCCTCGTAGTGGCCAAATGGTCAGTGATAGATGGCTGTTGGTTATTTTGCCCATTAAGACGTTTCCTCAGAATCACAATATCTACAACATATCGCGGTTTCAAGGAATTTCACCGAAATCCAGAATATCGTTGCCTTCTTCTGTTTTAAAAAATGCGGCCCTGTAGTGGCAAAATGGCCAGTGATAGATGGCTGTGCCTATTGAGACTTTTTGACTTTTTCTCAGGATAACAATGTTTACAACATATCGCAGTTTCAGTCATTGTCTTCGAAATCCAAAATATCACTATCTTCGGCTGCTATCAACAAAGTGTCCCTATAGTGGCGAAACGATCAGTGATTGGTGGCTGTGCTTATTGAGACTTTTTCTCAGGATCACAATATCTACAACATATCGCAGTTTCAGTCATTGTGTTCGAAATCCAGAATATCACTATCTTCGGCTGTTTTCAAAAAAGTGGCCCTGTAGTGGCAAAACGGTCAGTGATTGGTGGTTATGTCCGTTAAGACTTTTTCTCAGGATCAAAATATCTACAACATATTACGGTTTCAGTCAATTTTACCGAAATCCACAATATCGTTATCTTCGGCTGTTTTCAAAAAAGTGTCCAAACGGTCAGTGATTTTTCGTTGTGTCCATTGAGACTTTTCTCAGATAGGATTGAATGTTGCTATTGACAGTCCATACTGTTTAAAGATAAGTTCATTAGCTTGTCCGGTTGAAAGTACTGTGTATGCCAGCAAGAAAATAAATGCTGATTTCATGATTCTCCTGTCGTCGTTGCAGTTCTTTTTTATTATAAAAGATCTCTTGAGTACAGAAGTATATTACAAAGTACTTGTCACTGTGATCGAAGGCATAAAGATAGATCGTAACACTGACTTAGACATGGGAATAGTTCTTAAATGTGTGCAAACTGGGAGAGATGGCACACGCTGTCTGCTGTAAGTGTTCCGTGAAGTTGGGTGTTTCCCCAGGAGGAAGCACGCGTGATACGTCGCATCCAATTAGCCGCCTATTTGGACAATCACGAGTATTCTGTACCAGATAAGCGCAGTAGTGAAGCGTAATGGCTGTAAAGTATCAAACAAGGGTCACAGAAAATGTGCACGTCTATTGCTTTGTCGCGGGCCTCTGTCAATGACGTGGAACGTATTGATAAAATAAATTGAGATTCCCCGCGCACTACTAGATTGATGACATGTTTCCTAGACGCTGTATTGGGAATAGACAACGTTTGGATGGGATGGGCATCACTATTGTTGAAGCTCAATCCCACGGATTTTGCCACGCAACATCAGACGTCAAATATATCCAATATGCCACATTTGTACCTATAAATATTTTAGACGAAAACTAAACGTCCAACTAGGAAATCGATTGTCGAGCGGACATAATATGGACGTCCTATGCATGAAAGGATAAACATTCAAAGTGTCTGCGATTTGTAGGTTATCGTATGTGGAATTTTGAATTTTGAAGCGTGTGTATGTTTTGAAAATCTGGTATCTGATTCAACTTTAGAAGCAAACACAAATACTGTTGGTCTGGGCCTTCACATATATGAACAAAATTCAAAGAAGTATGTTTGTCACACTATACTGAGAATTATGGTCGACAATTAATTTTATTAGTTCTTCCATTAGTTCAAGATTTAATAATTACTTTATATCTTAAATCCATAGTGCCCTTTGTTTTTTATCTTACACTAAACTTTGTGTCCTTGTTCATTACATCCATGCAGGGGCGAATCCAGGGGGGGCGATCGGGGCGATCGCCCCTCCCAGAAGAGGAAACTTTCTTATTTTATATATATAAATAAAACTCATCCCAAAGTTTGGAGCCCTTAAAAGTAGCAGTATGACAACCCATCGCCCCCCCCCCCCCAGTAGTCGGTCCTGGATCCGCCCCTGCATCCATGAATTGCTAATAGGTATCCAATTACACATTTCATATCACATTTAGCAGTATCGAGATTTTTTCGTATGGAAAATAATGCAAATTAATTTTGTAAATGTTTTATCAAGTTACTAATTTTGTATAATCGTTGTTAATTCAGGTTCCTGCATTATCACTTGCGTATGAACAGCCTGAATCAGACATCATGAAACAGCCACCTCGTGATCCAGAGAAAGACAAGCTGGTCAATAGCAGGTAAACATTAGGACATAACGAGAGCTGTAGATCCTGTCTTTTTTCTTTCTTTCTTTCTTTAACCTAGCTTCCCTTTCGGAACCTTTGAATCTCCTTCTTACCTCTAGCGTTTTTCGTGTGAAACGTCCGTGTTATCCAAAGGCGAGGCCTCCGGTCATCGATGCGGCGATGAGAAAATAAGATAATAAAAATATTAATTTTAAAGTTTTTTTTTAAAGTACGGAAGGTATAACGGGTTGCGGGAACTTTGCGCCCGGGAAATTTGCGCCCTATCCGAAAAAGCGGGAAAAATGCTCCCTCTATATATTTGCATCGGGATGTTTGCGCCTTAGAATTCGTTTTATATCGTGTAAAGTAGCTTCCCCTCACACATGAACCAGACTTGGGTCCATCAGAAAAGTGAACCAAATCTGTGTTCCTTTTTCTGGCGTGTTTGCAAGCTCAAGCAGGAAACCCTTTCCCTTGTCATTTCTTTATTATTATTATTATTATTATTATTATTATTATTATTATTATTAGTAGTAGTAGTAGTAGTAGTAGTAGTAGTAGTAGTATTAGTATTCCTTGATAACATTATGCAGGGACCCCCTCCCCTTGTCATTTATTTTTATTGTGCCCTGATAAAATTATGTAGGAAACTGTCCTTTATCATCGTTTGTTATTTTTTATTCAATTATTTCCCTTTTCATCCTTGTTACTGTGTGTTTGTATTGCTTCCTCGTTTTCACTCCAATTCTTTGGATGTAGGATAGACTTCTCGGACATTGAACAATATCTTTGTGCGAACTTGTATCTGTGCAGTTTTTTTTTCAACTCTGTTGTCTAGTTGTACATATACCTTTTTCCTCTTCCCCCCTTCCGAACCGAGAAAAATCCTATCATAATGAAAAATCCAATCATATATATCAGTGGCGTATTTACGATTTTGTTTCGGGGGAGCTTTGCTAACTTTAGTCCTGGAAATGTGAAAATTCTGCAATATATTTTATTCACTTTAATATAGTAAATAACATTTCGGGGGGCTTAAGCCTGGAAGCACCACTTAAATATGCCACTGATATAAATTAATATACGTATATCAATATAATTAACTAAACTAACCATATGAGTGTAATTTAATATACACAAGGCTGTTTGGCACATGTCAGATATCTGTCCACAATCCTTGTGAGTTGTTTGGCTTTTTAGGACACAAAATATAGAAAAGTAAATGTAAAGTGAATGTAAAATTGTCAGTAATATTATTAAGAAAATCGATCTATATACAATGTGTTTACTTGCTGGAGTTATTCACTTCAAACACACCGTTGCATTAATCCGTTGTGTTATTGGGCGTATAATTGAGGTTTATTCTCCTCTTATATAATGCCAAGCTATCACAATCAGCCAATGAAAATAAATCACAGGTGGCACGGTTGTGGGGAGGATTCTTTACTCTGTAATGTCCGCCCCTCCGGGCATTGCGTGATCTCGAACAGGTTCTTTCATCTCGTGGGGCGCAAACTTTCCGGTGCAGGTATATCGTGGACGCAAATCACCCAGGTGCAAAATTTTCGACACCGCATAAAGTTGTTGACTTCCCGCGAAAAGTAATAGTGACGTTTATGAGGAGTTGCCATTTTGGTTACTCGTGGCTCGCTTAGCGCAGTAGATGGTTGGTGGTGATTGGCTGTCCTCTTACCACGCCCCTAGCGACTACCAGGTTCAAGCGCGGGAAGCCAACGACTTATACCTTCTAGACTATAAGAATAGAACTCAAAAATCAATCACAGTACACGTATATTTATTCGCAATTAACCAAGAAATCGAAAGAAACAGCTAGAAATTCGCATAGGTTGAGGCAAAATTCAGCGCGTGAAAATAATAATAATAATAAAAAGCAGAATCCATTACTAAGCTCCGCATACCTCTCTCACTCTTTACGTTTCCATTTACGTTTATTGTTGCCACTGCTGCCGAAACAATTACGCAAAAAGTCTCTAAACGATAAATGAAATCACTCCGATTTTGGGTGAAAAACCGCTAGAACTTTGAACCTACCACTACAAAGTTTGACTGAATTACGTTAATGAATTTCAAAAGTTCACTAAAATTAAGCCCCAGAATAGGAAAATATTTAACACACTCATCACTTTAACTCATGGTTCTATACTTACGTCGGTCCAGGCGGAATAAGATGGTACGCTGGAAGTTCTTGTTTCACGGATGCCGGGGCGACATAAAGACAGAAGATAACCCAAACTGTTAAAATGTGCACAAATATTAATATTAGGGTTGCATTGATAGATTCAAATCGTACGTGTATTTGATGCAAATCAGAAAGTTCGTGTACGAAAGAATCCAATGTATGCGACATTTGTGCTTAAGGCAAAATCCTCCAAAGGACAAAAAATATTAAATTTAACAGTACATTCACGAAAAAACGAATTCCATGGCATACCTTACAGCAAAACCCCAAATTACATAAGCAATGTCACTGATATGGTATACCTAGGTACAAAACGTTCTCAGAAGTACATGGTCAACGTGAACTCCTCCTGGAAACCAGTAGAAGTAGCGGCATTCATAGTCCATCTTTGACCTTGAAAGTACTTTCGCTTTAATTATCTAAGTACATACACTAAATACTCTAAGTACTTACACTTTAATCACTCTAGGTACTCTAGTCTCTAAGCGCATACGCTCTAATTACTCGAGTACTCTCGTTGAAGTATTAAATGTTTTAATTAAAGTACAAAGGCAAAATTAAAATACATTTGTACAAATTAAAGTACATTTGTAATTGTACTTTATTGTTACGGCTATTCTACCGTTACTTTGGAATAATTATTGACATGTCATTACTCATGCTTATGATGTTCTACTGGACTGTAGTCTTATTACTACATTGTTCCCACTTTTGCGCATGTAACATTGAAAGAACTTAGTTTTTGTACTTGCACTCATTACCTGTACTTGGTATTACTATGTGTACTTGATGTATTGCCCTTTGAGCATATGTAACTTGGAAAGTACTTACGCTTTCATTATTCGTATGCAACCCACCTTTTCATGTATGTAATTTCATTGTCGAACTGTAATGTTCATAAGTATCCATAATGTATATTTTATTTGAATCCAAGTTATATTATGTAATTACAACGTATTCCCATTAGTATCAATATACGACTGAAAGACACTTACCTTTATAATCACCCTCCCAGGATTGAGGGAAACATTCTTCCCTCTTTGAAGACAATTATTTCCAAGCTCATCGGTTTAACCGTTTCGTGCTCTTACATCCATATACGGAATTAATTTGTATGCAAGTAACATTAATTAATTAAAATTGTAATTGTTGCTGGGAATTATCATATTGCTATTTTTACATAAATTCAGAATTAGTTCGTTGCGTGTAATGAAGTACATAGGGTATTTATGAAGAATTAATGAGTATTTAATTGTGTTACATTTGACGTGATAGAACAAAGTAATTTTTTATGGATAGCGAGGCAGGGAAAATCGAGAATGAATTCCATAAGCGATGAGCAAATCCAAAAAAGGAATGAGAGAAGAGGAAAAAATTCACTTTCATATTTTAAGAAGGAAAACCGAAGAAAGAATGTCACCGATGGTGTTATACTATTTTTTCTAGTTCCGTATTGCAATATCTGCAGTAGGCCTATGTAATTTATATGGAATCATATCATTGTATCACCAATGTCGCTCAGTTATACATATTAAGAAAACGATGATATAATAGCAGGAAAAGCTGATTGTGTTTTCAGTTTTTGCAAGCGTAATATGGTATAGTTATCGGATGAAATTATGAATATGGAATTAGATTTTTTATCTATTTGCATACAAAATACGTTATTATGTAGGCACTGGATCGAAAATAATAAATTGTCTTATATTAATGAAGTTGATTCCTTGACTGACTGGAATTACTTTTACTTTTAAAAGTTGGTATTACTTTTAACATAATACTTTAACACTGAAAACCTATAATTATTTTCCACTGAGAGTTCAATAGCTACTATGCGCATATAAATAGTAGATTACTTAAGGAGATATATGTAATAATAGGTAATGCACATTAGAACCACTTTAACATCATTTAATCAGTGTTGATAGCGACACTTTTTGTCTGGCGATATAAGAGATATGGACAGTTTTTGCGCAGAGCTGGTAGCGACATTAGTAGTGCGTTTGTTTTATTAGGATTAGCTTTACATACAAATTAATCTATACGATTTACAATAAGGGATACTACTTTGAACCAAGTAGTTTGGTTAAATAGTTTTACAGCGCCAGGTAAAAGACAAGTAACAGTAGAATTGGCGATAGCTATTAGCATGACTGTAAACTACGGGATTAAGTGTGAATGAAAGACCGGGATGTCTTGTTTATACAATAATAAATATGATTATGTAATTTTGACATCTAGAAGATTATGCCATCAACATTTCATAACTCTTTTGAGGGTTGCATATGATAGTTACAGCCAGCCTGATACGATTTTGTATTTTAGTTGAAAAGTGTGTTTAAATATTGAATGTGTTAAACAATTTTCTTCATGCTGTTGATTTAATAAGAATGGAATATTAATTAGAAAATTAGAAAATATTTCCATCCATAACTATGTAATAAATATCTAAGTAGCTAAATTAAGAGTTAGGACTGGTTTCATTTAAATATAACAAAAGCTTTATGCATTATACTTGACATTTATACTACGTAAAAATAACGTATAAATACTTTTATAATGCTTCATAAAATATTTATGTAAGTTTCTGATTTCTGTGGCAAAATTCGCATTAGTAAGTGTTAGTGTTGTAAATAGAAAAAAACTTTCCTATTTTTTCAGAAATGTATGTTTTTTCAAAAACAACATTGCCTCTCGTTTTTTTAAAAATTTCGTTTTTTTTAAATAGCCATTTGTAATGCATCTTACATCTATTTAAGTATGAAGTATTTTTATGTACATGTAATCACCGTAAAATACAACATAAATTAAACGGTAGATACTGATACGTTACAAATATTTTACAATTTATATGAATAGCATACCTACTAACAATTCGGGTTTCAGCAGTTTTCATCAATATCAACCAAGAAATAAAAGTAGAAATGAAATTTTGTTTTTTCGTGGAAGCAGGCCTTTAATAAGTACGAAAATAATGTAATGAACAGTATAACTTGTCTAAAGGTAAAAACTAATACTAATTTCCCTACTAGTATTTTTCTAAATATCATATATAAATAATTTGTAGACTAGATATATATGATATGCAGAGCCTGCTCTACCATTTGTGCAACATGTGCATTTGCATGGAGCGGCAAGTTTAGAGGATCCGGCAAAATTTGTCGTAAGTATATTATTTAAATTAAATATTTGTTGTTGGAAAGACCTTATGATGATAGTAGTTACATTTACTAAGCTGACCTTCTATTTGAATACTACACTCATAAATTATGTTTCGGTCGCATTAGTTTAAGGTCACATGGACAATGTTAAAGCAAAGGTCAAATAAATCCGAGCAAAAATTGCTCGGTTGTTGTCAGATGCAAGAATTCTCGAATAGTACCGAATATCTGTTCCATTTAGTTAGTTATCACAGTTTTGGTTTTGATAGCTAGTCTTGGTTTTGTCACAAACAAGTTCCTTATCATCGAATATAGAAACAAGTTTTTTTTTTTTTAATGTTAACAGATGTAGAACAAAAATCAAGAAATAAAGATAAAAGAGCTAGTTGCACTGGAATTGCAAACTGATACATTGAGATTGAAGCTCGATATTGAATTCTATAAAAAGGATTATCATTTTTCCTCTGCACGTGTGCTTGCTCTATCTTTCACTAACATAATATATTTATATGTAAAGAGAGAAACACACAACGAGATTGTACTTTTAGTAAGTATTTAAGCCTTTCTGAGTGCAACTGCACTTACCCTCCCTTTCGTTGTTCATGCTGGAGTAGCATCATGACTTTTAAGATATGTTCTTTCTGGAGAAAGGGGGAGGCGGAAAATTATGCCATTGCACGGGGCGACAAATTGCCTAGGGCCGGCCCTGATGATATGTATATATAAGACATAAATATAGGATGACACAATTTGAAGTAATGCAGGGTGTTTCAAAATTGATATTAGGGTTTTGAAACTTTGTAGTATCTATTACAATTATAAATATTATATCAAAGAGCAACTCAAACAGTTTTGTACGCACGTATGCGCATGCATTGTTTGTTCTGTCTGCCGTTAGAAAGAGCAAGTAGCGAGACTAGAGAGCAGAAAGCTTTTTGTGTTCTAATAAAGACTGAATCTGTGGTTACAGTGCAACTGTCTGTGTGAAGAATATTAAGGAGACGCTTGCAACTACGCCCTTATCATTTGCAGTTGCTACAGGCCTAAAGCCTACAGACTACGGTTTACGTGCCAATTTCGCAAGTGAAATATTGCTGCATAACAATTTTCTGTGTCTGATGAAGGCAAAGTTAATTTGCCGAAACTATAACGCTATTATTTATTTGTTAATATATGCTTTGGTCAGAATTTGTCTTTTAATTTATACAAGAAGTTCCAAAGCTAGAATGAGTGGTATTCAGATAACAATTTTCTGGATCGTGTCGTCTTCAGTGATAAATCGACATTTCACCTAATGTGAACACTCATAATGTTCGCATCTGGCGGTCAGCAAATGCTCAGAAGATGCTACAGTTGAAACGAGTTCCCCTAAATTCAATGTGTTTTGTGTCATATGGCGGAAAGTTTATGGGCCTTTCTCGCCTATCGACTCGATGTGTGCCGTGTGACGAATGAATCCCATATCGAACACTTGTAGCAAAGATTGTTTGAGGTGCTCTTTTACTTGATGTATTGTTTATAACTGTACGTAAAATGTAATAGGTGCTACGAAGACTTAAAACCCCAATATTCATTTTGAAACACCCTGCATTTCTTACCAACAGTGTTGCCTTATAAAGTAACAACGATATTATTATTAGTCGAGACTATAACTACTACAACAACACGGTTTAGTAGTGAAAAAGATGTAATGTACACTTACACTTTCGGACCCAGGTGGCCAAAGTGGCACACACAGGCGCGTCACTTTTTTAATCCACTCATGTATGGACACTAATTAAGATATCGGGATATTATTTTTGCCAAATATGATTGGACCATAGTTTATCATATTAATTTCTTTTTCTTCTGGTTGTCGAATTTCCTTCTCAAATTTCACCCCAGTCAAAACTTCGAGAATTTTCGAATTTCCTTTACTTCTTTTTTCCTTGTAGCTTCCTTCGTTGTAGGGAGATACCTCCTTAAGGCTTGTCAGATAGATACCTCGGATGGATACCTAATTGATGACATCAATTGGACGGGCCTGCGCACAGTGTTGCCAATCAGGGAAATTAAAATTTCCCTAAATTGGGGCAAAAAATTCGAAATTTTTGTTTATAAATCCGTACCTATACGTCCCAGTGCAAGTCAACTTACGCCAGTCGAACTTTTGTCCTTAGTTAACAAATGCGGGTACAGATCGTTACAATGGAGTAATTAGGGGGCGTACGAAAAATTCGTATTTAGGTTCTAAAACTTGATTTTTCTAGTTTTCCCTACTTTTCTGTTTACCGTAATATATTTTTGGTAATTAGAAGCGTTGTTCCTTAAATATCGCCATGATACTTGTAGGATATATTAGTGGTGTACAAATGTTTAATTTAAGATGGTAAGAAAATGGTGAATTTCTTATAGAATGAGATTTTTTTATTTTATGCTTACTTTGTTAGATGTCGCCATGATACTTGTACGATATATTCTTGTTGTACCAAGGTTGATTTTCAGATAGTTTTCGTCTGTCTGATGGCAGTGTTTCCTGCCAAAGCAATTAATTCCCGATTTTAGGTGAAAAATTCGGAAAATTTCTTTTCCCCTCTATTATTTCCCTCTTGCTTGCTACATTGAAACAAATATACCACTACCTGAAATCTTCCTCTTTGGCCTACAGAACGCACCATAAAAAGTTTCAATAGGATAATTAGAGAAGCTGTACCCCCGGCATTTCTGATGATTCTTGCTTCTCAGGCGTAAAAAGTGTCAAAATTTCATGTGTAGGATGATAGAGATTTTTTCCTTTCCCTCTTTGAATGGAAGCCAGCGACTTCAGGATTTCACTGTACCTTGTCAACACACCAAAGAATTTTTAGGTGACTTGAACCCATATGACAGCAGTGGTGCTAGATACAAAAAATTTTGAAATTCGGTTAGGGATTTTTTTGTAAATTTCCACCCCTGCATTTCCCTCAATAATTTCCCACTCATTGGTAACACTACAATGCAACTTACACCAAAATATAGCCACATCCATTTTCTAAACAACAACGCCTTAATCATATCAATCGAATAAATAGTTTTTGAGCAATAAGTCACTAACTGAAAATGTATGAAAACGACAAAAATGACCTGGGTCCGAAAGGAATAATTACACATTTTTGGTCGTATAGATACAAAGAAACAAACGATTTGTATGTTACGAGAGCTTCGACTCAAGTTCTGTTGATTATTTCAATAATCTGCAACATAAATCAATAAATAATAGTTGCCAGAAAAATATAGACATTTAAAAAAAAACATGAAAAAAACGATGTTTTTATTGAAAAAACTTCACAGAAAAAAAAACGTCTTTTTACAACACTAGTAAGAGTGCTGCAATCTACTTTGCATTTGTATAATTATCCCTATAATTATATTTGTTATAGTTCAAATAAAATCAACGAGACTTAGGTCTAATAAATGAGTGTCTATAATTTTATTTAACGAAACATATTGCTTCAAATTGTTTTGTTTCAAATGTATGAAAAAGTACATGATTGTGTTCTTATACTTCCTATTGACGAAATTTTAGGTGTATTACTATCATAAGACTTGTAAGAATGAAGTGAAGAGTAGCAAGATAAACGAAAATGGCGCCAACTGTGCAGGGTCAGTTCTAGACATTTCTTAAGTTTAAGAAAATAATATTTAGGAGCCCCCACCTAAATGATCATAAAGGAGTAGAAAGTTGTAATGGACAAGAATTCTTCAAATAATTATAATTGTTACACTTGCAAATTTCTTTGATATAGGTAGTCTCCCTGTGAATATGAACGAAAAATGGCGAAATTATAAATAGGCCTATTTGACTGGATGAATACTGAAAAAAGTTCAAATTTTAATAATTAATAACATTTTTTATTAAATAAGCACAAGACACAACTAAAGTATATATCTAAGATGTATTTTGACAAGTACAATTGAAACATAAAGTCGAAACAGAATAAACTCATGTGCTTCAAGTCTAACATTAACACAAGTTTGATTTTGACAAAGAGGTGAACTCTAATACTTCATTAAAAGTTGCTGTTTGCATAGTATCTTTTAGGGATACGATTATCGTAATTAGCTCAATTTCTCGTTTTCTTTGTTACCGGAAAGTTATAAAGACACTTTTCTGGCTTTCAATTTGGCTAAATCTATTATTATTGCATCAGTATCTATTTCATTGAGTGCCATTTTCAATGGTCATCAAAGCCAACGTCCCGCTCAAACCTCTTGACCAGTGTTGCCAGCAACCTCTGAATAAAATAGGCTAGATGGCTTTCAGAAATAAGTTTTTTACGCGAAAATGGCTAGTTTTTCAACTGCTAATCTATAACCCACATTGTAGATTTTAAATTACTTTTTGGTGCTTTATAAGTGAGTCATAGTAAAATTTGAAATATTGAATTTTATTCGCTGAAGACTAACAACAAACACACATGACTTTAAATTACAATAAAATCCATCAACAACTCATCTGATTCGTGAAAGTTAACAGCCATATTATCAGTTGAATTGAAATGTCATCATCGATGACGTCGCAGCTAGTCGAGGCGCTGAAAATGGATGCACCATCGTTGGATTGTGAATTTCCAGGGTTGGTTGTGTTTTTGTAGACTGCCATTGTGCGAATTTTCAGTAGTACTTCTTTCGGCAGGTCATAGTTCTTACAAACACTTGTTATTTCTACGTACACCCACATGAATCATAATGAATGTATTGAGAGTTTTCAAGCTAATTAGATATCCTATTTGTTTCCTTTAATAAACAGAAACAATCTCTGTGGCTTGAAGAACCGAACAGTTTACTAAATTTGTATTAGGAAAGTTTCATTCCTGCAATGAAATACGAAAACTAAATAATTAGAAAATAGCCAACGGAGTCGTTACGGAAGAGACATTAAAATTATTTGAGTCAATAAGTATTGTTAAGTAGTTGAAAATCTGTGGATGGTGAGAGAGAAGAATGAAAAACAAGTCTAAAGAAATCACTTAATACGATAATATATAATGATAGGCTGTTTTAAAAATTATATTTTACTTTCAAAGAAAAAGTATTTTTATTATTAATTGAACTGCCGAAGATATATAAAAGCTATAAATGGCAAAAGAGTTTCATAAAATAAGCTATTTTTAAAGCTATAAGCATTTCGTAGCTTTATATAGCCAAATGCCTCTCCAAACAGTGGCGGCCGGTGGATTGTGGTTTCGGTTTTGCAGTACGAACAATCGGAGACAGAAGATATAAACTGTACTCATTTACTAATCAGCATAACTTTGGATGCAAATGCTATGTGACATGTGAAATTAAATAAAATTCTGATTTTAAAAAATAAAAATATAATGCAGAACATTTTATTCGATTAGTCACCTTATTTAATTAGGAAGTCCATTCTCCTCCCTTTAATTGGAGTAAATTTGTCTAATACATGCTGATTGAACTCTGGTATTACCTTTATCAGGTCTTTTTCAATGGAAAGTATAACCAATTGTGATAACCATTCTTGGAACATTCAATTCCTTAAAAGTGTCAATTCTTTTCGATGTGGAAAAACGCCTGTTTCCTTTTGCTGACGTTATAGGTACAGTTAATATTAATTTCAAAACCTTTGTAAATTTACTTAATATTTTTTCTAGATTATTGCGAACAATTCATTCTAGCAAACCCAGTCCCTGACAGTGATCCACATTCCTCTGCAGCGTAGACTGAAGACAGTTCGTGGCAGAAATTAGTGTTATAAAAACATGTAAATTGGACACACTTTATTCACAGTTATCTAGGAAAATTTAAAACAAATTGTAGAAATATACCTAAGGCAATCAACATTGTTGCCGTAAGATGTCCTGTGAATTTAAACCGTGTTTTTTAATGCTCTTCTGAATTGTCCTTTGCTTGTTTTGTCTAAGCCTTAATTGCAAGTTTTTCCTCAGTGGAGAGCTGGGCAAATTGCTTTTGTTTTTTCTGTGTTATTTACAAAAATCATGGTATAGAATTCATTCAGAATTTGTAGGTTATTTACAGAATTAGAGCACACACAACTGAAGTAAATCTAATAACTAAAACTCAAAACAGCAGATTCAGAAAAGACAGCTGATACAAAAGAGGTATATGAATCGCGAATGTCACTTGTACACCAACCCACACACGTGCGTAAAAGAAAAACTACATTCCAAATCATCCGTCTTGGTTGTAAGGAATGCACGATGAACACAATATACTTCCACACGAGGCGAAACAAGGTTTATTAGTAATACATTCTGGAGAGCATACTTTTAAGCCACCAGATGTAGGATCAGCATGTAACAGAAGCTAAACAACATTGCCAGTTCTACACCCAGAAATGTTTGCTGGGAGGGGTCCAAAGTATTTGAGGGGTTCCAATACACCTATGTAAATATTGAACCTGCCTTATTCTGCACCCGAAAGGAAGATAAGTAGTTAATTATTGTCACCTATGTTTTTTTGAAAGAAAAAATGATAGAATGATTATTTTTATAAGAAAAGAAAGAGTACATGATGAGGCGTAAAATAAAATATTTAGCCTACATGAATTATTTCTCTGTTAAACAAGTATAGTTCGTTAAGAAAGTCTACAAATGTTAGTCGAGTTTGGAAATTGTTGGGAGGTCCGGAGCCGGTGAACCCCTCCCTCGTGGCTGCGCCCCTGAGCATTGTTAACTAGACCCAAATTCAATGTGGCGTTTACCATTATAATGTTTCATGTGGAAAGTTATCAACAGTATAAAATGTACATTTGTTTTATAAAAAAATATATATATGCTAAAATACTATTCACAAAGGGGGGATTCTATATATTAACTTATTAATATCTGGTTCACACATTGCTGTACAAGAAGGGCGGTATTCAGAGAGAATTCGTTAATCGAAGGTTAGTCACATACTAGTTAGTAAGCATACTAACTCTTTACTAAGGAAAGTGCACTTTTAGGTATTCAGAGTCTAATTTGAGTGCAACTAAAATGATGATTTGGGTATGATTAACTTATAGAACCCCAATGCATCGGTGAGTAAAATAAATGTGGCAACTACGGAAAAGTAGATGAGTGCATGCGTAGTCTGTAAAAATGAAAATCCATGAATTACGAAATACGAAATGTTGTGTCGCACGCTAAACCGTGGGTAAAAGGTTAGTCTCTGCTCTAGATTAATTAGTCACCTGTGATTAACTTCGTCCAATACTACGTCCTAATCAGAGTCTCTGAATACAATTTTGATAACCATCCCTTAGTCAGCCCTGTAGTATGGTGTTAATCAAACGTCAAAACGACTCTGCATAAGGTCCGAAGCCTTCATTATTTATATAAGCTAAGAATTAACTAGTAAGTGCATGTTTACTTTCATTTGCTTTCTACTCTATTACATATTTTCTATCTTATTTTGTAATTCTGCAATCACTTTTTTAATTGCCATTATATTGATTTGCTTCACTATAGTCCCGTAATTTAGAAATATAAATGCATAAAAATAAATTCCATTTGTAATTGGTAGGGAAATAAGATTCAGAAATCCTATTTAGCGCGAGAAACCTTCTCGTTCACTGGAAACCGTGCCGCGTTGTTGCAGAAGCACTGCAACGACCAGAGCCTTTAACTTTTGAGATAGGAGAAAGGAGACTTAAAATTCTCTACAATTGCCGCGCTGAAGAAATCTGGTCGTTGTATGCTCGCTGCAACGCAACATAAATTAGAGACTTTGTGACGCATTGTTTTTCGCTTTTTTAAAACGGATTAATGGATTTTACAGTTATACAAGTAAAAAAATATGTTATTTAAAGTATATGACATCACTGCTCTTGACGTCTGTCGAAGACCAGTGGAGTGCAGGTGCGACGCTGTCGGATTTCCCTTGCTTTTGTGTACAGACATAACGTGAAACATTAACGCGAGAAATTAAGATATTGAAAAACTAATTCGTTCTTAGAAATTTATTAACGCTTTAGTGACATATATCATAAGGACGTACCTTTGAAATTCCTTTCTTCTAATCCAGGAGCAAAGCTATTAGACAACGTCGCCCAACTGAGATTGGATATTGTGAAAAGGAGGAGACACCTTAAACATCATGAGTTGATCTAAAATAATTCTTTATTAATTTTAGCTGAATATGTTTAATGCACAACAATTGACAACTATGTCTTAATCAATATTTAATTTGTTCACGATCCAGTGGTGGAACTTCAAAATCAGGTCCCGTCGCAAAAAATTCTAAGTCGCCCCCACAAGAATTCTTTTCATGGTCCCTTTAATCTATAAGATAATTCTGTCATTTCATGTCTTTCCAACATAGACATTCAAAATCAGGCAATGAGTAACACAATGTTAACAAAAGCACTGGCGCAATTAAGAGTTTTCTTTTGAGCCCGAAATTTTTTCGGAGAAGCCTACAAAATGCAAATAATTTAGTGTATTTATCCAGTAAAATTATGCTAATTTTCTTAAAAGTTTTGGAGGATCCAGACTCTCGGACTACCTCCAACGGTGCATCCCTGAACACAAGTTACTAATAATTAAAACCCTACTTTGCATTATTAGACCCTACTATTACTAAATATTTAAAAATATCGCTCCATCTAAATTAATATGAGAGAATGGATTGATAATGATTGTTACACTGTTATAATACAACAAGTATATGTATGCACTGCTATGATTGACACTGAGAGTTCTATAAAGAAAAGTGTTACTTGTAATCCTAATGACCTTTGGATTATACAGTTTCAATTTCGATTACAGTTATTCTTTCGAGTTACTGTGCATATGCTGCGTGAAAACTTAATTGTATTCAAACAAATTTCGCAATACATTAAATTTAATTCAGACCCCTAACGAAAGAGGTCGTATCCATTCAGTTTTAATTAAACAATTAAATTACTGTAATCAAGTAAAATAAACTTAAAGTTCCAAAAGTTTGTCGATTTGCAAATTCTTCGTTAACAATAACTGCTATTGACAACTCTCCCACCGCAACATTTGTGTGATTATCACTTTCGAAATTTTGTCTACAAATCGAAAGAAATTTACTTAGAGCCTTCGCTTGTCACTCATCTTCTTTCAAGTTTCGTAGCTTTCTTTTTCGATAAAGTGTTCACTTTTTTAACGTTGGTCGTTATTATTACATGAAAAACAAACTACTATTGAGAAGTGAAAACACACATCATTATAAATAAAAACAAAACTACTCAGGATAAAAACGAAAATGTTGACGAATGACAAGTGGACTAATAGATATTAACAAAGTGAGTATTAAGTACTGGTCAGCGATTGTGAGCCACTGATATTAGGAACTTCAGTTAAAATTTCATTTATACAATTTTTTTTTTCACTTTTGTCAGAAATGGTACAAAAATTCAATTTATATTGCCCGTCTTTTCTTAATATTCGCCCCCTCCTTGGACCAATAGATAACAAAAGCCTACTCGCTTGAACTTTAATAATAGGATTTTACATTTACGCTAACCGTTCTCAACCCTTAACTGAGGTCACTGAACCAAAGCACTGTGAGGGAACACTGTTTGTGACAAGGCTCAGCACCCACGAAGACATCTCTTTCTACTGTGTTAATGCCATTCAATCCATAAGCAATATGTGCAGATGACTTGCTTTTGTTTGTTGATCCATTCCCATTTCAGAGACATATTTGGCAATTATATTCCCTAGCGAGGTCGCGGAAGGGTTGTTAGCAGAGGAGTGAAGAGTCTGTTATATTTGTATTTTGTGCATATGGTAGAATTGTGGAAAGAATGCCGCCCTCTTTTGCCGTACTGCCGTAGTGCTTAATATAACATCTATTGAAAAGCTAAATTTCCTTACATTTTATTTTATTCCTAAAATCTCCCTTTTTTCTTTAAAAAATCTTTCGTAAATCTCCCTGCGCCGCGGAAAGCTTTCCTCAACTAGCATCACTTGTGAGTATGGCATTACGATGACATTTCATTGTGTACGGCTAGTTTATAGCCAACCACGCAAAAATTCGACTTTATTGTCCTTTTGATGTATTTTATCTGTATCTCAGTCTGAACAATACTTATTTCAAGCTATTTAGAAAATGTTTCATCAAAACATTTTCTCTAAAAAATATTCACATTTAAAGCAAAAAATTCATTTTCCAGTTTGGCACCCTCTTCACCTGGCGCCTCCTGCGAACGCTTACTTCGCAGAGTTATGAATCCGGCCCTGCAACAGTGTGTAGACCAGCAATTCACAACTTCTAATATAAGTTGACTATTAGTGTGCACCTGGCAGATTGTGAGAGTCTTCCAGATGTTCACTTGCTGAAAACTTAGAGGTCAGAAAACTTTTAAATCTCTGAAGTTCCACAACTCTAGCGCAAGTGAAGCACAAACTTATTATACTATGTGGGATGCGATAAACAGCGATGAAACAGGAATTGAACTGTTGGGTCATATACCTAGAACAGATGAAAGATGGACGAGAAAATGTCATGCATATATTTTTCAAAGATAAAAAGGAATGTACATAGAAGGCAATCGAATACAAAATGAATAGAGATAACTTGTCGTTTAGCAGAAACTGTACAAATGGAAAAGACCAGTTGAGGAAAACATATAGAAGAAACTGATGAAGAAATTCGTTCAACATATGATTGATTTCACTTGAATATATATGAATGTTACACATTTATATTTAAGCTGAATGTTATAATTTCTTTGCCGGGGTAGGAAAATGTTCCATCAGTTGGCATCTCTGACAAACGTTAGAAGTACAGACGGTGAATGGTTTCAATTATTTATTTTATACGTCCTAATGGCTTTTTTAGTCTCACATACACTTCTTGTATATATGTTTCTCTATTATAAATACGAACATGCAAAGCATTTTGTTTATACGGTTAGTTTTAAATATTTGATAATGTTTGATACTGTACTGAGAGGTATAATATTTTAAATACAAGAATATAGTTGAAACAGTTTGTGTCGTTAGGCGTTTATGGAAATCTTAGAGTATTGTGTTATGAACATATTTTTTTAAGTCAAGGAGAAGGGTGAAACAGAATCTCGGTTAAAATTGGTGGAAGGAGAATGTGTAAGGAAATAAATTCTTAAATTTAGAGACAATTAAAATCATATTTAGTTATTAAATTAAAATATTTGATAACGATTTTTTTTAAATTATTTTATCTAGTTTAATCTGACAGATCCAGTTAAAAATGCGATGATATTCAGAAGTAATATAGTTAGACTCGTATTTGAATATATTTAGTGTAAATTATGATATTTTTTTTAAAAAAAAGATATACCTGAATATTATTTTCCACAATAACTTATGGTTTTAGTTATCTAGCTGAAAAGCATTCATATTGATATGTATTTGGGCTGTATCTTATTTTCCTAGGCCCTAATATGTGATATAAGCTATTCAGCATTTGTTGTAAAAATTGTTCATCCACTCTTTTAAGTATGTGGTGAATTTGTATTAGAATCTAAAAGGAAAGGAACATAATTGTAAACATATCAGACGTAACTAGCGTTTGGCAGAATGTATGAAGTCAAATGAGATTCAACTGACATGATTTCCCTCAACTTTAACTTTGTTTATTATACAATTATTTAATTTTTTTAATTGGACATAAGTTAAAACAGTATTTGGTCCTATGTAAAATTCACAAATAAGGTACATATTAAGTTTGTTATTATTGATATCAACACTAATAACGTTGACTGACGTTGAGTTACAACTTGGTCATGTGAAGAAGACCTCTGCAACATCTTTGTATTTCATCGCTAAATTTGACTCTTATTAGTATAATGTATTTGTCATTTTCTTGTCGAGTACTTATAATTTAGTATTTGCATCTATTTAGTTATTTTGTTTGTAATATTTCAATTTTAATATTATTTTGCATTTTCTTATCATGTAAGATGTTAAATTACATACATCAGTTGCACATCTAGATCAGAAAATTCTTAACACGTGAATCAACTAGTTTGAAGAACACATCACATCATCATAAATGATAATTGAGCGAATCAATTATTAGTAAGTCTTCAACAGTGGAGATTAAGATCTTAACTCTCTTAAATGTTCAAAATTACATTCGAATTTTAAGTGCAATTATTACGATTACTTTTGACATTTTAGTTTGAAAATTAAGTATTACTTTAGGTTCTTATATATATATATATATATATATATATATATATATATATATATATATATATATATATATATATATATATATAGATAGATAGATAGATAGATAGATAGATAGGTAAATGTTTGTATAAACACTATTTAAAAGTATCCGCAATACATTTTCAATGAAAAGAAAAAAGTTAGTGCAATTTAGTTTAACATAAAATCGTCACCCTAATTCGCAAACCTCGCAACTCACTTATAGAAAATTTTACAGGAGAGACGAAAAACGTTTTAAAAAATTATTTCCGAGTATATGTCATTTATTTTTTGGATAACATGTTCAGTTTATTGCATAGTTTTAAGAACTTTTATGTTTATGAACATTTAGAACAATATAAGTACCTCTTATTGACATTAATTGGAGTTACGAGTTTTTCTCTCTCATAATCTGAAACTTTTACAAGAAGTTATGATGTTTTAGTTTTTCATTGTTTTATTTATTCAAATGAAATTATTAAAAAAATAGTTCGAATTATTTTAATTATTTGAAAAATACAGAGAACAATGTAATGTCTAATTTCTGAATTGGGAGGACATTAAAATAATGTTTGTTTCCAAGAATTTTCTTACAACCATGTTTGTTCTTACATGACTTAGCTCTCGTAAGCCAAAATATCATAGAAATAGTGAAAATCTTTCGGCATAGTCAATTTCAAAGACTGAAGATGATCATATTTTATCTTTGAAATGTTGACCCTGTCCTTGTGAAGTAGCGGCAAATCTTCGAAACTTTTTGGATGTTTCTCATACTTGCGTTGGGGTAACAATTTCCAGTCCTCATGAAAATCAAATTTATAGTAAATATTTCCACCAGGAGAGTACCGTAATGCTCGCAAATCGGATACTGTTGCCTCACCTACTTTCTTTCCCGGTCTAATTGAGGCGTAAGTTTGCACCTGTTCAAAATTTTTGAAGAAATTCTGTTCCAAATATTTCATTGAATAGGGTCTTGGATTCACTCGGGCTTCTTCACAAGCAGATACATAATCACCAGGAACATTGATCTTTTTGTTCTGCAGAACCGTTCGATGGTTGAGTGCATTGAGTCCACTTTCATCTGTGTATGTCCTTTTTCTAAAAATTTTTGTAGAGGCCATCAGTGAACAAAATCACAGCCATCACTGAACAAAATCAATTTGTCGTTTATACTATGTAATGACAGCTGCGATAAGACAAAATCCACAATAATACTCGCAAACTCATGTGAAGTAATGCCACCCTCTACTTCGTTCCACAGATAATAGCAGCCATCCCTAGATTTTAAATCGAAGAACGTAAAATTATGTACAGCCAGCTTGGTCTTGAAATACAAGCTCAACACATTGAATTTAGGGCAGAGCAAGACACACTGAAGGTCCATTGTATACCGTGGTATTCCATTTCCTTGTCGTGTTCCTTTTCTTCATGTGCCTCTGTTTTCTTTTGGAAATGGGTTTGATAGGTTTGTTCATCAATATTTCCTGTTGAATACCCTACACATAAATCGCATTGATCTTTTTTGGTCGAAACAGACTCGGTTCTGATCTTCAAAAGTGTGATGGAATCGTAGTGCTTAGTGGGGTTACCCCTTTAACAGTACACCATTCATTCTTATATGCGTTATATAATTGCTGTTTGGATTTCCATGTTGGTTCAGAATTTTTTTTGTTTGTAGAGGCCCTACAATAGTGTGATTCCATAGTCGGTAGTGACTTAAAAACTCCACAAGTGATTGTTTCCTTTGCTTTTGATTTCGGTCATCCAATATCTGCATTCTTTTGTTTCTTATTTCTCAAACATTATCACTTTCACTTTCGACACATCCTTCTGCTCTGTGCCTCTTCTTCTTCCAGTTTAATGCTGACCACACACCCAGTCCTAGCGTATTCAGAAACATGGTTTTGCATACTCGCGCCTTCACACCTTGAAATCCGAGGAAATAACACATTGAAAACTTTCTCCTTGATTGTTCATTTTTTCTATCCCTGTGTCTTTCTGTTGGTACTTTCTCAATCAGATTAGCGACATATAATTTCTTTTCCTTTCAACTCGTGCATCAAAACTTTCTGAAAATTCTCTGTCTGTCGTTTTCTGTAAATAATGAGCATTTCATGACTTTATTCTCACTATAGAAACACTTGCACCGAACCTTCAAATTTCTACTTTTCCTATCTACATTGCAATAATCATTTTCTTGTCTTTTCCCTTTGTAGCACTTTCCCTGCTCTCTTGATGTTTTATGTACATTTACCTTCCAAGTAGACTTAACCACTCTATGTCGTTTTTTCCTCTCATTTCTGACTCGCACGACAACTTCTGATTTAACTTGTGTATTCTCTTCTTCCACAATTTCTAACCCTTCACTTTCTTCTTGTTAAGTTTGTTTCGTTTCCGTCAATTCTGCATCCATCCTTCTTTCTTCGTCTGATACTTCGTGGGTTGGCCTACTGGTTAATATCAATTGTTCCACTCTCTGGTTCTAATCACTCACTACCTTCGGTTCATTTACATTCTCTGATATATCTTTCCCATTTTCCTCTCGCACACTTGCCATTGATCACGTGGCCTCTTCATTTTCCGACACAATAAGTAGTTCAGCATTTATTATTGTATCCGATCCCTCATCTGATTGCTTAGCATTTTGGAGTGCCATGCTAAGCATTTGTTTATTACCCCACATTACTAAAAACAAACACGAAGATCCAACTTGAAAACAATATGTCTTCTGATTATTATTCACTTCACTAATTTGAATAATTTAATATGGGATCAATTACAAGAGAGTTTCTGTAAACGCTTTACAATAATGGCTCACTACATTCTTGTGTAAACATAAAAAACACCAACAATGTTGTAATCAAGGTTGCCAAGTCCTGGGGTTAGACTATTGGAAGGCGATAACAGCTATGCATTTTATGAGTGGCCATAGTCCTTGTTCTACCTATTAGAAAAACTTAAACGATAGCTCTGTCATGTTTCGTAATGCTGTGGTCAAGGAATGACAGTAGATCTTCCGTTTAAACCGTTCCACGGTTCTTCGTTGTGGAACAAGAAATATGGTCAGTATGTATTGTAAAAAAGAGGAAAAAATGAAAATGAAATGAAATTTTTGAGTTTTACGTCCAACGGTTATGCCGGTTAGGCTAAAGGAGGCGGTGATGATGAGTAATGAATGAAATGGTGGAATGAAGAAAGTGGGAGGAAACGGGAGAACCCCGAGAAAACCCACGCACACGGTGTAGAAAAGAGGAGTTACGACTTTTGATTACATAAAAATAGTGTGGTAGGAGTCACGAGGTATGCTATTTTAGGAGTTACGAGTATTGCGACTTCAAAATAAAGTCATTGGAGATACGAGGTTTGATAATTCTCTTATTTGGAGTTATAGAAAACAGATGGCAATATCATATTCAAGGCTAAAACATTCTTTTCTGACCCCATAGTACAAAAATCTCAAAATCGCCAAAAAGTGGAGTTGCAAGGTTTGCGAATTAGGGTGACGAAATATTATTACAAATATCTTACAAAAGTTCATGTAATTTAGTTTAACAGAAAGTTAGTAACAAAATGTACTAAAACAATTTTGTGCAAGAATTAATATATACTGTTGAAATAAAGTTTTTTGCATTTTAGTTTATCAGAACAGTTAAACGTAGCGTGTAGAAATTATACTCCATACTTTCCTATATAATTTCCTGCAAGAAAAAATGTTTCTGAAATTTAGTTTTAAAAAAGTTAGTAACTCAATATGTTAATAAAAATTTTAGTGTCAAAGTTAATGTATAATGTTGTAACAAATATTTTCTGCATTGTAGTTTTTCAGAAAAGTTAGATAAAATATGTAGTGTAATTTCCTGCAAGAAAAAGTTTCAAGAATTCAGTTTAACGAAAGTTAATAATAAAATATGTTAATAACAGTTTGATGCAAAATTTAATGTATAATGTAACAATAATGTTTATATATTTTTAGTTGATCAGAAAAGTTAGAAACAATATGTAATGTAATTTTCTGCAAGAAAAGTTTCTGAAATTTAATTTAACAGAAAATCTAATAACAAAATATGTTTATAAAATTTTTTAGTGTAAAATTTATTTGTATATTGTTTTACTGAGAAATTTCTGTATTTTTAGTTTATGAGAAAAGTTAAAAGCAATATATATTGTATTTTCCTGAAGGAGAAAAACTTCTGGATCTCAGTTTAACAGAAAAAATTAGTAACAAAATATCCTAATAAAATTTTAGTACAAAAGTTATTGTATAATGTAACAAAACGTTTTTGCGTATTTTTTAGTTTAAAGAAAAACTTTTAAAATTTAATTATAGCAAAAGAGTTAAAAACAAAGTAATATAGTAAAATTTTTAGTGCAAAATTTATTTTGTATACACTTTTCACGAAAGTTTTATTTTAATAGAAAAGTTATAAATAATATGTAGTGTAATTTCCTGTAAGGAAAAAACACCCTTGAACTTAGTTTAATAAAAAAATAGTCTAAATAATATACTAAAAGTTTCCTAGTGAAATCGTTGATGTATAATGATGCACAAAAATGAATCTTTTAACAATTTCTACATTTTAGTTTACCAAAAATGTTCAAGCAGTGTGAAGTAAAAAAAAAGTTCTGCAGGAAAAATATTCCCAGAATTAATTTACCAGAACGTTAATAATGAAATATTGTAAGAATGAAATTAATGCAAAAGTGATTGTAGTTTTTGTAACGATAATTTATCTTACTAAAAGTTTTTATGAGTTAGTTGATGAAATTTGTAAACATTATGCGGTCTAGTTTCTTTTACGAAATGTTATTAAAATGTTTTGTAAAGAAAGCTAAAAAATATCGAATTGATTGTAACATTTAAGATACTAATATATAATTATAAACGAATTTAATGAAAAAGTTAAATTATTAGAAATCAAGTTATCAAAATCTTGTACAAAAGTTTCGGCCGAACAAAACTGAATTCCAAAAACTTTTTTCTTGCAGAAATTACACTACATATTTTTTCTAACTTTTATGAAAAACAAAAGTGCAGAAACTCTCAATAACTTTTTTGTTACAACACTATACAAATATATTTTGAACTAAAATTTTTACTAAGATATTTGGTTACAAACTCTTTTGTTAAACAAAATTCCAGAAACTTTCCTCTTGCAGAAAATTAAAATATATTGTTTCTAAATTTTCTGATATACTAATATGCAGAACTTTCTTGTTAAACAACATTGTACATTAATTTTTGCATTAATTTTTTTATTAACGTATTTTGTTACTAAAATGTTTGTTAAATTGAATTTTAGAAATATTTCTGCAGGAAAATATGGAACATGTTGTTTCTAACATTTGAAATAAATTAAAAATGCAGAAAGTTTTCGGTAACTTTTCTCTTACAAAGCTATACAATAAATTATACTATTATATTTTGTTAAACTAAATTCCAAGAAAATTGTTCCTTACTGAAAATTATACTACACACATCTTTAAATTTTCTGTTAAACAAAATTGCAATAAACTTTTATTGTTTCACCTGTATACATTAACTTTTGCACTAAATTGTTTTAGTACATTTTGTGTTAAACTAAATTTCAGAAAAAAATTCTTGCAGAACCATATAGAAAAGTGTTTAGTATAGTTTTTACACACCTTTTTAACTGTTCTGATAAACTAAAATGCAAGAAACTTTTCGTTTCAACAGTATATATTAACTTTTGCACAAAATTATTGTCGTACTTCTTATTCCTAACTTTCTGTTAAACTGAATTCCAGAAACTTTTGTAAAATGTTTGTAATAATATTTTCTGCTAAACAAAATTGCACTAACTTTTCCTTTCATTGAAAATATATTGCGGAAACTTTTAAACAGGATTTATACAAACATTTACCTATATATAATAAACAAATAAAAATTCAAGTAATAATTAATTTTCAAAATAAAATATGAAAAGTAATCGTAGCCATTGAACTTACAATTGGAATCTAATTTTGAACATTTAAGAGAGTTAATATCTTAAACTCCACTACTGAAGACTTACAAATAATTGAATTACTCGATTATGACTTATTACGATGCGATGTGTTCTTCAAACTAATAACTAGTTGATTCACGAGTTAAGAACTTTCTGATCTAGATGTGTAATTGATGTATCTCACATGATATCTCACATGATAAGAAAGTGCAAAATAATATTAAAATTGAAATATTACAAACAAAATTACTATATATATGCCAACACCAAATTGTAAGTACATCGATAACAAAATGACAAATATATTATGCTAATAAGAGTCAAATTTAGCGATGAGATACAAAGATGTTGCAGAGGCCTTCTTCACATGACAAAATTGTTAATCAACGTCAATCAACATTTTTAGTTTTGATATCAATAAAAATACACTTAATCAGTATTTTATTTGTAAATTTTCCATATGACCAAACACTGTCAAAACTTGTGTCCATTTAAAAAATTTAAACAATTGCATACGTATACAAAGTCATAGTTCAAAGAATTTATATCAGTTGCATCTCATTTGACTTCATACATTCTGTCAAACGTTAGGTTATGTCTGTATTTTTACAATTATGTTCCCTTCCTTTGAGATTCTAATACAAATTCACTGCATACATCAAAAAGTGGATGAACAATTTTCACAACAAATGCTGAATACCTTATACAACATATTAGGGCCTAGGAAAACAAGACACAACCCAAATACATATCAGTATGAATGCTTTTCAGCAAGATAACCAAAACCATAAGTTGTCGTGGAAAATAATATTCAGGTATATCTTAAAAATGTATTAAAGTGATACTTAATGTATTCAAATACGTGTCTAACTATATTACTTCTAAATAGAATGCACATTTTAACTGGATATGTCAGGTTAAATTAGATAAATAATTATTACAAAATCTTTATCAATGATTTTAGTTTAATAACTAAATAAAATTTTAATTTTGTCTCTAAATTTAAGAATTTATTTCCTTACACATTCTCCTTCCACCAATGTTAATCGAGATTCTGTTTCACCCTTCTTCTTGACTTAAAAAATATGTTCATAACACGATACTCTAAGATTTCCATAAACGCTTAACGACAAAAACTGTTTCAACTATATTCTTGTATTTAAAATATAATACCTCAGTACAGTATCAAATATTATCAAATATTTAAAACTAACCGTATAAACAAAATGCTTTGCACGTTTATGTTTATAATAGAGAAACATAAATACAAGAGGTGTATGAGAGACTAAACACCATTAGGACGTATAAAATAAATAATTGAAACCATTCACCGTCTGTACTTCTAACGTTTGTTAGAGTTGCCAACTGATGGAACATTTTCCTACCTCTGCAAAAAAAATTATAACATTCAGCTTAAATATAAATGTGTAACTTTCGTATATATTCAATGATATGAATAATCTGTTGAACGAATTTCTCCATCAGCTTCTTCTATGATTTCGTCAATCGTTTTTTGTTTTTCATTTGTACAGTTTCTGCTAAACGACTAGTTATATCTATCATTTTTTATTTCATTCCCTTCCATGTATATCGCTTTTTATCTTTGAAAAATATATGCATGACATTTACTCGTCTATCTTTCATCTCTTCTAGGTATGTGACCCAACAGTCCTGCTTCAACACAGTTGCACTAGACTTGTGGAATATCAGTGGTTTAAAAATTTTTCTGATCTCTAAGTTTACAGCAAGCGATCATCTGGGAGACTCTCATAATCTGCCAGTTCCACACTAGTAGTCAACTTATATTAGAAGTTGTGAATAGCTGACCTACACACAGTTGCGCCATTTTCTTTTCCTTTGCCATTCTTCACTTCATTCTCAGAAGTCTTATGATAGCAACACAACTAAAAGTTCGTCAATAGCAAGTAAAAAACACAATTACATACTTTTTCATACATTTGAAACAAAACAATTTAAATGCAATGTGTTTTGTTAAATAAAATAATGGGCACTCATTTATTAGACCTAAGTCTCGTTGATTTTATTTGAACTATAACAAATATAATTATAGGGTTAATTATACAAATGCAAAATAGCACTCTTACTGATACGAATATTGCTCCAGAAATCAGAAAGTTACTTAAATATTATATGAAGCATTATAGAAATATCATACGTATACTACGTTATTTTTACGTAGTATAAGTGTCAAGTATAATGCGTAAAGCTTTTGTTATATTTGAATGGAACAGTTCCTAATTCTTAAAGGGGTCACTTAGATATTTATTACATAGTTATGGATGGAAATATTTTCTAGTATTCTAACTCATATTCTATTCTTATTAAATCAACAGCACGAAGAAAATTGTTTAACACATTCAATATTTAAACACACTTCTCAACTAAAATACAAAATCGTATCAGGCTGGCTGTAAATATCATATACAACCCTCAAAACAGTTATGAAATATTGATAGCATAATCTTCTAGGTGTCAAAATTACATAATCATATTTATTATTGTATACACAAGACATCCCGGTCTTTCATTCACACTAAATCCCATAGTTTACAGTTATGTTAATAGTTATCGCCAATTCTACCGTTGCTTCTCTTTTACCTGAAGCTGCAAAACTACTTAACCAAACTATTTGGTTCAAAGTAATATCCCTTATTGTAAATTGTATAGTTCAATTTGTATGTAAAGCTAATCCTAATAAAAACAAACGCACTACTAATGTCGCTACCGGCTCTGCGCAAAAACTGTCCATATCTCTTATATCGCCTGACAAAAAGTGTCGCTATCAACACTGTTAAAATGATGCCAAAATGGTTCTAATGTGCATTACCTGTTCTTAGATATATCTCCTTAAGTAATCTACTATTTTTATGCGCATAGTAGCTATTGAACTCTCAGTGAAATGTAATTATGGATTTCCAGCGTTAAAAGTATACCCTTCAGTCAAGGAATCAACTCCATTAATATAAGACAACTTATTATTTTCGATCCATTTCCTTCAACCTAACGTATTTTCTATGCAATTAGATAAAAAAAATCTAATTCCATATTCAGAATTTCATCCGTTAACTACACCATACTACGTTCACAAAATTATTTACCTATAATGCGTTTCTTTCCTTATAAAATATTTGGTGCCAAATTTTCTTAAACAGTAAATAGCGCTGCCCAATAAAAATAAATATCTTCTGAAACGAATTGCTTTTGTTCCTTCAGAGTGCATTTCTAGTACAAAACGTTCTCCCGTTTCCTTTTACAATCTCGTTCCAGTAAATTATAAATCCGTACTTTATTCATTCCTCTCCTTTATCCGAAAACATATAATCGCGGACAATAAACTCAGAAATACAAACACATACATAGGTTTTCGCTAACGAAATAAATTTGTTTTCATTTAAGGTACGTAAACTCACAAATTACTAGTTAATAAGGAATATATTTTAATCATCGTATCCCAACTAGAAAACATCGTATATAACATTATGTTTTCTAAGAGACAAAGAAAAATATTCAATTTAAAGATCGGTTGTGCGAGAGTTCTGAAGGTCAAAGATACACACATAAACAGAACTAAGACCCTTGCTACCTGTTACTGAAAAGATAATTAGCTTTTCCTGCTATTATATCATCGTTTTCTTAATATGTATAACTCAGCTACTATAGTGGTACAATAACATGATTCCTCATATATTACATACTGCAGACATTGCAAAGATGTAACTGAACTATTCTGTCCGACAACACGGAACAAGAAGAAATAGTATAAAATCATCGGTGACCTTCTTTCTTCGATTTTCCTTGTTAAAAAATGAAAGTGATATTTTTCCTTTTCTTTCATCCCTTCTTTGGATTTGTTGATCGCTTATGGAATTCATTCGCGATTTTTCTCCTCTCTCCTTATCCATAAAAATTACTTTGTTCTATCACGTCAAATGCAACACAATTAAATATTCATTAATTCTTCATAAATACCCTGTGTGCTTCATTACACGCAACGAAATAATTCTGAAATTATGTAAAAATAGCAATATGATAGTTCCTACCAAACAATTACAAAGATAATTAATTAATATTTTTTGAATACAAATTAATTAGATATATGGATATAAGAGCACGAAACGGTTAAACCGATGAGCTTGGAATGGTCTTGAAAGAAGAAAGAATGTTTCCTACTGTCTTGGAAGGGTGAGTATAAAGGTAAGTGTCTTTCAGCTATATATTGATATTAATGAGAGTAGGTTGTAATTACATATCACAACTTGGATTCATTAGAAGATGTATTTTGGATACTTATCGACTTCAATTACAGTTCGACAATGAAATTACATACGTCAAAAGGGAGGTTGCTTACGGATAATGAAAGCGTGAGTACTTTCGAGGTTACATATGCTCAAAGGGCAATACAATAAGTACACATAGTAACACCAAACACAGGTTATGAGTGTAAGTACAAAAACTAAGTACTTTCAATGTTACGTACGCAAGAGTGGCAGCAATGGAGTAATAAGACTACAGTCCAGTAGAACGTCATGATAAGTATGTGTAATTACATATCAGTAATTGTTCGTAAAGTACCGCTAGAAAAGCCGTAACAATAAAGTTCAATGTCAAATGGGCCCTTGTACTTCAATTAAAACATTCAGTACTTCAACGAGAGTACTTAGAGTGTATGTACTGAAAGTAATTAAAATGTATGTAGTTAGAGTACCTAGAGTTATTAAAGTGTAAGAACTTAGAGTATTTAGTGCATATACTTAAAGCAATTAAGGTGTAAGTACTTTCAAGGTCAAGAATGGACTATGAATGCCGATACTTTTATTGAAACTTGCTAACAGCAACAAAAATTTCCAAACTTTTGAGTACAAGAACACCTATGTCCGAAGTGGAATTCGAACTGCCAGTACTCTCAGCGCAAAATCAGCAGCACCCTAGTATTAACTCCCGCCAGCACTTGACTATGCCTCCCATCACGAATAGGAGCACATTCTGTCAAAAGACAACGTTCTCAAATACTTGGTAATTTCCACACTGCTATACATTTCTGAAAAGGATAAATAACGTTTTTAGTGTCCTAGGATTAGCATATACAAATAGTAATTGTTAGAGCACAAGGGAATCAAATCCAATTACCGAAATTGTAAGAAAAAGGCACACGTACCATACAAAGAGTTCGTGCAGTAAATGTAAGTACATGGAAACATAACAGTTTTTTTAATTATAAGAATTGTTTACAATATTTGGACATGAATATTTAATCTCTAAAAGGCGAATCTGGTAGTGATCTTAAATATAACATTATGTCCAAAACGGCTAAAATTAACTTGATTTCCTTGTGCACTGAACGCACCATATCTGACAAGGTATCAACCAAATATCAAAATTCTATTATTAGAGCACCAAGCCACTAAATCTGTATTTTAACTATATGTGGAGTATTTCAATTACAGGTTAATATCCCTGTCATATGGCCAAATAGGTGTAATACAAGCCTCAGCTGGTTTCTTTGTGTATTTCATTATCATGGCACAACATGGCTTCTATCCGACTTACCTGTTCGGGCTTCGAAAGGAATGGGATTCCGAGTCAATGAATGCTTTGACTGACTCTTATGGGCAGGAATGGGTAAGTAACGTTTCGCTGTAGACAACTCCATTATTATTAACGCACAAAATGTACGATAAAATACCATAACGACATACTTGCCATATTTTTAATATTTCGTTAAAAAAAGTCATTTGAGAAATGGAAATGGGGAGTCATAAGAAAATTTTGCTATCATTTATTCTTGTTTTAAATTTCAGTTATTTTCTTTGAATCAGTTTTTTTTTTCGATTTAATTAAGTTCTCTTTGTGGGTGAAGCACATTTGAATTTGTTTCCTTGTACAATTTAACCTCCATTATTCACAAAATTATACTGAACAACAAAATTCAACTTTTTTGAAAATTCTTTTGCATCAAAATGGATTTTCTTTATAGATTTCGAACATGAGTATGAATCTAGTGCTGGTTTTTCGTTAGCACTACCAGCTTCTATTTATTTATTTATTTTGAAAAAGTGTGATATTCACTATCATCTGCTATTAACTTTATGAGACTTAAACAATCTGATTTTTTTGTTAACATTATTTGTCACTGGCACACCAGTATATATTTATTATAACTTGTATTCGTATTCAGTGGGTAGTATCTGTACATATACAAATTATATAGAATTGGTATATAGAGATAAGTGATGCATCATTATTAGAAACCATAGAGGGCCTAAAACAGGAAATGAAAACACAATATCCCATATATTACTTTTACAAAATTTGTACTTGTATGTAGACTATGTTGTTA
Organism: Thermobia domestica; assembly: GCF_964235325.1. Lineage (NCBI taxonomy): Eukaryota > Metazoa > Arthropoda > Insecta > Zygentoma > Lepismatidae > Thermobia > Thermobia domestica. The sequence goes on from NC_137464.1 coordinate 75,805,291, forward strand.
ATGCTAATACGTTAACTACCTGTTTATACTCTTATAAATAAGATTTCATAAAATTCAAACTACTAATGTGAAAACCATATCATGTTTCCGAGAATATCATTGAATATATTATTTTCGAAAACTTCATATAGTTTATTTGTTAGAGACTCAACTGCATCAATTGTAGATTTTTTAGGTCTAAATCCATACTGAGTCTGCAGAAGTATGTTTTGGTGAGTCAAATATTTATAAGTGTTTTTTTCAATGGTTTACAATATTTATTAAGATTTTTTAAGCATTTTTTAAAAAACCGTAACATTTTTACCATTTTTATTATTAGATTGCAAAGCCAGACTTTAAAGCCAGACTTTAAAAATTCTTAGTTTATAAAACCGACCTGGCCTAAAAAATCCCTGAATCTGTATGTTCTAATCTGTGGCTCTGGGTTTGTGATGGCGGGGTGAGACGGAGATAGTGTTAGCAACCTTGTGAATCACTGCAACTCATGTTCGTATCATCGGTGCACTGCTGCTGCTAGTTGAATCCAATGTTGCCAGATAGAGATAGGTTTCCCGTGGCATCGACTTATGGACATTTTTAAGACTGGCGGGAATTTTAAATCAAACAGTGGGCATTTTTATATTAATTTCGAGTATAAAACGCATCTGAATTTTGGAGGCAATTTTTCGAAGAAAAAAGTGCGTCTTATAGTCCGTAAAATACGTCACATAATTTTAGGAAAAACAATCGGAATAAGAAATATCAGACAATAATTGTACGAACACAAATGCTCATCCTTTTTGTACGAGGGGCATTCAATAAGTAAAGAGACAACTTGCTATAGCTCAATAAAGATTTATTTCAATCTTTCAAAACTAAGGCTATTTTTCAATATAATCACCCTTTACAGTTATGCATTTGTCCCATCTTTCTTGCAGCTTCCTAATTCCCTTGGCGAAGAAATCTTTCGATTTACCCCGAAGCCACTTTTGCACCGCTGCCTTAACTTCCTCATTGTTAGCAAATCTTTTTCCACGTAGGGCGTCTTTGAGTGGTCCAAACAGGTAAACATTGTGAACAGTTCCAACACTTACTTGAACTTCCTCAGCTATCATTTCAACAGTAATTCTTCTGTTATCACGAATAAATCCGTCAATCCTCGATTCCAACGAAGAACCAGGAACTTCCACTGGACGTCCACATCGGGATTCATCACCTACACTTGTTCGGCCACTTTAAAACCGATCAACCCACTTGTACACATTCGCATGGTTCATACAACTGTTACCGTACTGTCTCAACATTCGAGAAAAAATTTCACTTGGTTTTACACCTTCTGCGACTAAAAACCTAATAACTGAGCGCTGTTCTTCTAAGGTGCAATCTTCTAGAGGACTTGCCATTATGAATTGATATTTTTGAAGTTATGTTGACATAAAATTACGAAACAGCAGATCAGAGCATATCCCAAGGTTGCCAGCTAACAGCCCTGAAACAAAAAAACAAAAAAAAATTGATTAGTGTTAAAAATATAGACTGTCTCTTTACTTTTTGAATGATCCTCGTATATAGACATAACTTTCTCTGTTTCAGATGAAGTAGGAAAGATTTCTTGAAAAAATAAAATATTTATTAAAGCAGTATGATTGGTGATAACTTTTCTAAGGTTTATTAGATATGTCAAATATATCCTAACTATCTGATGTTTTAAATTTCTTAACTACTTCTGTGACGTCATCAAGTTTAACAAGGTTAATGACAGAAGCTGTACTAAGAGAACAAGCTGACTTTTATATATTGGTACACTCATGTCCAAAATTATTGTCGCGTGTCTATAAATATGTTGTTGTAGGAATATAATTTGATAACGAATTCGCCTAGTATTTCTTATAGTGTTAGTATGTGTACGAGGGTCACTACGAAAGTTTTGAGATACGCATTGTTGTGGAACAGTATTTGAATTCCAACAATTGCGTTCGGTAGTGGTATCCAGAGCGAAGAAGCGAAGCAAATTTCAACTCGCCTCGCTTATCGGCGAGGCCGTATCGCCTTCACTTGTTTGTTGATGTGAGCAGTAATCGGCTGTCTAGAATGGAGCTCGAAAGGGAAAATTTTCGGGCAATGATCCTTTACGATTTCAAAAGGGGGTTGAACGAGACACAAAGCCTTGACCGTTTGCAGAGGGCATTTAGGGATCTTGCTCCTTCCCGTGCTACAATTTTTTTGGTGGTTTGGTGAATTCAGAAGAGGCCGGACATCGCTTAAAGATGAAGAGAGAGCTGGACGTCCGGTAACAGCTGTGTCAGATGAAAACATTGCCCCGGTGGAACAAATGATTCGAGAAAATCCTCGAACAACTTTCAAGGACATTGAATCTACAGTGAACATTGGATCGCCAGCAGTAACAAAAATTCTTCATGATCATCTTCAGCTCAGGAAAGTTTCATCTTGTTGGGTGTCTTGTAACGCCCCTCTATTATCCTAGTAAAGTTGTAAATATTAGTAAAGGTTACAAGGAACAACTTGTAAGAAAACTTATTTGGCAACTCTGAAAAGCATCATGCTCGCGGCTGCGCGCAGGGAATTCTGGGTACCAAAAGTCAAGATGTCCGACCTTTATGTCATGGTTGCGTCAGTCCGTCAACAAATCATGGTGGCTTCATAGAATAACGTAATCGAAACCTCTACAGAAGGTTTAGAACTCTTATAACCATGTGGAAGATTTCTATGGTACTTGGTCAGTCGTGATCGAGGTAGTTTTGAAGAAAAATAGCAAAGAGTTGGGGCCACATTACTTTCTTTGTTCCACCACGTGAATTAGTGAATGTGTAATCTTTTGTACCAGTATATAGTGGTTTTGTACGAACATATTCTTTCGGCAGTTATTCGAGCATTGCTGCGAACGTTTCATTATGTCTTATGAAATTTTTAATTATCTTTTAATAGTGAAAGTCAAGATTTAATTATGTGCAACTAAGCTCCAGTCAGCGGCCCCCAACCCAACGACACAGTCAACCTAGAAACACATTTGATAAGACATCTGACGTGTCTTCACATCAAACTACCATCATCTCTATTCCCATGGTAAGAACTCAGTATTTATTATTGCTAAATCAACATGAATAATCTTGTCGTCAAGAGTGTGCCAATAGTAAGCAGGCCATCCTGCTTCATTAGCTTCTTGTAACGTAATTCATCCTCTTGTAAGTAACTGCTTCATTTAATTATGCAATCATGGGATTTTATTTGCATAGTAATTTATCATGCAACAGCACGAGTGGTGTGAACTTCCTCTTATATGCGTGCAAAGTAAAGGTGAAAATGAAGTGAGGAATCTCCAGTTTGAAAAACTGAATTAAGCACTGAGTGCGTATAACTCTCCACAGCCAGGGTTTTGTACATATTTACTGCTACCCGTTTTGTGTTCTTGTCGAGATTTTGGTTCTCCTACTCATGATAGATGTGAACTTTAACCTACGAGAACCCCAATGTATAGTGGCAACTTCGCAAGAATCATCCCGTGTATTCCAGGATGTGGGTGATGCACCTGCTTTTCTCTGCCTTGCCGGGTTACTTCGCAGTGAGGGCACTGTTCATCAGCTGATTTAGAAAATATTCATTATTGGGAAGATCCATAGTTAACCAGTAATCTCATCACTTCTCCCGTCTTATGCAGCAGGTCAAAATGAGGGATGTTTCAGTGTGTGTGTTTAGTGCAGTATTTTATACTCTTAGAATGTTTGTTTATTTGTGAAGTTTTGTCGGCAATGTGTTCGCAAAAGTGTGTATTGCTAATGTGAAAGTGAAGCATACTTCCTCAATGCTTATAAGCCTGGGTAAGTACCCAATGTCTGCCAAGCCTACCCTCGTAGTAGGCCATCCGCTTCGTACGGATGCCGTAATTGATTCACTGACAGTTTCAGTGATTTCTGTAGTAAGTGTTATGTGTGTCCATTTGTGACCAGTATGTAAGATACGAACGTATCTCTGTTGCAGGCAACTGTGGCTATTCAGTATTATGCTAGCAGTGAGTTGAATACTTCACGAATATTGTATTTAAAATATTACAAGGAATTCCTAGTTCTCCTATGCTCATTATTTTTAAGCTATGAGTGTTTCTCATTGATTTAAAGTTTGTGTGTCCTTCTAGCACAGGTTGGTGCCTCTTTTTGTCCTCTCGTTTTGCAGTTTGCTGGTTCTTAGCTAACTTAAGTTACTGGGTGAAGTCACTTTGATCTCTCTCAAGTTCTTTTTGCTTAATCTTTTCGCAGGGTATCCTAGCCACATTCTCGAATCAGTAGAGGATCATAATGTATTATACAGATTACATGGGTTTTCGTCTTATTTTAACTTGAGATGCTATTCCAAGTTACTTTATTTGTTGTCCCTTTAGTTTTCTACGTCTCCGGGTTTCATAGCCGTGATGCATACGTAGTTCATGTATGTTATTACCAAAGCATGATGTCTTTTCTAAGTACATAAAGTTAGTTTGTTTATCTGTATTAAATAAATGGGTACATATTTTACTCGATAATTAAGTAGATAATTATAAGTCTTGTCACCCGACTAGTCGTGGTTCATAATAAAAGAGTACTCAAGCTAGCTATCATAAATACACACCAGAAAAAGGGTAATTTAATTAATATAATCAGTGTGTACCTTGTTTACATTTGTGTTTTTCTTAAAGTATATATGTCATCGGGTCAGTGTATTTTGTGCTCTTATTACTTAATATAATTCATCATGTTCACAAGCATATCAGATTACTACCAATATCATTATTCTTTTATTTTATGCAATTGAATGGTGTAATAATGTTTATTCAGATACATTTATTTACAAAAATGTTTCATGTGTTAAACAATATAGGTAAATAAAACCTTATTTCCCAGTAATTTCTAATCATTGGAGTTTCAGGTTGTCTGTAAGTATGAATTTCACAGCACAAGAAAAGGGCTGCTTTCTGTGCACTCGTAGAGTGTACAGTCAGCAGTCTCGCTTAGGTCAGATTCGTTCGTCGTTGTCTCCATTGAAGTTCATTTTCCTTATAATCAGTTTGTATGGTTTTTATTTCGAATTCCTGTGTTCTCATTAGTTCACAGGTGGCGACCCCTTTTGGTTTTATCATTAACTCGGTGCTCCGGCACTGAGCGTTAAACTTAGCCGTGGCCTTCCAGGGATTAGGGCCCTCTGGGGCGCTACAGCGGGTTTTTCGTTTTTGGCGACCCAGCCAGGATAGTTTTTCGTTTTTGGCGACCCAGCCAGCCAGGATAGATTTTCGTTTTTGGCGATCCAAGTAGCCACGATGTCAGCTGGTAGCTTTTGATTTTTCTTGTGTTTTAGTGATCTTCATTTTTACTCTTCTATATAGAATTTTGTTCATATCTTGTTACATTTCTTGTTTATCAGTGTCTTGTATGTTCCTTGCATGTCTTAAGTTCCAAATATGGATACCGTTGTTATTGAAGTCTCACACTTTGACTGAACAGCAGAAGCGCATGCGTGTGGAATGGTGTAAAGAAATACTTGCAAGATTTGATGGAGGCAATTCTCGACGCATCTCTGACATTGTTACTGGTGATGGGACTTGGATCTACCAATTTGACTCTGAAAATAAACGCCAGTCTACAGTTTGGATCTTTCCAGACGAAAATCCACTCACGAAAGTGAAGCGACCGCGAAGTATCGGGAAGAAGATGGTCGCAAATTTCTTCTCCAAATCTGGCCATGTTGCAACTGTTCCACTTGAAGAACAAAGGACTGTTACTGCTCAGTGGTACACCACTGTTTGCCTAACAAAAGTGTTCCAGAAGCTTCTGGAACGGCGTCCAAGAACTGGATTGCGTGGGATCCTGCTTCATCATGACAACGCGTCCGCAAACATGGCCAACATCAAAATTCAGTTTTTAGAATCTCTGAGGTCAAACTTATGACTCATCCGCCGTATAGCCCTGACCTGGCCCCGTGTGTTTTTTCTGTTCCCCAGGATCAAAGATCGCATGCGTGGGAAGAGATTTTGCAGTCCTGAAAAAGCTATAGTGGCTTACGAGAATGAACTTGCAACACTTGAAGGAAAAGACTGGCAACTCTGCTTCCAAAAGTGGTTTTCGAGGATGCAAAAGTGTGTACACTATAATGGTGAGTACTTTGAGAAAATGTAAATGTTAAATTGATTTTAAGTATGTAAGTTATTTCACATCTCAAAACTTTCATAGTGACCCTCGTATAATGGACAAAGACATGTATACGGAAAATTTCATGTCAAAAGAGTAGAAAATAAGAACAATAAAACGAAAATAAAACTTTCTTGTCCATTTAGCAACATTTTGTTTTACTCACTCTAATTTTCGTATTTATAATTCTTTTCCTATAAAATTTGCCCCAAATATACATTTCCCGATTACACACATGATATCAGTATTCAAAGTATCCTGCAAAATCATTATCAAATTATTTTCTTACAAGAAGACAGTTATAGATCTGTGGCAATCATTTTGGACATTAGTGTACATAGTAACATTAATATTCCCATTTTTCTCTTTTAGATCTCTCCTATAGAAGTAACAAAATAAGTATTTATAGTAATAGCATTATTACAAGGCGTATTATTTTTATTATGATGGGATAGTTTTTAATTCTGCTGAAATAGATTTATTTGTTTACTTATATGAAAAATGTATCTGTTAATTAGCACATTGTGGCTATTGTTGCTTGGTTTTCACTAACAGTGGCACATTATACTCCTTGTAAAGTATCAAAAGAATTAAGATTACTTAGGTGATATTAATTAGGCCTTTTCATACTTCATAATAATAATGGTCACAAATTCATAGAGAACTCATACAAAAATGTTGGGTCAAATGTGATATAATGGGTGCGTCGAGAGTGATGTTCTTTCGCATTTGTTTCCAATGGGTTCCAAACACCAGGGTGTCCCATAAGCTTCACGTCGCATACCTTGTGAAAAATGAAGACACAAGGGAACAGTGTAAGAAAGAATTTACACTGAAAAACACAAACCATTGTGCTCTATGGTAAATGCCCATATTTTCTCCAAATTTCGAATTCCCTGTATATACCTATCCTTGAACTTCAGGTCGAGAAACATTTGCAACCCACGTCACTCGTTGGTGACTGTTTCATCGTGAGAGAAATGTCCTATTGCAAAAGAACAAATAGTAATCTGAAGGTGATAAGTCAGGACTGTACGCTGAATGTGGTAACTTTTCAACACCCTCGAAGTTATACATGGCACGAAATCTACGGTAGAAAGAATTGTTTCGCTGCATCAAACAACGTTTTCAGTTGGTTAAGTGTGGATATTTTGTGACAGAGCTTGATACTTTCGTTTCAGTTGCTCATAGCACAGTTCAGGCACGACTGTAAGGAAGAAGTTTCCAGTGCACAAGATTTCAAATTTCCACCATACACTAAGTATCAAACAGCCCCTGTATCACCACAGGAGCTGCGTCCTGCCCTGGGTACAACTATTAATTTCTAGAGTCTGGAGTCCGTAGGAAACCTAATTTTCATCTGACGTCACAATTCGTTTAAACAAACGTTGATCCATGAGATTGTTCAACAGTGCTTTGCAAATTTTCACGCTTCGTTGTGCCTGCTCAGGAATGAGATCGTGCGGAACAATTCGACATTATCTGTATACCTTGGCAACGGTGACCAATGTCACTTGTATAGTTGCTGATTTTGATGTATCTATCTTGACAGCCATCATACCGGTGCTGCTGCTGAGATTCGCCTCCATAGCTTGACGCACATCCTTTATGTTGATGGTGAGAGCTCTTCCTGCACGGTCTTTTTCTGAAAGGCCATAGCCACCCTCTTTGAATTTTTGACCCACAACTTCGACGTGTGGTAGCTCACTGCACATTTCACTTTCGTCCCACAGATGTTTCATGCTGCTTCAAGGGTTGTGTGTCTCAGTTGAAACTCCTACAGTAGGACCTCACGAATCTGTTCTTTAACACTGCATATTTCAGACCAGAAAAGTACATATCACAAGACTAGAAACAGCCATTAGTAAGTGACTACCAGGGGAAGGATTCCTCTGTCCATTGGTATATTCATTGCTATGGCAAACCACTAATGCTTCCAGAGGTGTCCGAACTTCATGTTCTGACACGGTGGGAAACTTATAAGACGCCCTTGTAAATGTGTTACATGTGGAACTTACAACGTTATTTTGACCTAGAAACATTATAATAAATAAAACATTGTAAATTTCGTTTTTCCTGAATCAAAAACTTAAAGAATAAAGAGTTCAAAGAAAAGGAACGTAAGGGAAGATGTATAAAAATAAATCTGACTCATATACTGGCCTCTGTGTGTTTTACATAGCAATTGTACTGTTTGAAACCAGAAGTGTATTTTTTAGAACCTTATACATTCATTGTTGTAAGGAATTATAACGTGGCAAGGGTTAATTCCATTTTACAGTCGGAAATATTTGAAGCTCGGAAAGAGTTAGAGTTGGTTGATCAAGGCAGGGGCGGACCAAGGCAAAATTTTCACCCGGGCAAAGTGACTTTTTGGCGCCCCCTAGTCCTAGACTATATTTTATATTTTATTATAATGATTTTAATATGGTAAACCCATTTTTCAAAAAGAAAAGTTAATGCTTAAATACATAATATAGGTAGGGTATTACTGAAAAATATACATATGGTATCAATTCCATTGTTTTTACTATTATTATTATTATTATTATTATTATTATTATTATTATTATTATTATTATTATTATTATTATTATTATTATTATTATTATTTATGTACCGATATATATATATAAACAAAAACAATATCGAACAGCATTTATTGAATACTACTAATGAGACATGATTACTGCTGTATTGTAAATTGTTTTGTTATATCAATAACTTCAGAAGTCATTCTACCATATATCCGACTATGTAACACTCTATTCTTATAAAGTGAAATACCAATAAATACATTTCACATATGTTGAACGTGTTTTACGCACAGCAATATACACAACCCTTTTTATGTAAGTTTAGTAGTTGAAGTCCATATCATTCATAAAACATATCTCATGAATTTGTACAATAGCTGAACACTCTTACAAGACTAATGCTTAATAATAGGTCTTATCAAGTATTAGAAATCCTCTAATTTTCGTAAGTTTGATAAGTAAACAATATCAAAGTGAATTTAGGGAACTTTATGAGAAAGCGTCCATATCTTTTCTTCCTAAAAACAGTACCTTAAAATCTAGAATAATTTACACAAATTGTTTTCCTAATTTTGCAACCTTTAGCCTCAGGCGTGATAATTAATAGCATAACAAAACTTAAGAAAAACTAAATAAAAAGTTAAATTCCACTATTACTGAAAATTAGCAACAAATTAAACAATTTTGAATACATTTGTTTTCAGCACCTCACATCAATTACAATGTAACCTTCCGAGCAAAATCTCTGAGAATGACGTCTATGTCAATGTCTTGAAGAATGTCGAACTTAATTGACATCATGTTCCCCCTTCACTACCACTTTAAAAGAGTAGCATATATAAAATCCAATAACATTCAATGTCTGGGAAAAATTCACCAAGAATATGGCCCCCTAAACAATACCAACTCCCCTTGCACTCTTTCTTCTACATGCCATGTCTCCATTTGTCGACACAGCCCCCCTAATACTATGAAACTCTCTTCTTCCATGGTGGAGTGGGAAATGATGATGTAATTGAGCTACTTTACAAGAATATAAACCAAATATGTCAGTAGAAAACACGTTATAAAATTTACTTTTTGAGACTCGTTTTGACGCCCCTCTGACTGTGGCGCCCCGGACAGTTGCCCGGGTTGCCCGGCCCTTGGTCCGCCCCTGGATCAATGATTATTTTGTGAAACTGATGAGATTATGTTTGTTCGCAACTAGAGACGTGACATTCATGGAACCGATGTTACAGGCAGAAGCACTAAAATTAATTAATTAATTAATTAATAAGATTTCTTAAGTTCGTTGTAATTTAAATAACTAATAACAATATTTCAAAATAATATTAATAAGAACAGTATTTTTGATTGTTCTTGTTGAATGAATTGATATGTGAGTCAATGAAGACTGTTGCTTCCGGTGAGGAGAATTGTGAAAACAAATCCGAGAAAGAACGAAGTCCTGCCGTTCCATGGTCCTACGGCGCGTCAGAACATAACGCCTACTTAGAGGCCTTGTTACCGTTCAATTGGACGTTAAAATCCCAACTTGAATCAGATATATCCAAACTCGCGAGTCCGGCGTTAGCAAGTCCGAGATTCGGACTCGGGATCAATAATTTAGGGCGAGCCCGAGCCCATCTGAATCTGACTCCCAATGAAATAAGTAAGCGCGAATCCAATTGAGAGAAATGAACCTGAACGTAAGTGAGCGCGAGCCCAATAGAAATGAGCCCGAGCGTGAGTGAGCTCGAGCTCAATTGAGATCATTGAGCCCGAACCCGATACAAAATGGCTATCCATACTATGAACGAGGAACGTCAACCTCAGTACCTTTCTTTGCACATGCTTGTTGACTGTTGAAGCAGACATAATCGCTCAGTACGGTGGCTCTGTTCCGCTTCTTCTACGAGTTTCAATGACACTATGATAAATTTATTCTTAAAAAAAAAAAAAAACGACTAGAACTTAAATGCAAATTGTCTACAATAGAGAGAGAAGACTGCACATAGTCATTAGCTTATGCTTATTAATATTGTGCTTTCTGGTTAGGCTAAGAATAAATTATTCTCTGTGAGTAATTACTGGGAACATCCACGTACTATTCACGCCACGCTACTCAGCGACGAAACTATGCTAGTTATCGTCCGGGGCAAGAGCTCGCCTTAGCACCCCGCTGACCACCAAGCCAAAACACTCCCTCAAATATTTGCCCAATTTTGCGCCCTCCCAATCCGGCGCCCGGGGCACAAGTCCCGTTTGCCCCCACCCCTAGTTACGTCACTGACGCTACTGTTCACAACTAAGAGTGCACTTGCTCTTTCAATAGATATTTACCAATGGAATAAAGGTAGTTAAATACTAGTCTTTGTATTAAGATAGTATAAGTATTAAGACAGTTCAGTGTTTGAAAGATTTTATCAGTTTGCACCGGAAATGACGAAATGACTTGATCATCCACTCTATCAATACTTCCGGCGTCAGCTGTTTCCGGTGGGTTCCAATGAAATGTAACATATAAAACTTACAATGTTTGCGTTTTTTGCTGACCTATTAACGTTACAAAGGAAGAGAGAACTGGAATTTTCTTTAAATTTCCGAAAATAGAAACTTCGAAGAAGTACTTAATGAAAGATAATTCTCTGCGATAGTAGTCCTTTCTTTACGTAGCAGCTTTATTGCTGGAAACCGAGCCCCCTTTCGTTGACACTGGAAGTAATGAATTTCTTTGATTCATCCATTAACGTAATTAAATGCATATACGAGGGTATTTTCAAAACGTTTCCATTGACACTGAAATATCCGGCCACTTTATTTGGTTCATGGTATATAGCGCTATTTATGAAACAAACCATGTATCAGTTTCAACTGCTTAGCTACGTCAATTCGTTGGAAGCAGTCAACCAGTGTCCATTGAGCTCGCATACTGCATGACATTCTTCCAGTACATATAGTTGATGATGCCAAGGCTACAGTGAAACACTGTGGGCTTCGAGGAAACTCAGCATCCACCCTACATCTCAGATCAGTATACGAACTCAACGTACTGCGACTGATTCAAATTACTACCTCCGACGCAGCTAGAGAATTGAAACTGATACATCATTTATTTTTATACCAGGTAGATGGCACTATATGTCAGGTGTGACTTACTACTAGGAATAGCCACAAAGTTCCGGTGCCGAAGGAAGCGGTTCTTGGAGATCCAGTTTTCTGAACCGGTTTTGGAACCGGTTCTAGACCTGGATCCGAAAACCCGTTCCAGAACCGGATCTTAGGAACCGGTTCCAGACTTGGATCCGAAAACTCGGTTCCAGAACAGGACCTTAGGAACCAATTCCAGACCTAGATCCAAAAGCCCCCAAAGACCCGTAAAGGAGGCACAAAGTTCACCTTCAAAACACTGCAAAGAGGACTACGCGCTTGTGCTCTCTCCGCCCAGACCACCTTGTGCCTCCCAGAAAAAAAATTTTGGTTAACTAGTGGGTGATTAGCCAAATGAGTTTGCCAGTTTGCCTGTTTAGCAAATAAGTTTGCCAGTTATCCAGTTTGTTTAGCCAAATGAGACAAACGGCCGCCACCTAGGCGCCTGCTTGTCGCTTCCACCATTTCATCTAGCACACTCTTCATAGCCTGGCAGCAGCTCGGGTTTTGCGTAGGGATGGCCACCAAATTTCGGTTCCGGCGGAACCGGTTCTTGGATATTTCCAGATCTGGATCCGAAAAATCCGGTTCCGGAACCGGATCTTCTAGAATCGGATCCGTTCAGAACCGAAAACCGGTTCCGGCCATCCGTACTTATTACTAGTCGTGCGGTATTTCATCGTCAGGCCGGTAACTTTCAGAATTAACTTCGTACTTATTAATTAAATTAATATTGTAAATTGTTGACTATATTTACACAGTCTGTAATCGTGGGTTATTCAACTTGCTTTGTTACTTCAGCTGTGATGTAAATAAGAAAAGTATGTATATCCCAAGTAATAATTAAGTAAAGAAAAGTATGTAACTAGAATTCTGGTCTTGGTCTCACTTTTGTTTTGTTTTTCAGGGTTATAACGCAAGGAAGAAGTTGGAATACTCATGTCACACGTCATACTTTGTCTCTATCGTGATTGCACAATGGGCTGATCTAATAATATCTAAAACGCGACGGAATTCAATTTGTCAACAAGGAATGAAGTAAGAAAAAAATCTTCAATGTGTAATTTCTAATGTGTAAAACTAACATGCAAATTAATTATTCGTGGGATTAGGGAATTCAGAAACTCATTCTATAAAAATAATAAGATAATAATATGTATGTAGTTATGGTTTATTAATCATTAGAGACCGGATGTTAGGCAAAATGCCTATTCTTTATTATTAAAGATATGATCAAAAATAACGTTTATATGGAGGGTTATACTTTCAATTTAAGCTAATTTTATTTTGCCTATTTTGCCCCTAACTGCCTAAATAATTGCTATAGTGCCTAATGTTGCCTATTCTATGTATTTACTTCAAAATAAGCCTTCATTAGCAAAATATATATTTTATATAATATAAATAACACACACACACACACACACACACACACATATATATATATATATATATATATATATATATATATATATATATATATATATATATATATATATACCGGGTGATTTTATAAGAACGTACCAGGCAGGAGGCACTTGCAAGAAGTCGTGTTTCGAGTGGCACAAAAGGTCTCGTAAAGGCAGAGATTCAGTGCAAGACGATCCCAGAGCTGGTCGCCCGTCTACAGCACATACCGATGCAAAAAGTGAAGCGTGTAAGAGAGTTATTGCACGAAGACCGTCGTGTAACTGTGAGTACGATATCAGAAGAACTGAATTTCAATCGTGATGTGTGTCATAAGATTTTACGCGAAGATTTAAGGAAACGGAAACTTAATGCAAAACTTGTCCCTCACTCTCTAACAGACGAACAGAAAGAGGAAAGACGCAGAATTTCTACTGAACTATTGGATAGAGCCAAACGTGATCCCACATTTGTGTCAAAGATTATTGCAGGGGATGAAAGTTGATGCTACCAGTATGACCCTCACACGTAGCGTCAAAGTGCTGAATAGCGGAGTCATGGATCACCAACCTCGAAAATAGTCAAACGACAACCTTCGAGAACAAAAACAATGTTGACCGCACTCTTTGATAGTAAAGGATTGGTTCACCATGAGTATGTTCCTCCAGGCCAAACAGTGAACCAAACTGTTTACATCGGAGTCTTGAAACATTTACGACAAGCAATTCGACGTCGCCTGATTTGTGGCATTCTCAGGATTGGTTCTTAGTGCATAACAATGCAAGACCCCATACTGCTTTATCTGTTAACGAGTATCTGGCAGACATTCTGTTATTGCCATCCCACATCCGCCATATTCGCCCGACCTCTCACCTTGTGATTTTTTCTTGTTTCCACGAGTGAAAAGGCGACTGAAAGGAATCGCAGGTATCATCAAGATACCACAGACATCCAACGGGCTGTGATAAACGAGCTTACAAGCATCGCAGTAGAAGATTTCCTGCTTGCTTCCAAGATCTCCAGAAACGTTGGCAATTGTGTATAGGTACCAAGGGGACTACTTTGATAGAAGCTAGGATTATTATTTGGTACGTATAATTTTCTGTTTTTATGACCTTTGTCCTGGAACTTTTCTGACAAGGGTTGTACTGTAATGAAATTATGCCAAGTTATCTGTCGTGGTCCGAGGCTTCTGTGGGTGTTTCAGAACAAGCGCTGTTTTAAAATTGTGTCAAAACCATAAATAATTATTAATTATTGGTTTAATTTAATTGTAATATGGTCTTAAGTTTCAAAAAACCTAATTTACTCTTGTTTATCTCTAAAAAAATATGTGCAAAAAATACAATATATATATACTTCAAATTATATAAATTCTAATCTATCAACAAAAACTTATAATGTTATATAATAAATTTGTTAACATCCACACTTTTCTTCAAACAATAAAAACATCAAAAAAATAACATTATTTCATATCATCATAATTAAATTAAAATTATAAAAATTTGGTTAAATAAAATCTTTTTAAATCTAAAACACACATAAACAAAAATCAACCCAAGTACTAAAACCGTATTACTAAATCATCAACAATTTAAATTATATAAAAACCTTTTATTTTATTCAATAACATCATTATCAAAATAACATTATCAAAAAATCAATATTAAAAAAATAGCATTTAAAATTCTACAATTCATCAAATTAAAACATTATTAACTTCAAATACTAAAAAAACAATCTAAAAAATTCAACGTTAAAATACAACCAACTGCTATTACTGGTATACAATCATTCAATGCTTAATTCAACAAATCATCAACAACAAGTATATATCACAACCAAATTCTATACTAACCCAATTCATTATACATAAATTACACATTAAATTACACTTTCTTAAATCTTCATTACACAAACAACACTTTACACATAAATAATTACTAATTCTATTAAAATACACATGTTTAAATAAACATTATTATTATCATTTTAATAAAACTCTAATTAACCCTCAATCAATACAACCAATAATAAAATATCCCCAAACTTACCTCTCATATAAATGCAAATAAATATAAATTTGCTTCATGCAAATTAAATCAATCTAAAAAGCTCAAAATACTCTACATATTCAAATTTTACTAAATTTTATCAAAAGCATCCCAAATTGGCAATTGTTTTTTACACATGATGAGGTTGTTAGCCTCACGCCAAACTCCCAAGCTGGAAGGCTACCCCTTGTCCTCTCCGCGACATATTACTTAATATATTTGTATTTAACCTCTATACTTAGAGGCTTCTCCTTGATTCGTAACCTGAGGACGCGCAATGCTGTGGTATTAATGTCTGTATTTTATACACTTTATTCATGTTGCTTAGTTATTAAATATATTCTGCTTGACAGGAATAAATACTTGTGGGTTTTATATATGTAATTATAACCCCATTTCCATTTAATAGAGATTGTAAAGAGTAGTACACTTCATGTGGATTTGCGATAAAACTGGTTAAATATTGCGCTGTTCTAGCAAACATAGAGAAGCGGCGAGCAGAGCTGTGACATTATAATCATATCTATGAGTTTCTTGAGTTCAACTTTTTTCCACTGTGGTATTCTACAAAAGTCCCTATTTATCTTCTGAATATTCCTTCGTATTGAACATCCATTTTGGTAGCTTAAATATTATAATTTATTGGCAAAAAAAAAAAAAAAAAAACAATTAAATTCTATTTCATTTCAGTTCGCAATTGTAAAAATCCTCTTATAACATAAGTAGTCTGATTGAAGAGAATAAAGAAGTCCACTATCTTCGACAACTGAATGGCCGCAATGGCTCAGTGATAGAGCGCTCACTTCAAGTGCACAGCATTTCTTGTTTGAGCCTCACTTTTTTCAAACAATATTGTTATTTCTCAAAGTTTTGACTAAGAAAAATGATAATTTTATGTATATATCTTTTTCGAATTACAGTATTTAGGAAGAAGTGTTAACACTAATATAATATTGCCTATTTCTTGTTATCGTTTGAATACGTAAGAACGTATACCATACACTATTTAATAAACATTAAATTAAGAATTGATCTTCAGGGTCGGACGAGTTAAATAGAAGTTAGTTTAAATTGCAGGGTCATATAAAGTACTAACTTTTATTCAAGTACCTTCCATTAACATCGGAACGTTTTCCGAAAAAGTAGGGAATGAGTTTCCGCTTTCATTATTGGCAAAAATGCATATGACTTTACGTTGTTAAGAATGAATGTTGGTAACAGACAAATTATACTTATTTTCATATAGTGAGCTAGTTAAAAAATATACACTTTGTGAATCCTAAATATTTAAAGTAAATCATTTATTATTATTAAAAAGTAAAAGACCCAAAACAGAATCCTGCGGTACCCCATATTGATAAGAGAACAATTACTCTATCTGAGAAACATCTCTCAATATGAAGTGATATTTATAATAATTATACACAAGTAAACAACCCTCATATCTATCTTAAATTTTCGTCTTTTTCTGAAAGCATCTTGCCCTTTCTTCTAAATCAGTAGAATCAGTTGCTTTCAAAGGTCTAATGAATGAAATTTGCCGCTTCGACTCATGGATTACTATCATCATATGTGTAGCACACCATATTTAAAAAAGAAAGAAAATACACGTGTTGTTTCCTGAAAACATATAAGTGTAAAAATACCAAAAAGTATTACTCCTGGAAA
The DNA here is from genome assembly GCF_964235325.1 of Thermobia domestica. Classification (NCBI taxonomy): domain Eukaryota; kingdom Metazoa; phylum Arthropoda; class Insecta; order Zygentoma; family Lepismatidae; genus Thermobia; species Thermobia domestica. The sequence continues at coordinate 75,822,244 of NC_137464.1, forward strand.
TATCCCATGTATCTGACATATTATCGTACAGAACCCGCAAAGCCAACGAAACAAAAATACAATGAATACTATTCTGTGCTAATGAAGCCCACTCAAATAATTAACCTACCTCATTCAGATCCTGCTTTACAATATACTTCAATCTTGCCAGTGTAACCATTAAAAAAAAAATCCCGTCCTTCTTAAGATATCTCGACCTAATTGTTCACAATAGGTTCGGTGAGGATCAGCCTGGCATGTTGTGGATTTTCTCGTTGTATAACATTCTCCCGTTTGATCGATTATTTTCCCAAATATGTCGTATTTAAAAACCCTCACACCATATTCCCTCCTGAAAATTTTCACTAATCTTCCGAATACATACATTGCTACATGTGAAATTAGCATTACAATCCGATTTTATCAAAACAGTAACGATAAAATAAAAAAGTTTTGTTTAGTGTACAAACTATTATTAATCTATTCTTTATTTTCCCGTAAGCTTCAATTATTATTATTATTTATTTGTTTGTTGCTTACCTTACTATTATTACTGATTTTAAACAATTTAATTAGTTTAAGTCCGCGTCCGATTTATAGGAATACTGCTATATTTGTAGGAATAAGACTTGCATATGAGTACAGAATGTTGCAACTTGAATTTTCTTACTTTCTTTCAGGAACCATGTGTTGAATTTTGGTTTGGTATTTGAAACTGCTTTAGCAGCCTTTTTATCGTACACCCCAGGATTGGATGTAGCTCTCAAAACACAGCCAATGAAGTATGTGTAAAGATAGATTTATTAAATCCAAGGCAATAAGACTGTGTCGTTAATATAATATAACAGTAGTCAAAGGCGTAGGGTCATCGTTTTTTTTGGGGGGGGAGGGAGGGAACACTATTTCTATAGAGACATCAGATCACCAAAATGTCATTTTAACTGATATTTTAAGAATATAGGAATTTACTTACTCTTACTGCAGTTTAATACAAAACTGGAAATCCGAAGAACAAAATTACTTTTAACTAACGCAGAAGGTAGGATAGAATAAGATCTAAAATTTACACTTTTAACCAGGGGTAAAAGTGAGTCTGAAAAGGTAGGGGGGACGCATTACGTCATATCGTCCCCTAGTACCTATCTTTGCGTATTGTAATTTTTTAGAGTAGAGGGACACCATATATTTTTTGGAAGTGGAGAAATAGCGTCCCACTCACTTTTACCCCTGCTTTGAACAGGAAAATACATTATTAGATAATAATATTAGGGTCTGTACAAAATAGTTTCTATCTTCTTCGAGTCAATGAAGTAGGATTTTCCTCCCAGTAGATGCAGCAAATCTTTCCAACACCTGGTTTAGTTTCAAAACCGATAGTTGACTTCTGTAAAATTGACATAAAAACAATACTACAGTGAAACCTGTCTATGTTGGCCACGATTGGTTCCATTAAAAAGTGGCCAACTTCGACAGGTGGCCAACTTACAGAAAATAAGTGATTGGTGTATTTTTAGAATATGATTTCTAATATTAGATGCTTGTAAAATTTTAATAAGCAATATCATGACAGCTACTTTTAAATAATGTATATAGATTGATTGATTGATTTTGAGTTTTATTTTTTCTATGTCCCGTTCAGCAGCGAGCCTACATGAGACGTGGACCTACTGATTAACGTGGAATCCGAACCACATGAGCTCCCGCCGGGAATCGAACCCGGGTCTCCCGCGCCAAAGGCGCGTACGCTAACCGCTTAGCCAAGAAGGAGCTCATAATGTATATAGAGTAATCATAACAATACACAGCACTAGAAAAAATACTACAGTATATTTAATATATGTGCCTTTTTCTTCCTGAAAACTAGTCTGGTACACTGAATTCTTAGGACGGAAAACACAATCACACAGCCATAAAATCGAAACATATGTACGCAGTTTATTGAAATTGATATTATAGCACACTGAGTTATTTAGATTGAAAACAAGAAAAGCAAAATTATAAATTCAATGCAGTTTATATTATTTTTTTGGCAGTGACAAATATTTTCTATAGATTCCTTTCGAAGAGTAGCAAAGTAGTTACTAATAACAAATTTATCCATGGTGGTTCATTCTAGACGTATGTCCTTTATTCTTTTTGCACATATACACATTCTAATTTTGTAGTAACTATCTCTTGTTAATGAGCTACAAGTGTTTCTCTTGAAGCAAAAGATTTTTTGACAAAATCTTAAGGGAATTCATATTTGAAAACCTCCGCTACCTTTCGAAAAGCCGTCAGGTGCCAATAAATCACAATTGAGATGGTTAGTTTTAACCTTGAGAATTTTCCGGAATTACTAAAGCTCCCCTCTGATGAAAGGAGCCGATATAGCTAATGGTTTTACCAAAACAGACAGGGAAAACAAATACGTACGACGATTTCCCGAATTCCTGTACGCAGGGACGTACGGAGGGGGGGGACACGGGGGTCCGGACCCCCCCCCCCCGAAATTTCGACTTTTTAAAAATTTAGCCTAATTTTAGGGGCAATTTTAGCAATTTTAATATAAAATAGCTTCATATTTAGTTTGGACCCCCCCCCCCCGAAATAAATTCCTGGGTACGCTACTGCCTGTACGTGCGTTTTCTTATTCGCCACTTCCTTCACCACCCCTTTGTCAGAGTAGTGTTCTGGCCATTGAGCTCCAAGAACAAATCGTGCGAATCTATGCTTATTTATGTCCAGTAACAAATACAGAACATTTGGCTCCCATACGGAAATACGAAAGAGAGAAGAAAAATAATAAAACGTATTCACGTGGCCAAGATACGCAGGTAAATTTATCATTATCAATAGGATAAACATTGCTTCAATGCGGCCAACTTCCAAGATACACAGGTGGCCAACTTACAGACTAATGAGTAATAAATGTCTTATGGGAAAACCAGTCAAAGATAAGCAGGTGGCCAACTTAGGGAGTTGGCCAACTTGACAGGTTTTACTGTAGTAAGATTCCCTTCGCTCATAGCAGTGGCGTAACTAAATGTTTGGGGGCCTCCCCGCAGACATCATGGAGCGGATACCTTTCTCTACGTCCCACTTCACGATTTGGGGCCCCATATGGCTTGAGCCTCCCGCAATGCGGGGTCTGCGGGTCCTTATTTACGTCCCTAGCTCATAGTACTTTTGCAAGTAAGTTTTCAAGCGTCAAAGTGACGAGAAGGATCGTTCAGCGCTTGCGGTTGTAAGTGGCCTCAACAATGCTATTTCAAAATACTTACTTTAACACGTCCGGAGCACAACTATCTAGGCCAGCGTTTCCCAACCTTTTTCAGCTTGCGGCACACTACGGGTGTAACTTGAATTCTCGCGGCACACTCATAGATATTATTATTATTATTATTATTATTATTATTATTATTATTATTATTATTATTATTTGCAAATATGTAATACCATGGTATTTTTTTTTCTGTGATTACTGATCTCCTCACAGAGATGAAAACTTGATTACTGGTTTTCCGCTATGCTAATTCATTATGCTTTTTTTTTTTTTTTTTTACTCAAATTTTAAAATAGAAAACAATTGCAAAGAAATATAGGACTCAGATTTTAAAAAATACGCTTTCTTTTTCGAAAACTGTATCACACCTTTTACTAATAACAAATATCACTAAATAACGAACTAACAAACAAATGTCTTGTTCTTTTAACTTTGCTGTTTTAACAAAAACCGGTGCATATTATTGCAATCACACAGCTTGCGATGCGTCGAAGTCAAAACACAGCTGTTGAACAAAGTGTTGTTCTGTCATTCACGTGCGAATGAGTGTTCTACGAACGTTCACTTGACGCGTACCGTACAAGTGCTTCCATTTCTCGGTGTTAGTATGACTCTCAATTGAAGTGTAACATAGCAGCTAACCGTGGAAATGTGTACGAGCCGAAATACTGTCTGCTACACAGTAATAGATGTAGAATAATATATTACAATTACAGTATTTTTTTCCATAGTAATGTGCAATACAAAAATATACATTTTTTCCTATGTCTTGCAATTTGGTTGCTATAGAATTAACAATTTTGTCTCGATTTCCTCGCGGCACACCAGTGTGCCGCGGCACACCGGTTGGGAAACGCTGATCTAGGCAATGCTGAACATGCACCAGCAAAGAATGGTTGTGTCACTTAACGTGAAACTGAGTTGTGCATATGCATGGCTTCGATAAAATCGAAGCTGGGAGATGAAACTCTTGAACAGCTGATATTACCTTTTAATTCAACAAGTTTCTATATTTCAGCAGAAATTCACATATATATATATATATATATATATATATATATATATATATATATATATATATATATATATACAGTGAAACCTCTACTAACGGACACCTCCCATAACGGACATATTTTGTAATCCCCAAACACTGTAATAGGATAAAACATATTGGCAAACCTCTCTAAAGCGGACACTCTCTAGTACGGACACGGACAGTCTTTCCTGTCCTTTATAGGTATTATTTACCTTCGTATTACGGACACTTTCTCTATAAATAAGTTGAAAGGTATTGTAAAAATACATTTTTTAGTAATTCATACATGTGTCACCAAGAAAGCATTGTGACATTTTGTCTCCTCAACTGTCTACTCAGCAATCCAGACGAAGAGTCTCTGTTTAACAACACTCTCATGTCCTTTGTTAGCATTCCACTCCCACCCAAGCTGTTTTACACACAAAAGTGATTGACAGTTGCCCGCCGTTTAGAATTACACGTTATTCTACTGTCTTGCTGGAATCTCTAGCCAAGCAGAAAACAAGTTCGGTAGTTTTTGCCCGCGGGTACGCATATTGTCACAAAAAAGACACTACTGGACTGCAATTAACCCACAAATTAAAGCGACATACTGAAAACGTAGTAAGTACTGATAAGTGTAAAGTGCAGAGAACTATAACATCTTATTTCCATCTTGTGCCTCGAACATAGAGCATTGGAGAGCAGAGGACAACACAGGTATAGTAACATCTCGGTAATATTCGTGAATACATGATTCATCCAAAAATATTGTTACTAATTGCATATTATCTTCTTTACTAATTTACGTAAGAAAATATCAAACCCTCTCTAAGGCGGACACCTCTCTACAGCGGACAATTATTGATTCCCCACGGCTGTCCGCTTTAGAGAGGTTTCACTGTATATATATATATATATATATATATATATATATATATATATATATATATATAAATTCGAAATATAAACAATAATAAGCCAGTGCTTTTGTTATTATTGTACAAGTATATACTTGTTTGCATTTTTTTTTATTCATTTAATATCAACTTCCCTTTTGCTGACTCTAGTTTAGCTGCACCGTATGGCCCATCGTAAACTCGACTAAGAAAAATTTGTGCAATGCGCCCCTTTTAGTTAATACCGTAAGCACGTATTTTGCTTAATGGTTAATCCACCCCTGCTGCTCATCTCCGCCGATACATCCATGATTATGGGTATTATTCAGGTTTAAACATAAACTAACTAATCAACTTTCAGTTTTCAGTTTTAAAGCACGAAAACGTGGAGCTAGTCGAGACACATCAACATTTGCTGTATTCTTGTGCTGAAGTAGATAAGAGTATGTTGCCCAATACTTCTCACAAAAGTTTGGTATCCAAATACAGTACAAAATGCTGAATAGCACTATAATTATTATTAGAAAATTGATAGAAGTAGGAGTTGATGTGTACATGCAATGGTGTTATTTCAATAATTATAATTTTATTGATAATTCCATCATAGAAGAGAATTTAAGAAAACAATTTAGAACTAATCTTGATCGTTTTCCACCAACCTTATTATTATTTTTTCTATTAAACTTAAAAAGCCAACGAATCAAAATAAAATATGACAATCATGTTCATTCTAGCTCTCAATACGCATAAATTACGTAAAAATAAAAAAATCTGACCAAAATATACTTTATTATTACTAATCTTCACCCCAGTTTCGGCAGTATACTCTTCATCAGGCACATTATATATTGCTGAAACTGGAGCAAACATTAACCCATTAGTGCACATAATAATAAAGTATATTTTGCATTCTTTTAATTTTTATTTAACTTATGCATTTCCAAAGCTAGAATGAACATGATTGTCATATTTCGTAATCAATAAAAATCTGAATAATAATAATAATAAAAATGACCAAAATATACTTTATTATTATTAATCTTCGCCCCAGTTTCGGCAATATATATAATGTGCCTCATAAGATAATAATATATTGTCGAAACTGTAACACAAATTACTAATAATAAGAGTATGTTTTGGTCAGATTTTTATTTTTATTTACAAAATATGATAGTTCGTTAAACAAAATATCTATACTTATTAGCATTTTGCACTAGATGTAAATCACAATTGATGTAGCGGGAAGTAAAGATCTCTAACGATAATGTCTGATGATAGTAAGACATTTTTAGTAAACCCAGTACATTTTTAACTCTTGAGAAACCACGTCCTCAATTTGACTACCATTTAAGTTTCTTCTACTGATTTATCATGTTGGAAAAGAAGATGCATGCCATATACAGTATATAACATTCTTATTCGTACACATTGTTTTTTCACACAAAATATTTAATTTCTCTATTAAACTACAATATTGTGCTAGCTAATTGTCAGGTTTGGATACATTAGGGCTTTACAAACAGAAAAACATAGAAAAAATAATTCGTATCAAATTAAATATTAATTAATAAAAGCAAACAATGAGAGAACCCCTGTTTTCGTGCAACTTTCCTATTCGTACACACAGGCTATTATACCATAAAGAAATCATAAGAACAACACAAACTTGGTACATGCTAAGTCTAGCCTTGTGTTTACTGTCATTGTCCTGTTGAAATCTGTAACTATTTTTTGCACACTGCTTGACATTGTTCTTTAATATTTCACAATATACATTGGCATCCATAATGCCATCAGTAAACTGGATGGTGTATGACATACAGGCCCACATCATAAGTGACCCACCACCATGTTTAGCTGTGGGGGAGGGGGTGTTCATATTATTATTCTCTGTATTTGGTTTTCTCCATACCCTACATACCCCATCTGACCCAAAAAGGTTTATTTTCGTCTCATCGAACCATATAACACTATCCTAAAATTCTTGATCCTTATCACGATGTTGTTTTGCAAACTCAAGGCGCTTCTTTCGATTCTCCTTACTTACATGCGGCCTCTTTCGCGCGATTCGACCATGATACCCATGTTTCCACAACACACGTCGGACAGTTTGGTGACACATCTGCTTCCTGGACACATTTTCCAATAATGGACGTAGTTCGGGGACACATAATTTGGGATTTTCTCGAACTCTTTGCAGAATGAAACGTTCGTCGCGTGCTTTTAATTTACGTTCCTTTGGTTTCTTCGAAAAAATCCTCGTTGAATCGTGCTCTCTGAATTTTTGTACTATGTACTGCACAGTGGAGTGTGAGCTATTAACGGTACGTGCTATTTGACGTAAAGAATTTTCTCTCAGTTTATAATTACCTCTTTTAGGTTGGAACTCAGCTCCTTCTGCTTATTCATTTTTATCCGTGGTGTTCGAAGGAAAGTACGCGCTGCGCTACCACTAACACAGGTCACCTACACCACCCACACTGCTTCAATACAAAACGAAGAATACTCGTGAATGATAATAGTATTTGCGATTAACACGACACGTCATATTAATGTACGAATAGAAATGTTGCAAGAAAACATGGTGTTTTTCTTTATTTATTACTATTGAATAATTTTTAATACTACTTTGGATTGGTTTTTAAATTGAAATCTTTGATCAACACCTCCTTTACTCATATACACATAGTAGATATAAAAATAATAAACTTAAAGTACACATATGTTACATTTTTTCTCTTAAATTCAGGTGTACGAATAAGAATGTTATAAACTGTATGTACAATCCGCGGCAAAAAACCTGCAACATGAGGATGTAAGTTTATTGTAAAACTACGCCTAACAGCACAGGGTATGAACATAACGTCTAAGTGGAACGAATCACGCCAGGACAAACCTCGGCCTCCTCTCGTGCACACTTATTTTGGAGCAAAAGACTTCGTCATTTCACAATAAACTTATATGCTCGTGTTGCAGGTTTTTTGCCGCAGATTGTACCATTTTTCTTTTAAAAACCGTTAATATCATTTCAGATTAAAGATGTCAAATTGAGATGGGAATAATGCAGTATTCGATCAAGATAATGACCGATCAGATAGCACACGTTTCATTGCGTGACTCGTGGTTAATTCACTTACTCAGCATGAATGGGATTGAATTTGGGTTTAGCGTCTCTTTCAGCAGCGAGGCTGTATGAGACATGGACCTACAGCTTAACGTAGAATCCGAACCACTTGAGCTCCCGCCGGAAATCGAAGCCGGGTCTCCCGCGCCGAAGTCGCGTACAGTAACTTTTTTTCTTGGATTTGTACATCGGGATCAGCTTTCTTAGTCCAGGTAGCGACACCGATTGCTTCGTCACTCTGCACCAACACCTCACGATTCGGGACACAAGTTTCGAATTTCATACTGCAGTAAAATACCTGAAGGAAATAGGAAGAACATTCGAAAATGTTCAAAACTTGGTCCGGACACGTTGCACAGTATTGACTCTTGACATATGAATGAACAGTCGGAGAGGCATCTAAAAATCACTTTCTCAGCATGAGCTCCAACATGAATATATATCACAACTAGAAAAAAATATTCTCTCCTATCCACTAGACAATAAAAAGCCTTGTATTTGCCTCTGCTTTCATTATAATTAGAGTACGAAGCGTTATGTGTAACAGTTTTAGAATTAATTTTTCTTAGTTTTTTAAAGTACCTTAAAATCCGTTACAAGATATACACAATAAAAAATATTTCATTCATGTTTATACTCATGTACACAGGGTTGGCAAAATACATGGCATTGTTTTGAAATGGAAAATACACGTACGAAATAAGAAATAGCGGAAAAAAGAAAATCTTAACTTTTACAGAGATCAATTGTATATAATTGATTCTACTGGTAATGAAATGAAATAAAATCTTTAATTTTTACGTCCCACGCCTATGCTGGCTACACAGTTATGATAAGCAATAAATGAAATGATGAAATAAAGACAGTGGGAGGAAACGGGAGACCCGAGAAAATCCACGCACATGGTGTTTACCAGAAAGGTCACTTGGCGCGAGCTGGGATCGAACCAAGGACTTTATGAACAAGAGATGAAAGCTCTACCGCTGAACCACCGCAGCCTAATTCTACTGATAATCTACATAGCTGCTCATCAGCAATGTAGTAGAAACTATACTTTTAAAATTTAATTCATGAATGTGTTTTCAACACAGACTAGTACAGGGTAATTATCGTACAATTATCCTTTTGCAGGGTTGTTGGAATTTTCCCTAGCACAAAAATACCCAGTGTTTTTAAGGTATAAAACCCATAATAAAACCCAAAAAGGCCCACTTCTAAAAATATACTAATCAAAAATTGGATTGAAACGATAACCTTAATGTGATTGTAATTACTTTCTTCAATTGTGTTTCTCAGTACTCGCCTAGTTTTAGAATTGGTTTAAAATATGTATCTATCAACAAACCTCCAGAACAAAATACCGTTGGAAAAACAAAAATATTTCGGAATAATGTATAACGACTTTTATTTGCGCTTGATCAAATTCATTGCAACGGTGTTCAATTGTAATCTGGAATAATCGCTATTAGTACAAAGCAATAACCAAATCATTTTCCATGTGTCAGTTAATTACAAATCGAAAACGCTTCACATAAAAAAGGAAATTACTGAAGTTATACCCATATTTTGCCAATACCATATTTGGACAAGTACACATACAAACGAAAAACAGACGCATTAAGAAATAAACCAAATGTTCTTGTATGTTAATTACAAATGTATATACAAATCACTTTTTTTTCTTGTAATGTCATAATTTGAATCAAAGACGCTACAAGCGCTTCACTTAAAAAAGGAAATTGCTGAAGACCTATTTTCTCTTAACTTGATACCACACTTGAATTGATAATTTATGAAACAACACGACTCGAGATATAGATTTTTTAGGAGACAAAAAAAAAACTGTTTTAAGGGAAAATGAGGCAGAATCAAATGTTATGTTTATTTACATTTTAAAAACATTTTATACAAATAATTTAATATACAGTTTGAACTCCAGGCATTTCACCTTGATGAGGAAAATGATCTAAAAATCAGAACAGTTACCCTGTTTCGTAGACACGTTTTTTTCTTTTATTGCAAACTCTTTTAATGTAAAGTCAGATTCCTCTGCAAAATTTTAATACATATTTCACACACATTTCTGAAATAGCACTAGGAATATTACATGAAACTTACGACACAAAGACAAAACAACGATAAGATATATCGGAAATAGTCCAGAATAATTAATAGTGCGTAAGTTCTGGTTATTATTTGAAATAACTGTAGAAATAAATAAATAAATAAGTACAATCTTTATGGATTGTCGTTTTCAACAGTGTCTTCATAAAATACCTTCAATTCATTGGGAAAATACTGCTTGCTATATTTTTGTGAGATCAGCTATTTTGGCTTTACTTAATTCTCTTTATTTTGTCATATGCTTTTCTTTGAAGTAAGATCACATCTCTCCTGCAGTCCTCAGAATAAATGTAAGCTGAAGAAGTGAGGCTATGCACGATGATGCTACCAAAATCCCAGAAGTTTCCAGAGTGTCCAAATTATTTGAAAAAGATATTTGGAAGCAAATGCGTTTATTTCGTGGAAGACTTTTAGTGTCAGTGAAATTCACAATCTTCTTATATACATGAGGCCATCAGTGTTGAAATTAATCATATCATCACCAACAAACACAATCATTGAGAACTTCTCTGATCTACAGAAGTGCACACATATTTCACAAACTTCTTTCGCAATGTAAATATATCCTGTTACGTTTTGCAAGAAATCTTTAACCAATTCAAAATCATCTAACTTGGAAGGTATGAATGACTTTGCACGGATCAGAAGTGTTCAATCACTCTGAAGTGTTTCATTCCTGGAAAGCACAATAAGAATATCATAATCGTGTGGTTCCTTTTCTGGCCCCCACAGCTGTTAAAGAAAAGATGAAATTCATGAATCTCTTTTGTGAAGCCCTTGTCTATATAATGTAAAAGACAAAGACTACTTCATTTGGTCAGTTGGAACTATGAGTTTCGTCCTACAAATAGAAATGGTCTTCTCCAGTATTGGCATTATGTATTTCATAATGCGGAGATAAAATAATTCCTATACAGAAATTGTATGCAGCGGTACATTTTGCATGAAAGGCACAACTGTAAGGTCCTTCCTTTCTTTACTAAACTTTATTGAATCTTGAAGTTGATTGTAAAACTTCTTGACCTTTCTTTTATGTACATGAAGTTCATGGTTCTCCAACTGTTTCTGTCACCTGATTCACGTTTGGAGATTTCAGTTTTTGTTGTAGAACTTCAGAGGTACAACAAATATCGACCTGTAGCCTATAAAGTAAGTTGAATACGTTTCTTGAAATATTTTGCATAAAAGGGGTATTTGATGATACAACTGAACAATTGAAAGATTATTTTAATGTTTAACTTAGAGTCAAGATAACTCTTCTCTTTGCTAAAATAATGACTGTTTGGTTGGAGAAAATTGAATATGCTGGTGGATGAGCATTTTAACATTAACAAGTTTAGCATTTGAAGTTGCATTTTTACCTCTTACGTCAATGGTGACATCTGCTAACAACAACTCCCGGAGACGACGGAGTCCATTGTCTCCTTTAAGACAGTGAAGAGCAATAAATGATTGTGACAAATCTCCCTCTCGTTATTGACTGCCTCAAAATACAACTACGGGAACACTTGACGAAACTAACATTTTCAGTAGGACGTCTTTCGTTGGAAAACACTCAATAAGTCCTTGCAAATAAAGTCATCTCTGGTTGAGAAACTATGGTAAAAAACACTTACTTAATCACAACATTAATCTTAGACACACATTCGTTTACAATTGCAGGGTTATCTAAAGTTTTCCTCTCAGCAATAGTTTTCCTCGTATAATTTACATATTCAGTACCTTTTATAACGCATAACATTTGTAGCAATTTTAATTTCTCACTTTAAAAAAATATCGTCTCACTTTTGGCACTGCTACACCAACACAGGAAGTAACTACAACTTATAACCGAAACAGTTGCTTCATTGCTCAATTGGAGAGTTACAAATACAATATTGCCAATTGTACATAAGTATCACACAGAATTACAGAGCTACAAATGTTAAGAGTAGGAATAAGAGAATTCCAGGAGTAAAGGTGTTTCTGTAGTGAGCGGAAATTTGACAGTACATTTTCTGACATGTCAGTAAACTAAAATTAACGTAATTTCAACATAAAATAATGCAACTATTCTCATGGAACAGTTCAGCACAAACAACACACTTTTTGAAAAAAAAGTGGAATTACGTCATTTCATAAATTACCGATTCATTTCTCATTTTTTCATTCGTGAGATTGGAATACTTGATTTCCTGCTTTCCTTTTTAAAATTTTCGTGTTATGTTTTACCACTATTGCTTTTTTGACTTATTTTCTAGTTATCCCTCTTATATTTACTACTTATCCTTTTAGTATTTTCACGTCTCGTTTCATATTTATGTCGCACTTTCTTTCCTCGCTATGCGTGGCCAAACTATAGCACTCCTTGTCACTACATTTCACTAACACCATTTTTTTTCTTACCGCGGGTGTGTGAGTGTTTCGGAAAATGTTTCTCAAAAAGTGTCTATGAATCTAAGTTTCGTGCTTTAGCCATGATGTTACTGTTTCAATATTATGATCATTAAGTCTCGATAGGATGTAACGAGAGAGTCAAATAAGTTTAATTTTTCTTAACTCCAAATTATAATATGTAATGTACAAAAAAATATGTACATAACTTGATTCTTGATACAAGTTTGTGGCTCGCTAAAGAAAGTGATGAGTAAGTAGCGTTTACGTCAGTTCGTGTTGTGGAATTTGGACATCGCAGCTATGTGTTAACTAAGCCTGCCATCATTGTCACGATCAACTTAAGTGTGTGTATTATAATTTTATGTGGTGTTGTATTAAGTGTATGAATGTAGTCGAAATGTTGTGTTCTACACCATTGATGAGTTTAGACTATCTCGAGGTTATTTTCCTGATGATTTGGATCTGCCTATAACCTATTTTCTGAATTTTTCTTCTTTCTGATTCGTCCAGTGGTTTTTGCTTGCATTTTGGATTTTTAATTAAGGTTATACGCCCCTTAACGGTGCTGGAGCGTCTGTTTTCTGAAAAACGTTATTTTTTATTTTTTTATTTATTTATTTATTATTATTATTTTTTTTTAACATTTCACAATATGCTTTTAAAATTTTCTGGAATTTAGAATCGGCGACGTTCTGTCCTGTGTGTAACTTTATTAAAGTCTCAGAGATGTGTAAAAAGTTATCTCATCTTGGTTTGGAGACGAACGGTCTGAAATGTGCTCTTCGCAAATTTTCACGAATTATCTTCCATTTCGATACCATTCAATTTGGGTAGGTTTGCCGTTTCCTTGCTCTTTCACAAGATGATGCTAAAAGTTTTTCGAGTTCCTTATCCCTTTCTTCACTGGGTCGACGGTTCTCTGTGTGTGTGTGTGGTCGGATGACAAACAGCGATGGACAGTATTGTTAATCCTTTCTATTGAAACTGTTGCTCAGGTAAAAAAAAAAAAAAGAAAAAGAAAAAAGAAAAAAAAGAAAAAAAAGAAAGAAAGAAGAAAGAAAGAAGAAAGAAAGAAAGAAAGAAAAGGTACCTTGTGCTTGAACTAGGAGGAAAACTAAAGAAAATTATGTTCCTGTTTGCAGTTTGCATTGAGTCTTTTTTAAATACATACACACAAAATTTTAAATGATATTTACTTCTAATAATTTGTATATGAAATTAAAATTAAATAACAATGGTCATAGATAGCAATTGTTACATTTTGTTGTATTGTCTTATCTGGTTTACTTCCAGGTTCATTTGGTGGCTTCTTCCTATGCCATTCTCACTTTACATTTTCATTTATGATGAACTTCGCCGATTTTTCATGCGCCGCAGCCCAGGAGGGTGGATTGAGCAAGAAACGTATTATTAAAAAGTTACTTTGTTACGTTGAGTCATTTTTCAGCATACTTGTGTTTCGCACGAATTTCAAGAGTTTTTAAGTTAATATTTGTTGGTACAAATCGTATCATAAAATCAGGTACGATTGGTTCTAAGTAATTATAACGTTCTGTTTTTTTTTGTTTTTTTTTATGAATTTCAAACAAACACGGAAAAATTGTAACTGTTTATTTTTTAGAAAAAACTAAAGATTGTTATCCAGACGTATTCAACCTCACAAACCTTAGAATGGAAGTAATGTACCTATATTAAATGAAAATGGGTTCTATGGCTTCTTGAAAGAAATGTATCTGACAAATTCATATAGATGTTATATTCATATACTTATAAATAGTACTTTCAGACCATTTTGGTATGAATTGAAAGGCTATGATCATTAACATAGAAAACCAAAGTTTGTTCTTCATTGTACTAAACAGTAAAATAAATAAAAATGGGTTCTTAATAAAAAATTCTTATTGAAATTCACATCTTTCGTGAAAATAATAGGAATTATATAAGTATTTCTTTTAAGTTATAATAGTGCTCTTCGTTACTAAAACTTGTTACAACAGGGAATTTACGTAAGGCCGTACAGAGGCGTCCGTTTACTGAAACAGTGTGTCGTAATCATAATTATGGTAAAAATTAAATGATTGTGGAGAAAGAAATGTATTATTTGTTTCGAATATATGTGAAATTCTGAAAGAGAACAATGTCTGATTGGTGCAAAGTCTAAAGTTTCTTTTTCAACAGATGCACACAACCAAAAGTTAATTTTGAAGAAGGGGAAATGTTTCTATTTCTCTAAGCCTAAGTCTTCATTTTAAAGCTACTTGGTGTCAGTATACAATTACTATTTTCGATGTGCCAATGCCAAGATACATACGCAGGGATTTATTTCGGGAGGGGCCCGAAACTTTTTTTTTTTTTTTTGGAATCCAAATTCAATATCAGGATAAACTTTATTAAAATGCGTAAAATCAACCCTAAAATTAACCTAAATTTACAGTAAAGGTGGGATTGGAGGAGGGGGACGGACTTCCAGGATCTACCTTTTGTGTATGTCCCTGGTAATGCCTCTGATGTAGCTCATTGTTGCCACTTGCTCCCTCCAAGTAATTAATTTTATGTACAAGTTTAGTATTAATCGTCTAGATCTGGGTAGGAAGACATCTTCCTCTTGTCATTATGTCTAACATTGGTGCACAGCAGACAGATCCTGTTCCATTGTTTCTGCAAGTTGTATTATCAAACTTTCCGCAAATCTACTGTGCATTCTTTCAAACTGTGAACTATCCGAAGTGCACACACTTCTTCATGAGTTAATAGAGATTTCATGAATCCTACACTTTACTTGTTGCAATATTGCTAGCAAGTAGTTATCACATGCATCAGGAGCTTTAGATTCGTGTATCTGTAGAAGTAACGGAAATTCTCCATCTTCTTCAATACGAAATCGTACACTTAGCTGTGCATTAGTAATTCATTGTCTTCTCTACTATGTCCGTCCCTCCCGTGGGTCGTCCTCTGCAGGAGGAAATAATTATACCCTCAAGTTGACTACATTTAATTCATTCTTAGAATTCAAAATATTTAGAGAGGGTGAGGCATCATTTTGTAAGCCATTTTTAAAGACTGTATACTATTAATGTCGCAAAGTACACTTATAGTGGGATCTCAGTATCATAGAAAAGTCAATTGGGGCAAAATTATTTATTCATGCTGGATATGAAATTGTTATCTACATCATTGGTCCCACAATTTACTTTTGATCCAAGTCCCACAAATTTTCAGGACGGCCCTGTTCCCTATTTTCCCAACTTCTTTAAATTTTACTGAATAGCTTCAAGACAATAAAGATTTGGAAGAAGAAGAAAAAGAAGGTATGACTAGTGATCTACAAAATACCATTAAATAAACTAATTCCTGATATTTTCCTGTAAGGTAGAAATCTGGGTGATCAGTTTTTATTCATCAGGAACATTTTCAGACCAGAACCTAAACAGAACAAACAAAAACTCCCAGGGCCTGCCGAAAGGCACAATAAGAAGAAGAAGATAAAGTGTTCGGGAACGTTATGTATTTTCATCATCCAGACGACTGAGGATACGAGATTTACAATATTTTTGTTCTATACATTCTTGAAGAAAAACTACTTGACTATAATTACAAAATAAATGAGTATTGCAGGATTAAGAAAACACTAACTGGTGATCACTTCACATGGAATTAAATTTTACAGTTTATGAAAATAAATTATATTCAGAGTTGGCTCTTGAGGGAAGTCACATCGGTAAAGATTTAAATTTTCCAATTATTGCATTAGGTACGATTTATTCTCTTAACTCATAGCGATAAAATTTAGACTTTTACTCATATGACTCCTCTCAAGAGCGAACATTAATAATACCAGAAAAATTATATTACAAATAAAGTCCCACCCCGACATGGATAACAAAAGTCTCAAACTACGTATATTGGGACAGATCCAAAACCACGAATAAACTATAGCATGCAATATAACTGATATTGTCTAAGTGTACAAGGAAAAAAATAAACTTTTGTAATAGACATTGCCATCCCATCGGATAACAACTAGCATAAGAAATACGCAGAAATGAAAATACACTGACCTAGCAATTGAAATTAGACATGCAGAGACAAGTGTGAAGTATCTGTGTATTAATAGTGATGTGACTGTGAGATGACTGCGAGCTATTGATTTAATTTGTTAAATTCTATTTCATTATTTTTACGATTATCTTAGTATCATAAACTCTATAAAATCCAACGGAATAAAAAAACTTTTATTAATGTTGTACATTTCCAGACAGCTTCTGTAATCTTGTATTTGTCAATTCTCGCTTTTGAAATTGTTAATAAACACAACTAGTTTCCTTCTTGATTTGCCGCATTTCCTTCCGCATAGCTTGATATTTCACCGTTCTCTGAATGTCAGACTTAGGACTTTACAGCCAAACGGAACCACGGAGGATAGATCGACAGGGGGTATTCATCACAAAGTGTAGGAAGGTGCAGCATCGTCGGAGGCAAGCACATCGCACCATTGGAGGAAGACCGACTCCATGTCCCAAGAACACCATTCTGTTGGTTTATCACCGCAGACATATTTCAGTTTGACATCTGAGTAGTGGCATGAAGGTGAAAAAGTATATCGTAGAAGGCACCTCATTAAGAGAGAACTTGACGCCCCTAGCAGATCAACAGGATAGAGATCCATATGTTGATTGATTCCAGCATTTCCAGAATTCCTCCAGAGAAAGACATTCATTGTTCCAGATGACCAGGACGACGCCAGTCTCGTTGGAATATCAGGCTAGTGCTCATCTTTTAATCACAACCTATCTCTCTCTCACCTATTTCCCCAACTAGTCATTTTCAAAATTAAAACAATTGAATTTTATTTAAATTCAACCATACTTTCGCAGTTAAGTACCATGTTGTGCATCAGTTTCATCCCCAATTGTTGCATTCATTTAATGAATATTTCAGAGATTATTCTGAGCTACAACTGATGGCACAGCGCCGGCCCACAAGAAACTGTAACAATAGTTCCACTCTTGATCATACTACAAAACTTAAGCAAACTGAACATTCAACATACACTCATAACTAAAGTGCAACAGCCTGTATTATTATCCTCAAGCAAAATACTTAAGAAAGCTCCTCAATGACCAGGACACACAGTAAAGAAGAAACGGTCATCGCTAAGCTCGACCACAACAATACAAGAGAGAATCTGATATAGACAGAAAAGATAATAACAATAAATTCTTAGCAAGAATCTAGGTATATTTATTGAGAATATTGGTGCTAATTTTGACTTATACACATTTCTTATGACGAATGCTGACAATCTATAATGAACACTTATTTAAAAATAATAAATGAGTACGAATTTCACAGTTTATGAAACTCAAGATCAACGTACAAAAATATTGATTTTTGAGTCGTAAGGAACGCCAATATGTATACACACGAGAAAAGTGCATTCCCATTTCCATTTTTCATATCCTTCAACCTTAGACAACCAACAATACTGTTAAGGTTAGCTGGTTGAGCACTACATAAGGCGTTCTACAAGTGCAATACTTTGTTCGAAACATGTCAGTGTACCAAACAGCAAAAAAATAGGAAAATATCCATGCCTCTGCGACGAATAAAAAATCGAGTAGAATAAGCCTCTTAGTATCTACAAAGCGATTGATATCATGAGAAAGTCACAAAGAGATCGTATTTAACTTTAGACATACCAAGGAAAAATCAATATTCGCCAAATGTTCATTTTATTTTACAGGTAACAGTATTTTGTAAAGTCTCTGAATCTTTTACATTATTCATTTCAACGTTACCTTCACATTTGTTACTTATCTGTTTTAATATCTCTAGTAAAACTTTATGAAAAAAATATCAGGAAGAGGTGTTTTCACTTCCATTTTTTTCGAGAATATTTTTATCAGCAAAACAATCGTAGTTTTTATTTTTAAGTGTATTATTATTATTATTATTATTATTATTATTATTATTATTATTATTATTATTATTATTATTATTATTCATTTACATATTAAAGTTAACAAGAATATTTTCTAAAGTTATATTACTAGTTTCCAGTGTGTTCAGTAAACGAAACAAAGAAAACGAAAAAGAAAGAGAATCTAAGAAATAAAAACAAGATATGCAGTGTGTGTCACTTCAATTTGCGAAAGCCATTGCATTAGTAGAAAACATGTCATATGTTTAAAATATGACAGACATATTTTGTGCACACTTAACATGACTTTGTGTAATTTAATCTCCAATTAATGCTACAAGAATTTTCTTTTATTAGAAGCATATACGATATCAAAAGAAAACGAGTTCTCTCTTCTAATACGCCGTAATATATAATTCACTATCCCTTGCTATATTCTAGGTAATCGAGAAATGTAATTTCGTAAAGGAGAATAAACATAAATGAACTAAAACATAATCAAATATAAATATCGATGAATGCTTCGGATAATATTTCAATTGGAGATATCTTCACTCTCTCTCTCGGGTAACATGTGCATGATTCTTGCATCTCTAGTTGAAGAACTTTGAGCAAAGAATAGTCATCACACACCTTACTAGAACAAATTTAACTTAAAAGTGTTAAACTGACTTACAGTGGATTTGAACCCACAACCCCACGATTTCTAACCTAGTGCCTACAACCAGGCCCGTGCTGGCCCACCGGGACACCGGGACATGTCCCGGTGCGCCCTCTGAAATATCACAGTATAAATAAAGGTACAAGTTTTTAGTAATAAATTCTTACAGTTTTATTGGTAAAGAATCCGTGAAAGGTGCAGTGTGCCCTTTACATTAGGCGCCCTTCCGAGACCACATCAAAGATGAACGATTTTATTTACTCTTCTGTATAGCATAGTTCTGTACAATAAATACACATAGTTACTATTGACGAAGAACCCGTGAAAGGTACAGTGCGCCCTCTACATAAGGCGCCCTACGAAACATCACATTATAGATAAGTAGCTTTAGTTATCCTGTATACCAGCTTTGTATAATAAATTCAAATACTGACTGGTAGTACAGAACCTGTGAAGAATACAAGGCGCCCTTTACATAAGATGCTCTGCGAAATACCACATTATTTTTTAAAATTTTATTCCTCTGTATTTCAGTTTTGTATTATGAATTCATACAGCTGCTGTTGGCAGAGAACAGGTAAAGAGTATAATCATTTACAAAAATATTATAAAGTTATATATCTATAAAACGAAACAATAAGAATAGTTCGGATAGTCAAACATACGATGCATTTATGTAATACTACCTAACACTAGTCTCTAATTTACGATTTTTACGGCATCGAAGCTTTCATAATCTTAATATGCATCCATATATCCGAGCATATTGATTGTTATTGTGTGTTTTAAAGCAGTGTTCGGATAATCAGTACCTGTTGTATTTCTGAAATACAGCTGTATTAATTTCCGTAAAATGTGGTCTTCCTGTCACCACGGCATGCCGCGTCCTCAGGTTGTTGTGGATCGAGGAGGAGGCGTCTGGGATATAGAGGTTAGCTGCGAATATACGGAGTAAGCAATCGCGGACAGACAAGGGGTGATAATCCAGCTTGAGAATTTGGTGTGAGGCTAACAACCTCATCCTGTAAAAAAAAAAAAAAAAGATTATTCAGATAAGTTCGCAGAATCCTCGGATCAGAACTGATAACTTGGCACGAACTCAGGAAAGTAAAATCGACATGAGATTTTGAACATGGAATATAAGAAGTCTCTACAGAACAGGCTTGTTAAAATTTGTAAAAAATGAGTTTAGAAATAGAGGTTGGACCTAGTGGGATATCAGGAAGTTAGATGAGAAGAAATGGAGGAGTCAAGTCGGGAAATTTTACATTTTTTACGGGTAACAAATTAAAAATTACCAACTAGAAACAGGGCTTTCCGTTCACACATGAATACGTAATATCAGCAGTTACATAGGTTGAATTTGTTAATGATAGATTTTCTTTTACTTGTTTTAAGGGTCAGTGGTGTAATATTATTGTTTTAAATGCACATGCCCCAACAGAAAATAAGGATGGCGATTAAAAAAATGCAGTTTTTACGAAAGAATAAAACGGGTATTTGATCATCTCCTGGAATACCATATGAAAATTCTGTTAGGCGGTTTCAATACGAAGGTAGGACGAGAGGGTATTTTCAAACCATTATAGGGAATAAATGTTTGCATAAGGAAGGTTGTGACAACGGCGTTACACTCGTGAACTGTGCAATATCCAGAAACCTTATCGTGAAGATAACAAAATTCCAACATCGCGAAATTCATAAATATACTTTGACTTCATCAGATGGAACAACACATATTCAAATTGATCATGTTTTAGTACTCAGGAAAGAACAGTCTCGCACAACTGATGTTCGGTCGTTCAGAGGAGTTGATTGTGATAGTAAGAGAGATACTATCATGAAATAAAGGAAATATTCAATATCTGAAAACGGAATGGTTTATAATTTTTTTTAAATAGAGGAGAGTCAGGTGAGAGGAGAGCCAGGTTGAAGTGATGAATAGATTTCTGTTTTAGAAAGTTCGGAGTGCACTAGTGTTCAAGATACTTGGTTGAAAGTAGAGATAACATTAAAATTTCAGCAAAAGAAATATTGGAGCACGCAGAAATACGTAGGAACAAACCATGGTTCAACCAGGAATGTACTAAAGTAGCAGAGAAGAGAAGACAGAAGAAACAGCGTTGGCTACAAAATATGAACGAAATAACTACGTAAAATTTCATTGTCATCTTGCAGAAGACTTCTAAAACTTTTAGAGCAAAGAAACGCGACTTTTGAAAGTTAAAATTAATTAACTTGAAGATAATAGTAAAAACAAAAACATTCGGATGCATCAATAAAAACATTCGGATGTATAAATGCATCAATGAACTTAAGAAAGGCTATCAACTTCATGCTTATATATTAAAGAAACCTAAAGGAACAGTTCTCACTGATACAGATAGCATCTTAAATAGATGGACAGATTTCTTTGACGACTTGCTTAACACATAGCCAAAAACTAATCCGCGTGTAGAAAGTGAAATGCATGCAGCATAACCGTATATTCCAGAACCTAACCAGACAGAAACAGAAATCGCTATTTAAAAAATTAAACACATGTCTCCGTGTGTAGACGAAATTCTGGTTGACTTAATTTTAGCTAGAGGGGGAAAATTGTATAGCAAGATACAAAAACTCATTCTCCTTATCCGGAACAAGGAGGAATTACCACATTGAAGAGTTCATTGTTCCAGTTCAGAAGAAAAGCAACAAAACAGATTTAATAATTATCGAGGCATTTCTCTTCTGTCGACATCCAATAAATCCTCTTAAACATTCTATTAGCAAGATTGACTCCATACGCAGATGAAATTATTGGAGATTATCAGAACGGATTTAGGTAAAATCGATCAACTATCAACCAGATATTTACCATTCGACTAATACTTGAAAAGAAATGAGAGAATACATCATCCTGGCACATCAATTATTGACCTTAGACTCTGGTAGAAGGGAAACATTGTACAATATGCTTACATAATTTGCAATACCGAAAAAGGTAGATTAATTAAGATATGTTTAAATGAATCCCAAAGTAAGGTTTGAGTAGAGAAATTCTTTTTCACGAGCTTTCACGTTGAGAATGACCTGAAACAATGAGATGCGTTGTCGTCATTATTATTTAACTTTGTTCTGGAGAACACTATAAGTAAAATCAAAGACAGCAATTAGGTCCTAGAGCTGAATTGTATTTGCCAGATTATGGCGTATGCTGATGATGTAAATTTAATAGGGAATTATAGAATAATAGAAAGGAATGCAGAAATCTTAATTAACGCTTGCAGGGATATAGGCTTAAAAGTAAATGCAGAGAAAACTAAATAAATGAAAGTTTGTCGGGATCGTAATAGTGCATTTTATGGATGCGTTAAAATACCAACTTATATTTTCTTTCGACAAAGTGGATACTTTCAAATATCTAGGATCATTATTAACAGACCAAAACCATAATCACTAAAAAATTTGATGTCAACTGAAAGCAGGGATTTCGTGCTATTATTCAGTTAAAAATCTCTTGTTCTCGCTAATTCTGTTGAGGAATTTGTAGCTTAAAATATAAAACGATAATCATGCCAGTTGTGCTCTATTTGCGAAACATGCTCACTGACTCTGAGGGAAAATCGCAGACTGAAAGTATTTGAAAGAAAGATTCTTAAACCAATATTCGAACTCCAAAAGGAACGGGAATGGGGAAAGAGGAAAACTTCATAAGGAGGAACTGCATAATTTTATACCGTTATCAAACATTGCTAGGGTTATCAAGTCTAGGAAGCTCAAATGGTCAGGTTATATAGCCAGAATGGAAGAAATTAGAAACGCTTTCGAAGTTGCAATTGGATAGGAAAATGACCGTTAGGAAGACCAAGGCGCAGATGGGAGGACAATATTAAAATGGTTCTCGCAGGGATTGAAATATAAAGTAGAAACTGGGTTCAGTTAGCTAAGGTCAGATAGGCGCGCTATATTAAGTTGTTGATACATTTAGCTTCTTTTTATTTGACAGAAATACTATTACAGGAACTAAAAAGTTTTTCTGTAATAAAGAGGGTTTCGATTCGAGGTTAGCTAAAACAAATTTGGTGGTGATTTTGATATAAAATGGCACCCACACTTTCTTCCAAAGTCTCTCTCTCTCTCTCTCTCTCTATATATATATATATATATATATATATATATATATATATATATATATATATATATATATATATATATATATATATTCCCGTTTGTATGGACGCCCTTTTAGTAGACTTGTCCACCGCCCTCATTAGTATCCCAACACGGCCCTGCCTACAACACCTCGGCTATTATTTCATTACTTCCGATATTTCCTAACTTGAGAGTTGTGTCATGAAATGATGGTCGGAGGGAGAAAGAATGGGAATAAAAGTTTGATTTTAAAAAAATAAATAAATAAATAAAACAAATTTCAGTTTGCCGAATGAAGGCTTCAGTAGACAAGTCTCGGTTAGGACAACCCTTTTGAAGAAATCTTGAGTGTGACACAATATTTATTTCTATCATAGAAACATGTGTGTCTTGATACGTATTAAATTAATTACTCTGAAATATAAAAGAAGCGTCTTGTGTGGTAAAATAATTCAAAATTCCAAGATTTTACGCTTAGTAGTGTCGGAGGCCTAACAAACAGTAAAAAATCATTCAAACCCCATTATGCCTCTCTTACGGGCTACATTTCAAAAAATCCCGTCATGTCTATAGCGTAGTGTGCAAGAATATTTATACAAAATTTCAGGATTCTATACGTAATCGTTTCAGACATGTAGTGAACAGCAAAATATCGTTCAAAACACCTTATCCTCCTATAAGAGCCAAATTACAAAAACTTCCGTCTTATCCACAGCTTCGAGCGCACGGAAAATACGTTAAGTAAATTTTGAAAGTTACATGTCTAATAGTTTCGGAGATCTAGCAAACAGCACAAAAAAATGTTCAAACCGCTTTATCCTTCCTCAGGAGTCGCATTTAAAAAAAAAATCCTTTATTTACAGTCTGTAGTGACAGAAGAAAGTTACACAAAATTTCAAGATTCTTTTCTAATAGTTTCAAAGATCTCGCGAACGACAAAAAACGATTCAAGCTCGTTAACCCCCTTTAGGGGACTCATTTCGAAAATCCCGTCTTTTGTACAGCTTAGAGCCCAACGGGAACATTTGCATAAAATTTCAAGATTCTTCGCTTAATAATTTCGGAGATCTGTTGAGGTGTCGTCAGTGAGTCAGTGGATTTACTGTTTATATAGATAAAATACCTGTTCTTTTCATAGATGTATGGGAAATATTTCAATCCCTTTCTCTCTTAGGATACGCATTTTAATAAAACTGTAATGATAATAATCCATAAGATATTCTATTTTTAACAAATTTTGGAACACCGCCTTCATAGAATACGAAATTTAATCGAAGTAGCCTGATAAAAACCCATCCCGAGGTAGATAATATCTATGTTCTAAAAGTTATTTCAAACGGGTCAGCCGTTTTCCTGACCCGGAAACTATAAATTCGGCACTATTCTTGGTAATTTTAGATATTTTATTTTCCAGCCTTTCTCACCTACCACGCCAATGAGCCCTGAACGTAAACTTCAAACAGTCCCGAGAGTGTTAATATTATCTTAGCGATTTCGAAAACTATAGATTCGTCACTAGTGTCGTTTTCGATTAATTTTACGTCGCCCCCTTCCACCCCATCCAGAGGATGCTACTGGAAGCTGAACTGGACTTACGCCAAGAATGTCAGTATTCATATCAGTGACCCCGAAAACTATTTATTCGACGTTAATATCTGTTGTTTTAAATTATTTTTGCGTCATTCCTATCTACCCTCACTCCTAGCAGAGATAGAAATGTCTTAGTCCAGTATTTTTTCCCAGATTGTAAATCATACGCATACCACGTTTGGTTGCAATAACTCCTTGCGTTTCGGAATTATGGTGGAACATACATATACAGAGAGAGAGAGATATGAACGAGGAAAGTCTTCGGCGTTGCGCTATCAGAAACTAAAGAAGTGCGTTCCTCGGCGTTCCTCTGCAAATTCCCAAGCCAGCTGATACGCTCGTTTTTGCTCAAACTTGAGCTTAAATGTCATCAGGATTGGGACCCAACAGCTAAGCGACTCCGAAAACACAGTAATCAACGATGGACTCTGATGGATTTCACAGTAAGCTCGGTCATCTTAGACATTTCTCATTCACCCATTCTCACTGAATTTGGGCTTGCAACAGTATTTGGAGTATGACTATTCATCTCAGTGACTCGGAAAACTATGAATTTGACACTAATATCGGTCGTTTTCGATTATTTTTTTTCATGACTCCCTTCTCACCCCTAGAAGTGCTAATAGGGGCTAAACGTGGACTTAAAATACATAGGAAGTGTTACTATTCAGCTCAGCGATGCCGAAAACTAAGGATTAAACACTAATATCCATCACTTTTACTATTTTCACACGTTCCAACTTCCCATACCACCTAGGAGCGCTAGGGAATCTTACCCACACTGGGGATTGCACTTGAACTTAAAGGACACGGGAATTATGGTGGAACTTATTGCCTGTCACTAATCAAGTTAGGGACCACGAAAATGATTGATTCAACAATATTATCAGTCTTATTTTATTGTTTTACATCACCCTTCCCGTCCCCAGGGGTCCTTATGGGGTCTAAACTTAGACTTAAGTGGCATTGGGTTGTCACGATATTCACCTCAGCGACCCCGAAAACTATGGATTCAAAAAAAAAAATGACTTTTTTTATTATTATTATTATTATTAATAGTCCATCTCCTAGGAGTGCTAGGGAGGGTGTCTTACGCCCACTAGCAGATCAACTTCGACTTAATGCCATCAATCAAGTTAGGGACCTCGAAAACAACGTACTAGACACTAATATCGCTTCTTTTCAATTAATTTTACATGTCACCATTTCACCCATCCACCCCTAGGGTGCTAATGGGGGCTGAACGTGGATTTAAATGGCATCGAGACTACCATCAATTAACTTAGCAACGCTGAAAACTATTAACTTGACACTGATATCGATAGTTTTCGATTATTTTTACATTTCACTCCTCTTCCCCTTCCCGGATGCTAATTGGGCTGAAATTGGACTTAAACGGTATTAGGAGTATCACAATTCATCTCAGCAACCCTGAAAACTATGAATCCATCACAAATATAGGTCATTGTCGTTTTAATAATTCACCACCCAATCAACCCTAGGTGCGCTACAGGGATCATACCACCACAGTATTCTTTCCCAGGTTGTAAATGGTATGTGTACTAAGTTTGGTTGAAATTGCACCAGGCGTTCCAGAGTTATGCTGGAACATATGTACCGTGTTATGCAAAAGTGAACTAAGCGCCAAACTTTGAAAATCCACGTAAATGCGACGATTGGTTCCTGATAAGCATTAGAACGTTTTGCACAATCGAAAAGAGAGGAAAACCAACACCTTTCCAAAAAAAGAAACATAATTTCACTTTTGATTACGGCTACATTAATGCTGGACATCAACCTTTATACGTAATTTTCTTAAAAGTATGAAAGTGGCGCTTAGTTCGTTTTCGCAGGACACGGTACATATATAAACATATACATTCTTATGTAGATAGAAGTTAGATTGATTAGCAACGAAGTTTAACTGCTGTATGAAAATCTGAATTTTCAGTTAACTGGGAATGAAAATATTCTAATTGTCCAAATCCGAAGCAAAAAAGCTATTTTATTGGCCCCTTTAAAAGGGGGGCGGGGCACTTCAAAGATGACGCTTAATTGGGAAAAGAGTCTACAAACGAGCATAATAAAAAAAAGAATTCTCCGTCTTCAGAGTATTCGTCTAGAGCAGCAATCTTTTGGATCTATGCCCGTCATGGATCTCTCATCTAGGTTTATCATCATTAAAAAAAAAATCGTTGGCCAAAGCAGCAGAATTAAGCTCATTGCCTTCAAAGGATCTACAAATAAGAACTACGGAATTCTTTATGCTTTTTTTTTTATTTTTTAATTATTAAAACTGATTTCTACATTGATAACCATTAGGTAAATTAGAAACAATATATACTTTTATTTCATATACTTCTCTATTTCTTGGTTAAATTCTGAATGCGAAATAATTTTGACATTTAATCCATGTAACAGCGTTTTCAGGATACACGGTACAAAAATAAACACTATAATACTTCAACAGTTTATTGCCTCATGTTGTTCATGTTTTACACGTAAGAGCATATTCTCACTTCGTGTTTCTCCAAGAAACATTATTTCTCCTGGCGCTGGAAGATGTTTTCAAATAGGACATTCAGGATGGTCTTTCATTCTGAAAATTATAAATAAATATTATGAGTAGCACACTATATACTACGTAAACAAATTATACACTAAAATCTCTAAACATGTTACGTAGACAGCACCATGCAAAGCCTTCCTAATGGTCTAGTTGTCAGTATGTGCGCCTTTGGTGCACAGGGTCCTGTTCTTAAATTGTACGTCAAAGTCTCACATAACCTCGATGCTGAAAAGGGCCTAAACTTCAACAACCAA
Organism: Thermobia domestica; assembly: GCF_964235325.1. Classification (NCBI taxonomy): domain Eukaryota; kingdom Metazoa; phylum Arthropoda; class Insecta; order Zygentoma; family Lepismatidae; genus Thermobia; species Thermobia domestica. The sequence goes on from NC_137464.1 coordinate 75,850,154, forward strand.
GTATCATGCAAGCTTAGGTACAATGGCGTTAAATTTTAGACACAGACTAGTCACGAATTTATGCAACAAATTATATCAGTAGAAAGTGAAATACATAAAAATAATTTATGCATATTGAATATGTAACAAATAGTTGTCAGTTTAAGATTTTTATACCTATTGATTACAAACTTTCTACCTCCACGGTAAAGACTACCCAATAATTGAAAACAGCTGAAACAGCATCGAACCCGAGTCTCCTTAAGATCAATGCTCAGCACCTATAGAGGAACTGGCATGAAAAAAAAGTAAACCACACGTCTCACGCTTATTTCCTTGTATTGATCAATCTAAGGTTTTGTAGTATTCACATAATGCGCAAACTGAATAATGACCTGATAAAATTACATTTCAGCAATGTACCCGATTTTATCACAACTTCTAGCATTCGTTCAGCAAGTATCGAACGATTCTCAAACATGTATATTGAGATAAAGATCAAAATAATTTGATTGCAACTTATGGACCTTCACTTAGCTTTCCAGTTAAGATGCTTTTAAAACTACCAGTTCGGAAATTTCGGATTTCAGAAGAAACAATTAACTTTCAGTTGAAAAAAATATTACCTGAAAAGTTGCAATAAAATTTTTAAGTGATACCAAAGAGAGGGCTGTGAAGATGAAAAATGAAATCTTTAGTTTTACGTCCCACGGTTATGCGGGTTAGGCTAAAGGAGATGGTGATGATGAGAGATGAATGAAATAGTGGAATGAAGAAAATGGGAGGAAAAGGGAGAACCCCGAGAAAACCCACGAGCACGGTGTTTGTCCACCACAAAGTCCACACGGCGCGAGCTGGGATCGAACTAGGGACCGCAAGCACCGGAAATGAATGTTCTACCACTGAGCCATCGCGCCCCCGAAGATAAAGTGGAATTAGAGAGGTTTCCTCCAAGAAAGCTTGTACATTCAGAGGTATATATGGATAAGTATTTTTCTGCTGCAATATGGCTTCTGGGATTGTCTAAAGAAAAGAAATGACAACTTCCAGAGCCTCCTAATATAGCTGTCATTGCTAACGTTACCCTCATTGTATGTTACATAGATGTTCATTTTACTTCGACCTCACTCACCCTCGCCCTCGCAGTAGCAGTTGGCCCTTGCCCTCGTTCACCCTCGCCCTTGCGAATGATATTGTCCGTCGCCCTCGCGCGCCCTCACCCTCGCTGTTGAAACTTGTCCTCGCCCTCGCGCACTTTCGCCCTCGCCGTCGAAGCTTGTCCTCGCCCTCGCGCACCCTCGCCCTCGCAGCCAAAACTTGTCGTCGCCCTCGCGCACCCTCACCCTCGCCATCGAAGCTTGTCCTCGCCCTCGCGCACCCTCACCCTCGCCATCGAAGCTTGTCCTCTTCCTCGCGCACCCTCACCCTCGGTGTCGAAGCTTCTCCTCGCCCTCGCACATCCTCGCCCTTTTCGTCGAAGCTTTTCCTCGCCCTCGCGCACCCTCACCCTCGCCATCGAAGCTTGTCCTCGCCCTCGCGCACCCTCGCCCTCGGGATAGGAGTTGTCCATTATCCTCGCTCGACCTCGCCTTCGTGCTCAAAACTTTTCCTCGCCCTCGCGCACCCTCGCCTTCATATCATTGAGGGCGAGGGTAATTGAGGGTGAGGAGGCCTCGAGAGGGCCTCCTTCGTGAGGATCAGAGCATCAATTATTCAACCTATTTGTTGAATTATTTCCTTATCGTCAGTGGCAGATCCGGGGGGGGTGATCGGGGCGATCGCTCCCCCCCCCCAGAAGAGGAAACTTCTTTATTTTATATATACAAATAAAACGCATCCCAGAGTTTGGAGCTCTTAAAAGTAGCTCTAAGTAGCAATATTACAATCCACCACCCCCACCAGAAGTCCGTCCTGGATCCGCCCTTGCTTAACATACGTTCTAAAGAAAGGAAACTAAACATATCATCGTATAACTTACTGTGGAACACCTAAAATGGAACAACTGTTACAATAGAGATCTCGGTCGATAGTGACGTTTACATCATTTATCAACAGTATCCAATGCCTTTACTTCAAAATGTTCCTTGAATTACGATGCAAGCATAAGTATTCAGCCACACAAGGGCGGCTCTCATGAGGGTGAGGGTGAAATCAAGGTTTGATGAGTGGCGGCATAGTGACTGCCGCGGAATATCTGTCAGAATTTGACGGTCAACACGTTGGCCATCCCTGATGTATGTAGCGTAACTGAGGAATATGAACAAAATCAAAGGGAAAGATCTAAAGAGCTTAATTTTGAAACTCCGTCAGCAAACAAATAAAATACTTCAGAACACTATTGTTGAATTATCACTCGGAAATATATACCCACTCTAACCTATAACATGAATGACTTCATTGATTTGAGTGTGAATCTGAGTTAATTGGTATTTTAAAATATAAACTGAAATGTGTCAATGTGCTTGTAAGGTTAATTTCGATGCTCAAATATTGTTAATATTCACCACTAATAGAGATACATTTGTCCTACCTTAACAATGTTAACGTTTTTAATTATTTTCAATAATTGCCATAAATGTGAAACTTTGTCTCAAGAAACTACCCTAGGGGCTAATTTGTGCACTTTATCACTTTGGTTTTGGTTCATTTTTGGCAGCTATCATTGCTGGAAAGTTTATTTTCAGTAATTCCCACAATTATGAAATGATACTTTCAAACGTTGTCTCAAGGATTCCTTACACTACAAATACGTAAAGCCAATAAAAAATGAAATCTTTAGTTTAAGATCCCACTATTATGCAAGCTAAATGCTAAAGGAGACAGAAGTGAATGATGAAAGAAATAGTTGAATGAAAATGTGGTAGGAAACTGGAGAATCCCCAGAAAACCCACGAACACGATGTCCTCCACCACGAACTTACTTGGACGGGAATCGAACATGCGACCCTTCGAACAAAGGTAATTTCTCTATCGCTGAGCCACCGTTCCTCCCTAAATGGCACGCTCAGAGCTTTGCACCTCCAGGGGCCTTGGAAAGATTATCGAGCCTAAAATGATTTAGCACTGACTTTTATAAATCCACCAATTCAACAATTAATAATGTCGTGCAAACTTTAAGATTGTAGTAATGGAAGAAAAGATGAAATCTTTAGTTTAGCGCCCCAGAGTTATGTAACTGCTAAAGGAGATGGATGAAATTGCAAGTGAATGATGATGAAAGAAATGGTGGAACGGGAAAGTAAGAGAACAAACCTTTATTTTCTTTAGCACAAATAATTAAATGTGTAGATTAATTGATTTCCAGAAATTTTATTATAATTAGCAATTAAAAACTGAAAGGGCGATCACAAACTTTTCTTGCCCAGGACCTCGCAACAATTTGTTACACGCTGCCATACATCATTAAAACAGGAGTAGAGTGACTGAATTATTTTGCTCTGTGGTTGAAAAGTAATAACGCAAAACAGACAATTATTGACTTGAAGAGATAGGATAGTTTAAAAATTCTGACTGGGGAATAAAATCTTCATTTTTACGTCCTACGATTATCGCAGTCTTGTAGCCAACCTGGAACGAAAGAGATTCAGCCCACTGAAGATTCTTTGCGAATATCATTTCAATGTGAATTTCGAACAAAGATCTAAGCTTACCTTCATGCTTACGTTACGTCAAACAACTAACATATAAGGTGGAAATTATTCAACTTTTTTCATAAGATGTAATCCAGCTGACTAATTAAAATTTTATAAGCTTTATATGTTATATGTTGATTGATTAAATGTTGCACCTGATAATATTTAAATATGTAGTCGTTACTGCTTGTTACATAGTATTAGCGTGTGTAATAGTTGTATGGGGGAGAGGAGTATTTAAACGCTAATATTCTAAAGTGAAATATTTACATAAAAATTAGGATAATTAAACATTTTCAATAACTCCCTCTTAGACTTCGACTCTGGTTATAGGTCGATTATCGGTGATTACTGAAAGTTAATGATATTGAAATATACAAAGGAAGTTAGTATACTGTCTAGCAAGCATGTCTGCTTTGCAGCAAGTCTCAGGTTCGATTCCCTTGAGTGAAGTTTGAACGCATTATGGTGGTTCGGATCCTACCATAAACTATAGATTCACGTACCATTTAGCATCGGCATCGGTGATGAATTATAAAGGGACATTAACTCTAATACGTCAGAATACAGACAGATCGACTGATTCCCAGATATTCATAAGTAAAACTTATATTTTCCAAAACAGCAAAACAGCACGTTAGTAGAGTGCTATTTTTTTCTAAATATAGATCATGAACGGTTTGAAATTATGTTTATTCTGTTGTGTGAGAACGTTTCTCTATAGTTAGAATTGAGGACATCTTCGAAAGTTCCCCTTCGGGAGGATGAACACTAAGAATCATGAAATTATAGGTGTAAATCTGAATGCAGTTTTACCCACTTATCTCAATAGTAATCTATGTAAATGCAAGGTCACTTGACAGGTCCAAATGTAAGGTCACTTGACCAAAGGCTTAGATAATGTCCCCACAACCTCCACGATGCGGGGCCACCAACTCCAGGGATGTAAAATATATAGAAAATGTTTAGAAAGTAGAGGCGAATAACTAGGGGCTGCAGCGGGCAGGGGCTGTGTTGCAATAATAGACTATAAAAAACTTCCTACTCAAGTCCTAAAATTTCACACGGCGTACACCATAGTCTTAAAATTTTCACAGAGTATACGCTAGTCTTAAAAATTTCACAGGTTATATATGCTAGTTTTGAATATAGTACTACACGCCTTGAAGCAGAAAATATGCGCAAATGACTAAGATTGAGCAATACACCTTCGTATACTCTCGACTACACCCCTGAATATATGCTTTTATTTTCTTAGTTTGCTTACATACGTGTGACGAAAATCTGGGAGGAACGCGACCACCCAAGCCCCTCGTTACGACGCCCATGATTAGATGAACCATAGCCGAATACTTCAGGTAGTTTTGTTTCTTTATTTCTAAGTTTTCCTATGCTTTGCTGACTAAATATCAGTTGTCAGGGAGCTTCAAAACTTGCGATATAGAACCAAATCATTCTATTTTAATATCCTATTTAGCGAAAAAAAAAATAATAATAAAAACGTCGATAATGAAGGATAACAGATCACAGAAAGAAGCCTACTGGACGCCCAAAATAGTCTCCCTTTTCAAGACTGTGCGCTGCATATTCTTACACTATATTAAAAACGCTTTCAAAGATACCAATCTTTAAAAAAAAAAAATAAATAAAATAAAAAAATAAATCTTTAGTTTAACATCCAACGGTTATGCCATCGATGGCTAAAGGAGACTGATGGAATTGCAAGTGAATTATGATGAAAGAATAGGTGGAATGAGAAAACTGGAGGAAACGGGAAAATCCCAAGAAAACCCAAGTATACGCTATCGTCCTCCACGAACTCACTTGGCCTGGGATCGAACGAGTGACCCCTGAAACCAGAGATTGGCTGTAGCACTGAGCCAACGTACTCACGTCCAATAATACCAATCGTGTTAATCGTTTAATTGCAATAAATATTTTCGTTTTTAGTTTTCTATGGCCATCTATGAACCAAAGTCATTCCATCAAGTCTTTTTCCATCTGATCTACTGCATTCTGATGGTTCTCTCATTGATTATGTTTGTTCAGATATCAGCGCTCTTGTCATTTACTGCTGAATGACGTGAGTGACTGTCTGTCTGTCTACCAACACTCTTTAAACATGACAGTGTAGTGGACACTTCTTATCTAAAACGTCTCCAGCACAGGGAGGGCAACAATGAGGCACACTTACTTCTTAATGTAGCGCTATTTCTACCTGGAAACTTTCATGGGAAAAATCAAATATTATTCTTATTTGCATTATTATTTTTAATAATTATGTATGTACACACGAGAAATTGTCTACTGCAATTAATTGAAAGAAAAAATACGATTAATGTATAACCTTGCTATGACACTAACTTTTCATCTAGGGGACATGGCAGATAATATTTTAAATTTTGCCTCTCTCCAAAAGAGGTCAAACAGCAAACTCCAAAACAGTTGCTTTTAAGGAAATTTGTCCTCCTCCCTCGCGTGCCCTCGTTCTCCTGAAGGAAGTTGTCTCTAGCCATCGTGCACCCTCGCTCCCGCAGTAACACTTGGCCCTCACCCTCGTTCACCCTCGCCCTCTTCGTCGAAGCTTTTCCTCGCCCTCGCGCACCCTCACCTCCGCCATCGAAGCTTATCCTCGCCCTCGCGCATCCTCACCCTCTCTGCCGAAACTTGTCCTCGCCCTCGCGCACCCTCGCCCTCTTCGTCGAAGCTTTTCCTCGCACTCGCGCACCCTCACCCTCACCATCGAAGCTTGTCCTCGCCCTCGCGCACCCTCGCCCTCTTCGTCGAAGCTTTTCCTCGCCCTCGCGCACCCTCACCCTCGCCATCGAAGCTTGTCCTCGCCCTCGCGCACCCTCGCCCTCGCGGCCAAAACTTGTCCTCGCCCTCGCGCTCCCTCGCCCTCGCGTCACTGTAGGCGAGGGAACTTGAGGGTGAGGATGCCCTCGAGAGGGCCACCCTCGCGAGGGTGAACATCTCTGGTATGTTATGCCGAATGGGTAGCCCACAGCATCACACCTGCCGTTCGGTCACTATGACAGTCGACAAAATATACTGACATATTGCTCCTACCGCAATAGCATTTCACAGGTATACGATCATCACATTAGGACAGGCTGCAAGGGAATGTCTGAAACCATGACCGTCTGCTACTCAGCACGCCAACGACGATATTCACGCAATCATTGTAGCCTGTGTCATTTGTGATTGCGGGTGAAAAAAAAACAAAAAAAAACGCAAATATATGCGTGTCGCTTATCCAGCGTTCAATAAACGCTGTCGAACTGTCGATCCTGACAATGCACACCCGTTACCGTCCGTCATGGTCATGAGGACAACATATTTACTATCCCACATCAAACTACGCTCGAGCACACTGCTCTACTGCATGACTAACGAAATACTGTTTCTTGCCTTGTAACAATCTCACGACAATGGGTTGCGCATGCGCGGTACAGCTGCACATTCACTTCGGTTCAATATAAATGAATCAACCCCTGTAAGTGGTGTGTCATATTTTAGCTACCGGATTGTTCAACTTTAGACGCACTTCAATATTATTCCTTCTTGGTATCGCGTTTTTCACAAACAGTGGTGTATATTCTCGAGTGTTAGATCCGTTACTATACAGCACCAAAAAAGTAAAACGTTTAAGACTGGAAATAGATTGATGATGAGACTCAATTTCTCCAAAACTATTCTCTTCAGTGCTAGAAGACATGATAAGAGTTTAAATGGATAACAATCTGGTATAAAAATTAAGGATGAATGCTGATAAAGAAATAACTTTCGCACTTAAGTAGTATATGCATCACTACTACATGTACCTGCGTCACTGTTAGAAATGTGTATGGCACCGCTAAAAGAAGACAAGAATAGATACTATCTGCTACTTAACAATGCAATTTCTTTCAGATCTACAGCACATAAATAAACTATCCATTTTTATTGGCAACCAGAAGAAAAAACTATCAACCTTTATTGACAACGAATGACATCTTTTAGCGCCATAAAAATTAGTTTTCCTCGATTTTCTCGAAAACTGCGCATCGGAATTTCTTAAGTATCTTATTTTGTTTGGCTTGATACCATCTATCGATTAACAGATGTTTCATCTCTGGACACTAGCGTAGTTAAACAAAAATTAAAGTTTTTCATACTGACGGAAGGATTACACTTTACAGTCCCTTTTAGCACCCAGAGTATATGAGAATGTGAATCCACTGCTTAACCAGGGATCCAAACATGAGCTCCCACCAGGATCTCCTGCGCCGAAAACGCGTAATGAAAAGCCTGATAAGGGTATACATCTAGATCAGTTTCATCTTCATAGATGGCTTGGTTATCGTACAGCATTAATTGTTAGGTTTACATAAAAAATATCGTATGTTTTTCAATTTTCTCGAATCCTACGCATGAGGTTTTACATTCGCCGGTATCAGTTTATTCAGCTCAGTGAGATTATCAATTGTTAAATGTTTCATGCTCGAACATTTTTCCCGTTCAACGCGGATACTGTTGTAGAATTAATCTATACGTTTCAATAGTTCCTACTACATTCGTCAGTACAACTGAGTTACTTGTAGATAAATAGTTTCATTTCTTCATATGGCATTTTGCACTTTTGCGTGTACATAGCTGACGAATGAGTCACAAATGCTAATAATCAGAAAACTCTTACAATGAAATACTAAATTCTATAAAGAATTTACAATGAAAACCTCCTTACTTGAAAATCTTCAAAGCGACACATAGCTTCTAAAATGAGCTGTGGAACTACTGCTGACTGATTTTGCATTTACATGATTTGTTAAGCAGATTGACAGTATTGAAAGCTGCTTATGACTCATTAAGGTGATTCTGAGTTGAGAATATATACAATTATACACGTATAATAATAATAATAATAATAATAATAATAATAATAATAATAATAATAATAATAATAATAATAATAATAATAATAATCATAATAATACTGACATACACAAATTATACAATTTTGAGTGATTTTTTTTAAAAAATACTCAGTTGCTGAACTGAAAAATTAGTTTTTGCCTGATCTTCGGACTGTTAGTGCTTGTGTGTTTGGGCAAATTGTACACTATGTGAGCAGCAGCAGAACGGCAGTGTGCAGCAGACGGTGATGGTGTAAAGTGAACGACCTTTCTGATTTTCAAAGAGGATAAATTCTTGGCGCTGTTATGTGGTGTGAATTACAAGTATTGAGTGTGCCGCGAGGGCAGACTCCAAGGTATTGAAGGGTTACAAAGCTCACGGCCAAACCACATCAGCAAAGAGAAACAATGGTCGGGAGAAAATCTTCAGGGACAGGTCCAGCGGAACATTAAAGCAGATCGACAATTTGAACAGTCGTGTGACTGCGGTGTAATTGACGGAGGAACTCAAGCAGCACCTCCCACAGCCTGCATCCACAATTAGAGTCCGCCGCAAGTTACAAGTGCATGACATGGACATACTGGGTCGGGTTACACAGGGGAAATCTCTGATAAGGAACCATAACGCTATAGCACGACGCCAGTGTTGCCGCTAACATACAACATGGCCCGTTGATGATCGGAAATGTGTGATTTCGTTCACCTTATTTCAAATAACGGTCCGTGTTTATATGTGGCGGACGCCCAAGTAGGTTATGATTTGCAGTATCTCCACTCAATCGTGAAATACGGTGGCGCCTCTGTGATGCTGTGGGCCGCAATATCCTCATTTTCAGTGGGTTTTGTTTGATGATACTTATCGGTCGCATCACTGTCCATGATTATGTCGCTATTTTAGGGGCCCATGTGCATCCTATCGTCCAGATGTTGTTTTCGGGTAATGATCCCATAACTCCAGGATGATAATGCGCCTATTCACACAGCTGAAGCTGCAGTGGTGTAGTTTGAGGAACATCGAGATGAAGTTTAGCACCTTCCCTGGCCTGCTTAACTCCCGGACCTAAACACAATTGAACATCTGTGATCCGTTTTATAAAACGAATCTGTCACAAATATCCACCTCTATTTTTCTCTCTGGGGGGCGCGGTGGCTCAGTGGTAGAGCGTTCACCTCTGGTGCTTGGGGTCCCGGGTTCGATCCCAGCCTCCGCCAAGTGAACTTTGTGGTGGACAAACACCGTGCTCGTGGGTTTTCTCGGGGTTCTCCCGTTTCCACCCACTTTCTTCATTCCACCATTTCACTCATCTCTCATAATCACCGTCTCCTTTAGCCTAACCGGCATAACCGTGGGACGTAAAACTTAAAGATTTCATTTCATTTTATTTTTCTCTCATGGAACCGAGTGATAATGCACTGAACGTACCGTGGACCAGAAAATGGTGTAATATTCCACTTGTTATCATTCACGACTTCTTATGACTCCATTTCACGTTGCATCAGAGCTGTCCCGAGAATGAAAGTTGCCCCAATGCTATATTAATCTGGTAAGTTGCATTTTTTTCTGGGCACCCGAAGGATATTTTTCCAAGTGGAGGCAAAATTCCAACAGACAAGTCTATTTTCGAATACACGCACACTTTGATGCAGGCATGTACTTAATACATTATATAAAACAACAACTATTTACGCACAAATCCTTATTATCTACAATAAATAAACCATAGTATTATAGTATTTAAATATATTAAGTATTATAGTGTGTGGCAGCAATTTAGTATGTTTTCTATATCTATTTCCAAGAGCTGGGCACCCGAAGATGCAGAAGGGAGCAACTGCCCCTCTTGCCCTACCGCGGGCGGCGGCAATGCATATAGATAGATAGGGAGAAAAAAGATGGATGGATAGATAGATAGGGAGAAAAAAAGATGGATGGATAGATAGATAGGGAGAAAAAAAGATAGATAGGGAGAAAAAAGATGGATGGATAGATAGATACTTAAGATAAAAAGAAGTTTGCGAGACATAATCATGATGGCATCCATAATATAAAGCGAGGCCAAGTCTGTAAAGACCCCTTCTAATCTGAAAATGAGTGATTGCATATAATTAATTATCTAAAGGGTGGAGCGGAGTATCGAAACATTTTGATTTATTTACTTCAGGCACATTATTTTACGTTGGTAAGCTTGTGACTATGCTATTCTCTTCCCACAATTTTGTCATTTAGAAGATATGGAAGAATGATCAGATGAACAAACACGTATAAATCATTCTACAAAACCAATGATTACTTAGAAGCAGAAAGGATGCGAGGTTATGATGACATAGTTTCCACTTCGTTGTCATCACAAGGTCCCGGTGTCACGATGGCTGAGTGGTAGAACGCTCAACTTTGATCGTGGTACTCTGGTTCGATCCCAGCTGCCATTAAGTGTATTTTGTAGTGGACAAACACCGTGTGCATGGGTTTTCTCGGGGTTCTCTCACTTCCTTCCTCCACAATTATCATTTATTTCATCATCACAGTCTCCTTTAGCCTCGGTGCATAATCACGGGACGTTAAAACTATAAAAAAAAGTTACTCTCAGCTCGCTCAATAAAGACCTAGGTCCAGGATTTTGAAACAACGTGTTCAGCACTAAGCAAGATGTATTCAGGACGAAAGCAAACTATCCGAACACCAGAAATTGTCAGTCATCAGAACCACTCTCTTGTTGAGGTCACAGTGCTCTGCAAGGCGATATGCTGTTTCATTGGGTTTCTCACGCCACACTTTAAGAAGAATATTGTTTTAAGATTTACATTTTCATCCTTATAAAATTCTCAACCTAGATCTTTACTACGTAATCTGATGGGACTTGTCATGGTACCAAGTTGAAAGAGGAATCGGAACTCTCGTCTTGCAACTTTTACATAATTACTGTCTTTGTAAACTGATTTTACTCGTACGCTGTTCATCTGACCATTTAACCATGTCGACTAAATGGCACATGGAGCACGGAGCATAATTGCAATCTCGCTACTGTATTATGATGTACAAGAAATATATAAATCAAAATATCCCGTATTTGATGAGTATATAACTAGGCATTATGGAGGGAGACAATTTTGAATTCAGAGGGAATATGTGACGTGTGTTAGGCTGGCTTTTTTCCCAGAAAGTAAAATGTAAAATTATTCTTAACTTTCTATGATTTGTTTAGAAGAAATGGACCAAAGCATAACATCACTTCGCAAGTTTCTAAACTTTATATATATATATATATACTTTCACTGTCTGATGCCGTATTTTTGAGAGTTTATATTACTATTCTTTTGTGCTATATTATAGTGTTTCTATAGTCGTCTGGTATAATATTGAAGGTTTTAATAATTAATCGATTCTTACGTATCACACATCAAATCTAGAAAAATACTGATATGACGAATTCCACAGAATGCACGGCATAATAACAATATTTATAGAGATTCTGCAATGAAAGGGTTTTCCAAGGCATGCATACCAATCCGAGCACCAAACAGAAATGTAAAATAACGTAAAAGACATGCACTCACATATAGTATTATTATGGGGAAATGTGCGCCAGAATTAAGTTATACTTAACATAAATCTATTTAATGTGACTTTCTTACAGACTATACACTAAGTAGTAGCAAGATTACAGAAGCAACTACAAATGCATTAACTAAAACATTTCACAGCACTAACATAATTATATACAAACTATTGCTGTGCAAAACTAGGACGTTTATAACGAATGATGTTACATGTCAGACGGTTAACTGTACAGTGAGTTTTTTGCTCGTGCGTGCCTGTTAGCGTCCTGCATTGAGAACTGAAACCAGAGCGATTTTCGTGGAGAAACGTATTCTCAACACCCTCAAATGATATAGGAGAGCTTTCTTACTTTCGTCGTATGCAAGAGAGCTTCAATTGGTTATTTCAGTTCCGTTGCTTTCAGTATACAACACCTGGGATACTCGCTATCAGAAATACCTCACGGCAGTAGCGTAACGCAAAAATGTCGCCCCCTTCCCCCCGCAGGATTATTTTTGGGCCCCCCTTCCCATACCCATTAACTTCCCACTATATTATATCCCTGTAGAAGACAATGGTTAATAAATTCATGAAATATAATAAAATTATGATTAAAATTAATACTCACCGAAAAAGACAAAAATTATTTTCCCTTAACCTTCGAGTGCTAAAATGATTTTTTAAACTGATGTTGCTAGAATGGATGAATTTTCACCCAGAGCATATTTTTCTTTCCTAAAGTAAATAATGTTGTTCAGGGAAATGGATATTCCGTATTCAGCTCTTTTTGTAGCCTATAGCTCTTGGCATTTGCTTCGCGGTGGGCCCCCAATTACGCCACTACCTCACGGGTTTAAAAATAATCAAGAACAATACACTATTGTATTATATGAGTAAAAAAATGAAGAAAGCTTCCCACTGCACAGTAAACTGACCCAATGATTCCAATCCACCAAAACTAAAAAAGTAAAATAAAACTATTTCATAACTCACTGAATGCCTATTTACTGAATTAACATCAGAGGAAAAATACGTTGAAAACACTAGGCCTGAAATCCTCTCCAGATTATTTTAAACATTTCTCTTCCATTAAAATTGATTTAGTGCGCCCAGAATCAAAGACACTACTACATATTTTCATATATACGCAATACATACATACATACATAAAAGCCAAAGTCCATGTCGGTAAAAAAAAGACAATAAATACTTACAATTTAAGAAAATCAAATGCTCTTCCTTCTTCTCCTTTGTCAAGATCATTTAGCTGCTTCATTTCCTCATCAGACAACTCGAAGTCAAAAATCTACAAACCAAAATCCGTATTATACATTGTTATTTTAAATATACACTATATACAACAACAAAGAATTTAATGTTGTGCGCGAGCGTTTCTCAAACTGTGTTCTGCGGATCACAAGATCACTCTTAGACTGAACACTGATCTAAAAGACATAGAAAAAATAAAAAATAAGGTAAGCTGAGTACCACAAGTAGTTGAAAGTCAAACAGATATACAATTTAATAAGTAAAGATTAGTCAAATTCTAATAGCTTATATAGATATAATAGAAAAAGTTCCCATTTTTCGCATGAAGAGAATATAGTTTAACGAATACATTTATACCCTCACGCATGTTACCGTTCGTAGAACACTTTTTCTAAATCTAAGGAAATTTGATATGGGAATGTTAATAAACCACTCTACACTTTTTTCTTCCTTTTTAGATCAAATATTAAAAAATAAAAATAAATAAATTTTAAGAAAACACGTGTTTATTTTAAATGAAAAGTTTAAATATCCAATTTTAAGAATATAACTCTAAACAACTAAAAATCTGCACAAAATATGCGGTCATAAAATAAAAATAAAACCTATTGTCACAGTCAATGCCATGTTTTGATATAGTGATATTCCAATACGTATCTATTACATACTATGTTTTCTTTCATTCAGATGCGAAGGAACTGTTAAAAATGGCATCAAACGAAGAAGTCCTCCGTTCACACATTGTTAAATTCTACGAAAAGAATCACGACTTGGGAAAACCATATTCTGTGAAGCACTTTGTTGCTGAAGGGGTTTCAAACCGAATAATTTATGCGATACTTAAATCCGGAACACTAGAACGAAAAGCAGGAATTGGTCGTAAAGCATCTATTACGACGAAGAAAAATCAACAAAAATTAAAGAAACTTTTTGAAAATAAAGACGGCATTAGTCAGAACGACGCAGCAAAAACATTTGATTGTTTACAATAATACATATCTAAAACGTTAAAATCAATGGAAATCGAAGCCTGGAAAAAGGAGAAAGCTCTATCTTATATAGACGCTCAAATAACAACTATGAAATCAAATTGTCGTTGAGTGGTGCCGAAATTGCAAAGGAAAATCGGTTGTTTGGATAATGAAAATTACTTTAGCCTTTCTAAATCTCAGATGCCCGGAAATGACTTTATTATTCCTCAGACAAAGAACACGCTTCTCCTGATATGAAATATAAAGGTAAACAGAAATTTGAGAGCAAAGTGATTCTTTACTTAGTCGTATCTGACAGAGGTGTTTCTGAGCCTTATTTTTAAGCCTAGTGGGTTAGCAATCAATCAGAATGTGTACCTGAAGCATTATCTTCGCAAGTTTTCTTACAGGTTTTCTCTGTAAGAAAATATCATTCAGACAATAATTTTATTTTCTGGCCTCACGAAGCCAACTCTCATTATGAGAGAAAGGCTCAGGAATACTTCATGCCACAACACATCTCTTTTGTGCCCAAAAACAAAAATCCAACTAACTTGCTCCAGTGTTGCACTTTTTTTTTTTTAGTACAAGAAATACAAGCTAGGCTTCTTGAATTGTAATATGAAATCTTTTAGTTGTTAGACTTATGTTTAAATTTAACACGTTTCATGACGAAAGTATATGACACGTTGATCTCAATCTAAGTGTGAAATCAGAACCATATGAGCTTTCATAAGGAATTTCTCTCGTGTTTCCACTGTCAAACGTGGAACATTAATCAGATTCAATGGGGTTTCTTCAGTGGTTAAACAAACTAAGACTTTCGATTTATATTAAAAAATTTAAGATTAGATTTCTGAGCTTTCGGCATCTAAGGCCATGTTAGCCCGTCACGTTTGAGAGATGACGTCCTTCGGCGAGCACACTATCAGGGTAAAGGGAAGGAAAAAGGAGAAGGAAGCGGCCTGGGACCTATATGTTACGTACCACCCCGGCATTTGCCTAGTGTGAATTAAGAAAACAGGAAAACCTCATTCGGGATGGCTGGCCTGAAAAAGCGTTTTACACTTTTTCGACCGAGTGTCCCCACCGGAAATCGAACTCGGGACCGCTCACACCGAAGACGAGAGCGTTAGCGACTACGCTACGCTACGCGATTTATGTTAAAAGTCTACATGGTGCAACACCATATATACATATTATAGCGAATATATTTATATTTCAACTCACCTGAAAATTTTCCTTTATTCGTTCAGCGTTGGTGCTTTTGGGAATAACAACGATACCATTCTGTGCAATGTGTCGCAACAAAATTTGCGCAGGTGTTTTGCCATACTTCTGAGACAAAGACACAACAGTTGGGTCGCTTAGAAGGGGAGGGACTTTAGGTTCCCTGTAAAGATAACAGAGTACAATATGTAATAATCATTAAATTGTACTACCAATTGTATGAAACTTATATGCAATTTCTGATTTTCAGTTTGCCCAAGATGACCTGTAATTCAGTACAAGGTTTAAGAAATATTTTACAGCATATTTGGTCATAATCAGCATGTCATTTAAAGAAGCAGAACTTCGCTATCCCAATTTATATCGAAAGCACATTCTTTTCTTTAAAAAAAAATGAAAGAAAGAAAACTACGTCTAATATTTAAAAAGCTTACGCAGAATGAGTTTTGTTAAAATATGCATAAAATATTAATATACAAAAAAATTCCATTGCAACTGGCGCAAGTGTTGTGAACTTACTGGAATTTCAATAACGTATTGAGGTTTCAACTTTGGCTTTTAATTCACTCGATAAAGCCTTATTAATGGACTCGGTGCAATACCGTCATGGCTACTATTTACTAAGGCAGTGGCTAACAACACACTATACTGAATACCCACAACAACGTGACAAACTTGGTTTTTTTAAGAAGTCTAGTTTATCAAAACTCCTACGTATATTGTGTTTACCCTGTCCATCCGGGACGCAAAAGAATCTCAGGGTTGACAGTTAGCAGCCGTGTTCTTATCTACAGCTGATATTCAAACCAAAAGTGGTAATATATAGTGGCGGATCCACAGGATATGATCAAGGGAAGGGCTAAACTATAGTTTGCCGCTTTATCCAGTGTAAAGCAGAATTGAAGCCCTTTTTATCCAGTGTATACCTGAGCGTCAAGAGGGGCTATAGCCCCTATAGCTCCCCTAGGATCCGCGCCTGTATTATATATATATATATATATATATATATATATATATATATATATATATATATATATATATATACCTGGTGCGTCATTAATAATGTCAAACCTTGATGACGGAGAAACCAAAAGAGAGAGAGAGAGAAGCGAAACTTTGCACGAAGCAACTATACAAAGGGGCACATTGGAAGACGTATTATTTGACATCGCCGGATGAACAGTGTTGCCATCCCAATATAAAGTTATGATTTTTTTAAATGGAACAACCTAAATTGTATTTCATAATTGAATTCAACACTAAAAAGGAAGACGAAAGATATGCCTCCCGCAGGTCAGTGTTGCAAACTTCTCGAGAAATAACGTTAAATATGTGTCACATTTAAACGCCTTTTGCACACACAGGGAGTGAGGGACACACTAGTTTTGCACAATAATTTAAATATTGGCCAGAACGGTTTAAATTGACACCAAGTTTAGATGGATCCGTTAAACAGTGTTGACATAACAGAAAAGACAAAAGTCGAGTTTGGATATGGTGCAATAACTCGAAAAAGGCCATAAGTACATTACCGTTTAAAATGTATAGGATAATTTGGTATGTCATAAGAAGGATTCTCACCTTTATTTGAAATCGATAAGTCAAGTACTTACCGAGATATTCGGAATTTTGAAAAACCTGACAGCGTTACCAACTTCTACAGCGCAAAATTCTCAGCAATATTCCGGTTTTAACGTTGATCGCTATACAACAAAAAGAGTAATAGATACAGAGACGCGATTTTCTGCAATTGGTTAAGCATCCCAAGAATGCATTACATCTCCATCCTTAAGTCTCTACTAAAACCAGAAACGGTAGAATCCATTATGACTTTCGATTTCAATACTGACCTACATACAGCAAAAACGCTAAGAGATACCTAGAAGTAGTTTTATGGAATCGATTCAGCGTTCTAAGAAGGTTTCATCTTCTCTCTTAGCCCCTTATTCAAATTGGAAATAGAAATCAATGTCTTCTGGTTTTAACGTTGATTGTTAATAAGTAAAAATGATAACAGATAACAAAAAATAGCTTTCTGTAATGAATGGAGTGTCTCAAGGATATATTCCATCTCCATCCTAATTTCACTATTAAAACCGGAAGTGGTAGAAAATCAACCACTTTCTGTCTTAACGTTGATCGCTAAAGAGTGGAAATGGTAGTAGATAGAAAGAAGCTGTTTCCTGCAATCGATTAAGCGTCTCAAGAATACATTTCATTTCCTTCTTTAAGTCTCTACTAAAACCAGAAATGACAGAAATCCATAACTTCCGGTTTCAATATTGATCCACACAGACCAAAAACTCTAACAGATTGCGGGAGGCGGTTTTACGGTATCGATTTAGAGTTATAAGACTAGGCAGCTATCATCTACTCTCTCAACTCCCTATTTAAACCGGAAGTGGTAAAAAAATCAACCACTTTCGGCTTTACCGTTGAATCTTATAGAGTGAAAACGGTAACAAATATGCGAAACGCTGTTTTCTGTAATCAATTAAGCATCCTAAAATTATATTCCATCTCTACTCTAATCTCTCTACTGAAACCAGAAGCTGCAGAAATCAACCACTTCCAGTTTAAATTTGATTGTTATAGAGTGATGAACGATAACAGATCGTGAGACGCGGTTTTCTGCAATCGATTAAGCGTCCAAAGATACATTTTATCTCCACTCTAATCTCTCTACTAAAATCGGAAGTGGTATGAACCTACTACCACTTCCAGTTTAAATAATAATTGAGAAAGTATCACATCTTACAAACCAAACTCTTTCACTTGGTGCACATGTGACACTGCTACTTACTATTTATTAACAATAGTACGATAGGCACGCAGCTCTGAAAGACAAACTTGGGCCACGCTGACCTGTGTACAAGCCCACAAAGATAGTTATTACGTGTAATGTGCACGAAAGGTGCGAAGAGCACTGAGGAAACAAAAGGCTCAAGACACGCTTGCCGAGGAGAGTCCTCTTCTGTGATTGGTCAATTTATACAAAAGGCGTAACTCTGCAGTTTGTTCCCACGAGAATATACATGAGAACGAAGTTTCTGGTAACTAAGGAACAATAAGGTCTTTATTTTCCACTGCACGTGTTGCAAAAATTATCAGAATGAAGGCTCCACGGAGTCGGCACTAAAAGTAGTGAAACGCAAAAGCTGTATATGCAGTTCTTCAAGAAAGGAAATTTTGAGGAAAATAATTGTAAAAAGAGGAGTCCATATGTTGTTTTTTTTTTCCCCTAATTTTACGCCCCAAATGTTGGTCTTAAAGCAGTGGTGCCCACCCCCCCCTTATGTCCATGACGCACCCCCCCGCAATTGTCTATCCATAGGTATTCTTCCATGAAAAAAAAATCTTTTCGATTAATTTTACCCCCCCTTGCCAAACATATTTATATAGATTTTTACCCCCCCCCAAATATTTCAATGACGCAGTTTGCGTCATAGCCCCCCCCCCCTTGTGGGCACCCCTGCTTAAAGTGTCATTACAAGTGAAGTCATATACAGTGTTAAACAGGTGACTTTGAACGTAAAACGAGTTATTGTACCCAGTCATTGTCATTATCGTTATTGGTATAAGCAAAAATTCTGTGAATAAAATAATCAGCAATTACCTCAGTTTTCATAAAGTTTCCTTTCGATGGTTGCTGAAACGACTAAATTTTGATCAGTGAAAGGCATAAATTGTGATACATCGAGAACTGTTCCCTTGATACAAACGCACACACCCCCAAAGAAACGATTGCATCACATGATTACGACGAATAATATGCATACTACTACGTGCCTGAGACAAATACAGTTCGCGGCAATGGAAACATGCAAATGTAATCCTCGATCTCTTTTCTTCTGAGAAATTCGGCATAGCTATGACAATGGTATTTTGGAACCACAAAGGTGTTGTGTTATATAGACTCCTTAAAAAGACGAGAAACCGTATATGCTGACTACTACTCCTCGCTACTTTCAGATAAACTTCGAAAGATCATACATAAGAAACGTACAGGATTGTAGACGAAAGATATGATTCTCCTATGCGATTAGTAGAGAAGACATATATGGACAACGAAACTGCAGCATTTATTGTACAATTACATTGGAAGGTACTGTTACAGTTACCCTAGTCTTGGTTTTCATAGTTTTGGCCCTTTGAGGACGAATGATAAAAAGTTTAAAGATATTTGTGCAATCTTCAAGGATCAGCCAACAGAATTCTACGCTGCCGAAATAAAACTCGTAGCCAGATGGAAAAATGTGCCGTTGTATCATGGAAACTACATCGAAAAATAGGTAGTTTCAATTCATCCTTCATAGTTACTGTACGCAGAAGTAAGATCGCTCAGAAAATTTACTAAGCGCTTCTCATAACTTTCACACTTGAATTTTATATATTTCTACTCGTAATAGTAAATAGTGTTTTGGTACGAAACACAGGCTTCAAAAAACGCCTCAAAGAGTTAAATAAGATAACTTCGGGTACTATAATCCTACTTTTCTCTGACCCTGCTAGTTCTGAACAACAAACACATTTGCGTCATTTCGCTATTCGAGATCGATTGGCTACTGATAAATAATTACCACTTTTTTCTCTTTCTTTTCTGTAGCGTATTGGGTGCACTGAACTTGTCAAATTGTGTGTATAATGGGGTCATTCCACGTTAAATTATCACCTAGAACAAAAATTTGGTAGCATGATCATCTTAGAACATGACCCAAAAAAATCTCAAATGTAATTAATGGTAAGGAAAGTTGAAATCGCCAATAAAAATGTTGTCACTCACAAAGGTTCCCTCTCAAAAAAACAGGTTGAAAGCACGATAAATACATGTATCAAAACTTCTTTTTTACATGTACAAGGCAGTGAAATTACTATATATATAAAAAAAGAAGTATTGAACCATGTGTTTGTGACACACAAAAAATGAGAGTAAAAAACAGCCGTTGACAACAACTTAGAAGGAACCTGGGCATATGTGGTTGAAGGTACAAGTATGGTTTTTGGACCGGTGAAGCACATTCTTAGTGAATTACTATGGCAAAAGTCAGGATGATACCACAATGGAAACACAGGATTTTGAAGTGCGGGAAATGGAACTTGGCCAAAATTGGTAATGTTGCCACCCCGTAATCGTCAAGTGTGGAAGGTGGTATCAAGTTAAGAACTCATTCATGTTGTACCTCAATATCCTACCAACAACCACTGTAAGTTTCGTTCTGATATTCACATTCCTGATATAGGTAAAAACAATAACCAACAAGTACTTCTGTATTATTAAACCGAAATATGAGCAATTGTTTAGTTCAACTGTATGGTTTAGTTCAACTTGATCCTCAGAAAGGAGAGAAAGAGAGCAGTTAAGTAAATCAGTTCAATATTCATTATCACAGACTCTCTTTAAAGACATCCTCAGTGTCACGACCTCATTATAATTGGAAAACTAGTCAAAGTTAACGAAAGAATGAATTAATAAGTTAGCTAACGTACGGTCTTCCTTGCTTCTTGTAGAAATCTTTCCTTCCAGGAGACCCAAGCGGTCCATATGCACATACAGTAATCCCATATTTTTGGCAAGTTTCTCGTAAAGGTTTCTGTTGAAAATATAATTGAAGCTCAACCTGAAGATTCGCTGGGGGAATACGAGCCACTTTCATAATACGCTCTATTTGATTACTGCTGAAGTTAGAAATTCCGATCGCCTTCGCTCTACCAGCATCTACTTGGGCTTCCATTGCCTACAGGTAAAACAGACATTAACAGTAAATTGAGAAAGAATTAAAGTATTGATTAAGTTATTATTAACAGGTTAACTTTGCCACGAGAAATCGTATGGTAAATATGGTATTCAAACTGTTGTATAATTTAAACATATGTTGTATAAGTTAAAAGATAGGTATCTTAAATAATTTAATAATGCAATCTTATTTTTACGCCAGTTATCCCCCCTCCCGATCTTTTAAAATTGCATTTATACTCCCGAATTATTATTATTATTATTATTATTATTATTTTTCATACCTAGACTGCTTTAGCTTTCCGTTCTCACGTTATTCTAACCTAAGTTATTTATGGGATGTGGCCTCCATAGTGCTATCTTTATCTTCTTCAAACTTTTTCTGAAAATAATCTTGCTACTTTCCTTTCAGTCCCATTATCTAATATCACACACTATATTAATATAATAATCTCAGCATCTTTATTGTAATTGCTTCTTAATTTTCTTATTTTACACGCTGTCTATTACGGGTTTCTAGTGTTCAAAACACATAAAACATACAGTCTATGTGGTTTAGTTGGACGACTTCCTATACTACATTTCAAAATGACTTCATAAAGGGTGAAAATGTTTACATCGTTTTACATTGATTGAGACTGTATCTCGTTTGAGAGCATTTGTGTCCCGAGAAACGAAATGAAAACTGTGCCTGACAGAAGTGACCCTGGACTACGTGCCGGTCGTATTTTACATTCCTACTCACAGACGGCGCCACGTGGCACGCATTATTGACGTAGTATAGGTGTGTTCACATAGAAGCGAGGTTGTGTTCGACTGTAGTGTGAAAAAACAACATGAAAAAAGCGACAGATCACCGTCAAAGATGAACCATGTTGTTACTATGGGAAGGAGCGTGCGTCTGCAGCGTTATTTCATCAGCATCTCCGAGCAACGTGTGGTGCAACAGCTCCAAGTCGTACAACTCTGTTACGCTGGGTAGCTGGTTCCACAACTGAGACAGTTACTATGGAGAAAACAACTAGACCCATGAATAGCGAACCCCAACGAGGTTCAGAAAGTGAGCAACATCATGAGTGATAGGAATATGACTGTAGTCATTTACAGAATGTGACAGGTTTGGAAAGGGCGTCAATCCATCGCATTGTGATATAGAGTCTGAAGATGAAGAAAGTGTGCGAGTAACGGCCCGCATGCACTAACGTCAAACAGAGACGTGTGTGTGTGCAATGTTGAAAATATCTATTGGCCTTATAGGATGCAATTATAGTAGAACAGGTTTTATTTTGTTTGGAGACGCATATATATCAATTTAATGGAAGCATTCAAGACATTCACGAGCCAAGAAACCACGACTATCACTGTCATGTGGAAAGCAACAGACTTCCGCATTTTGGGATGCGGATGAAATTCAGCTCGTCACGTTACTTCTACAGCGTGGCAGAGTAAAAATTGACACATATTGTGAACTCCGCCGACTGTTCGAGTAATTCCTCAGTACAACCATGAAAATGCTTAACACGTGCTTCTGCTACAAGATATCGCAAGATCACACAGACACGAGAACACTTCTGAAATTGGGATTCAGTGTTGCAACATCCGACATATTCTACTAACTCAGCTCTTTCGAATTACGCAATCTTTGATAAAATGAAACAACCTCTACGGGGACGTCCTTTCCCGATTCAAACGCCTTACTTACAGTTGTCCATGAACCGTGCCTCACCACTCCGAAAATGTGATTCGACTAGGCAATCAAAAAGTTCCCACAATGGTTCCCACCCAGACAAACGAGGTGCACGTGCAGGAGGCCTTAACATTTCAATACCCTGCCTCGTTTTAACGGCCTCAGCATAATTAATCTCAATCAATATGGAACGTTCCAAATATGTACGAAACAATGTTTCAGATGGCGTTCCATCTTGTTTCTCCTACATTGCTTTATATCGGAAGTCACATGTAAGTAATAACGCAATCGATTACAAATGAATGAAAAAAAAAAAAAATGCGAAAATAAGATTTTTTTAACGAACATAATGCCGAGCAATACTAGATCGTGAGTCACTATAGATCTATTACATCTGATCATTTGGGCCAAGTATATTCCATGGAACAAGTTTTGACATAAGAATACCTAGACCTTTAATACTCAAATGCGACACCAGTATAAGAGATACTACTTAGTTCACAATTATAACTGATACCTCCGAAAGTGTTTAGAAATTGATTACAAAACAATAACAAACAATATTAGAATAGCTATACTAATTTTTAGCAAAAAGTACAAAAATATTTTAAGATTACCTTCCAAACAGCCAAAAGATCTGTATTCATATCTAGTGCTATTGTTCCATCATTATTTCGAGGAAACAGGGTATTCTCGTCAATATATTTCAGCCCAACAGGAGAATGAATGAGATACAAATCCACATAGTCCAGTTGTAGCTTCTCCAATGACAATTTCAAGAACTTCTCAACATGTTCTGGTCGATTTCCCATTGAAGGCAACTAAAAATTTGTTTAAAGAAAAATGTATATAAGATAATCTTAAAATCTATAACCTTACAAAGAGGACTGTTGTTGTGGAATCTACACAAGGTATCATACCCCTTAGTAAGAGAAGCTCTTCACAATTTGCGACATAGTTATCTGTCCGCACAAACTCATATTTTGCACAAAAACAACGCTTTCTAATTTGCTTCGTAGTTTACATTGTTATATGTTTTACTGGCGCAACATGCTTCTTTTGTTTTGTACTATCTGATGTGCAGCATCAGCATTCGCAACGGAAGACCGTGTTCTTTTTCTCTTTCAATTTTACCTACTAGTGTACTTCATATCGTACAACAAGAAGTGCTATACTACAAATTAAGGAAGGAAGTTTTAATATACACAAAATTCAGAGAAAAAATGTGATTGGGTCGGTGATCAAAACTGGTCTAACTGAACAATGCTTTTCTAGAATCAGCATCTATAAAAGATGCAGAATAAGAAAAATCGTTTATTTTATCCATTTCTCATATCTATATCATCTATAAAAGGGGTATACCATGAGTTTTCTTGGGATTCAAAGCAATGAGGCCGAGAATCGTGCTCTAGTCTCCTGAACTTGAGTTCTTCAAGCAGGGTTGCCTGATTTCTCCCCCCCCCCCCCCCGCTTCAAGAAAATAGAACGATGGTATAAAGAACCGAACTGGTTGTGATATACACACATCATATATTTGATATTGTTTTATAAAAATTATTTTAGAATACATCAATTTATTATCGCTTATGGAGTTTGATAACTTCAACCTTGATAATCGAGATTTATGGATTTTTATATAAATTGTATTTTTCAGAACTGTAATCTTTAAATATGCTTTTGAATAATTATCACTACATGCAAGTTCAGAGCAATTTACCTGTGTCACATTTTACTAAATGTTAATCACAACGCTAATGGACAAACTTCAACTGTTTCTCTCGTCAA
This sequence comes from Thermobia domestica, assembly GCF_964235325.1. Taxonomy (NCBI): domain Eukaryota; kingdom Metazoa; phylum Arthropoda; class Insecta; order Zygentoma; family Lepismatidae; genus Thermobia; species Thermobia domestica. The sequence continues at coordinate 75,874,874 of NC_137464.1, forward strand.
CCCTGTGAAAAAAGTCTTTCGACATTAGCGTTATGACATGGCAAAGTAAAACTATGCTATTTTCAGAAGCTCTGAGTATATAGCTTTTCTGAAGCACAGTAAAGAAAAAAAAACCTACCCATTGTTTATGTGCTAACAAAGTATTGATGTTTGATTATGAAGAACAAATGCCTTCAGTAGAGATGCAAAAAAGTCGGCTTTTTTGAATCGATGGTTTTTTGTACATAAAAAGCCGGCTTTTTGGGGAAAAAACGAGAATTTTGGAAATTTTGGCGTTTTTCATTTTCATGATTTTTCTATTTGAATAGCTTTCTTATAGTATACTCTAAAGTTAAATAAGATTTCATGACCTAAATACCATATTTCGCTCTGGTATTCACCATCATGATGGATGGAGCACATGTTTTATGAATTAAAACATTACAGTACGTAGTGTTTGAGGGCAATTGTAGAGGATATTTAACTTTATTTTAACTTCTGAGTTATCGATGTTTCTTTTTTTTCTTCTCTACGTCATTTCTTTTTTAGTCATCTGTGTTTCATTTCTTAGAGATTAGTAGGCCTACTCTAGCTTCTAACACATAAGTTAAACTTATGTTTTTCAACATATCCGTCAGATCGTGCGTTTGTCAGTATATCTGTCAAAACGTATTTTCACATTTTTGTTATACTGTAGCTGTGCAATGATTTAGCAATAATCTTCCGGATACAACCTTGAATACAGTTTTATAGAAATAATCAGTAGCGGATTCAGAAAAGTATTTTGGGAGGTGTTTTTCTAAAATTTCCTAATTTTTATTTGGGATGAGCTTGAAGTTTACGAGTATAGGCATAACTAATATTTCGTTTTGTTTGTATTCAGCAATAATCTTCCGGATACAACCTTGAAGACCATTTTATACTGATAATCAGTAGCGGATTTAGGAAAGTATTTTGAGAGAGTTTTTCCATATTAATGTTTAGTTTCTCTAAAAATACCTAATTTTTATTTGAGAAGAGCTTGAAGTTTATGAGTAAAGGCATAACAAATATTTCGATTGTTTTAGAAATTCCGTAATTTCGGGGTACAGGCTTCAATCTGTAAGACATCCTCACCCTAACCCCCTTCGCAAATCCGTAACTGCTGGTAATTAGTAATGACAACGATTTAAAAACGATAAAGGAAGTCGGCCAGAATTCACAGTACACGCACTATCTCTACATTCACAGATGGAATTAAGAAAAACTTTTGACAAAATGCTCGAATTCAGGGTTGAATCCCGGACTTCCCGATAGAAATGCAAAAACTAACCACTCACTCATGGTTGTTGTCCAATTGTGCTTAACTTAAATATATTCTCTCTCTCTATGGCTTATGGAATCCGGAGGTTCAATGCCGCGTTCGCAAAAGCTCTCCACTGACTTCTATCCTGAGCCAACTGGATCCAGTTTTTACTTTGTATTCCTATTTCTGCGAGATCCATCTAAATATTGTCCCCCATCTGTCCCTAGGTTTGCCTAATGGACGTTTTCCGATTGGATTTCCAGTTAGAACTTTGAAAGCGTTCCTACCTTCTTCCATTCTAGCTGCATGACCTGCCCACCTGAGCCTCCTAGACTTGATGACCGTAACGATGTTTAGTAAACCGTACAAATTATGCAGTTCTTCGTTATGAAGTTTCCCCCATTCCCGTTCCTCTTGTGTCCGAATATTCGTCCCAGAATTTTATTTTCAAATACTTTCAGTCTGTGTTCTTCCCTCATCGCAAGCGACCATGTTTCACATCCATACAGAACAACAGACATGATTATCGTTTTATATATTTTAAGCTTTAAATTCCTCGACAGAACTCGCGACGACAAAATATTTTGAACTGAATAATAACACGAATTTCCTTATTTTAGTCGACTTTTAATTTCTTTGTGGATATGATTTTGGTCTGGTAATATTGATCCTAGATATTTGAAAGTATCCACTTTGTCGAAAGTATTATTTGATATTTTAACGCATCCACAATTTGCCGTATTACGATCCCGGTGAACTTCCATGTATTTAGTTTTCTCTGCATTTACTTCTAAACCAATGTTGCTGCAAGGGATTAGTAAGGCCTATGCATTTCTTTCTATTGTTCTCCTATCATCCCCTATTAAATTTACATAATCAGCATACGCCATAACCTGGTGAATACCATTCAGCTCTAGGGCCTGGTTGCTATCTTTAATTTTCCTTATAGTGTACTCCGGAACAATGCTGAATAATAATGGCGATAACGCATCTCCTTGTTTCAGACCATTCTCGACGTTGAAGCTCATAGACAAGAATTTTTCTACTCGTACTTTACTCTGGAATTCATTTAAACACATTTTAATTAATCTACGTAGCTTTTTCGGTATTCCGAATTCTGTAAGAATTGTACAATACTTCCCTCCTATCCGAGTCGTAAACCTTTTTAAAATCAATAAAACAACTGATGTACTGGGTAATATATTCCCATTTCTTTTAGAGTATTTATCGAATAGTAAATATCTGGTCGATAGTTGATCGATTTCCCTAAATCCACACTGATAATCTCCAATAATTTCATCTGCGTATGGAATCGATCTTGTTAATATAATGTTAAGAGAAACCTAATATTACAATAAGTTTTCGCTAATTATTACAATAAGTTTTGCTGCCTTTCTTGTGAATTGAAACAGTGATTGATTCTTTCCACTTTCTTTTTCCAAAAAAGTTTAATTCCTGTCGTTAAAAATGCAGAAATCTTCACGACTGGGTAAAAAGTGATGGTGGTTATAAGCCTAGGAAACCACACGATCAGGTGAATGGTCTATTACACATATGATCGATGAACAGAAAATTCGGTACTTGCCCGATTCTAAACAAGCTTAAGGAACAGTCAGTGTAATATAGAATTTGGAATTTTACCGATTTTGCAGATCCGAAGCACCTAATAGGTGGTAACAGATTATTACATATGTGATCAATGAATGAAAAATTTGTTCGAAATATCATACAATGTATATGAAAGTTAAAACTTAAAAGACTGTGCAGAACCACCCGAAACCAAGCTCTTGATGTGCAGCCTTTAAGATTATCATATAAATGTATTTCTCTCATATTTTATTTTATTTTGTTTCAAAAAGAGGGTGTGTGATATTTTGAAGTAAAAATACTACATACAATTTTGCTAGTTATTTGTGTATCTTTTTTTTTTAAATAAAAGTACTTATTTTTGTGTATAAGAGGTAAAAAAAAAATTACATCTATTGGTTAATCCTTAGGAATTCATAATGTAAATATGTTAATTAAAAAAAAAACTTCGAAATTCATGGTTTATTTTAGGTTTTATATTATTACCTACATTAACCACTAATTAAATGAGTTTTTTGCTGTAGAGAAGCGAAACAAAGTCTGCTTTATCAATTTAAAGCAAAATTTTGAAAAAAGACCAAAATTTCCCAAGCAAAAATGCGAAGCAGAAAAAACCGAGTTTTTTTTTCCAAAAAAGCCGGTTTTTTCCGAGCTCTTGCACCTCTAGCCTTCAGTTTAACGCATTGACTGAACGGATTGTCTTTAAATATCACCAAAGTGTAATAATAATAATAATAATAATAATAATAATAATAATAATAATAATAATAATAAATCAGTGATTTATACTGAGCCGCCGAGGGCAATTTCCTCCCACCACTCTCCCCTTTAACCCGGGATGTATGTTAATCCTATACGCATGGTAATTTGTATTATTACGACTCGAATCCATTTAACATTCCTATAGAACATCTGAAGACAAAAGTGTAAGCAGCTCATAATGCAGGGCCACGAACGAAATTTTAACTTTTCACGGAATCGAAGCTAACAAACAAAAATTAGGTTCTCCATTCGTCTCAACAAATGTTTACCTCGCTTAGACTTTAGAATCTTTTCCAGCATTAAGGTTTTATAAGACGCAGATACACAATATGACCAGAGTATGACTATACGTTTTCTTATGACCAGAGTTACTATATGTTTTCTATTAGTCGAACATGTCCTCTTTTTTAAGAGTAAAAATACGTGTCCGGGAAGACTTGATCACACACAGAAACCGTCCGGGAAAAATTCAAAAATTGAAATAAATAGTTTCACCTTGGTTTTTGCAAATATTTGTGTCTATTGACCACAAAGAACTATGTAATAGTCGAACATAACAATATTATGTAGTAAGCAATTTCATTTATGCATAAAAGGAACACCTGAACTTTTGAAGCAGATAATACTCATCTCTTAAGAAATAGGTTTGGACAACCAAAAAGAAACTAAAAGTTTGAAAATTATATTCAATAATGTTAAAGTTATGTTATAAACCTAACGTACACTTCAAGATGTTTAAGGCACTTACTTGGACTAAGTTTAGTATGTGTTATTTAACAAGTGCCGATATTTTCAATGGCAACTACTATCTTCCTCAAAGGCGATTGCTTAATTTGTCTACAGCAATTTAATCACATTACATGCCAACTATCGTTGTAGTATAGGGGTACCAAAATAATGATTCTTCTATACTAAAAATATAAAATAATGTGATTGTGTGTCTTTCATCAGATTTTCCGATAGAAAGCAGTCACCTATAGCCACCAGATTTCGTACATAAATAGATCTCACTATATATGATCACGAACGAAACCATTTTTTGGATCAAAAGATAAAAATATATTTCAATCAAAAATTTTCTTGTAGGCCTTATATCTGCAGAACTACATATAGTGTAACAAAACCCAAACTCATCACTTAACTCAGTATGATGTGCTTATTCCGTAAAAAAATACGAGAACTCGATTTAGGGGTCGTTCAAAAATTTTGTGGCCCCTGATCCAGAAGATCCAATATATTTCAATCAAAAATTTTCTTGTAGGTCTTATATCTGGAGAACTACATATGGTTTATCCAAACACAAACTCATCATTTAACTCAGTATGATGTGCTTATTCCGTAAAAAATACGAAAATTCGATTTAGGGGCCGTTTAAAAAATTTGTGGCCCTTCATTCAAAAACTAATTATTGGCCAAGATCGCAATCATTTCATCCATTTTTGGATCATTCCTAAAATATTTGTTTTCTATTTTCTACTTGAGGGGAGTTTGCAGATAGATCAAAATGTATACACTGTTAACAACCTTTCTTAACAAGCTATCAGTGGCAGCGCCTGTATATCATGCAACCAACCCACTGTTATACTGATATCAGGATGGATTTCGGAGTCTCATTTGTTTATCTACACTAATATGATTATGAAAGAATGTGTGAGTGTGTCGATGACATTTAAGCACAAGCTTAGGGAAGAAAGAGCATGTCACGTGGATCAGGAGGCAGGTCCGTAGCCAGCCCAAAAATGTAAAGAAGGGGGGGGGCTGATCCAACCATATTATAGTTCATTTGCAAGCCGAACGTGAAAATTTTAAGGAGAAGTTAGTAATAATTTAGAAGGCCCGGTCCTTCTAGCCACCCCGTGGATACGGGCCTATAAGGAGGAATTGTCAGAGGCAACGCTAAAAGAATTGCTCTTCGTAATTGATTTCCATCGGCGTTTCCGGGGAATTTACAAAATCATTTCGTACAAAAGGTTGTTTTCTACTGTTATTAGAACGTTCTTTCTCTCTTTTCATCCAGGTTCTGAATTAACGGGTGCTTACAGTTAGTTTAGTAAAAACCAGTTAAAAATTCTCGAAGAGCATTGCCAGGACGAACTTAAAAAGAATTAATTTTTTCGAAGTTTGTATGAAATTGTAAGTTAAATTTATTTGATTGAATTCAATAGATAATACAATATAGATAATTATATCAATATAAATTATAATTGTAATAAAATAATTAGAAAATTATAATACAATTGTAGCCAATTAATTAAATGAAAAATATATAATAATATTTAAATCTCCCGAATCGGAACTTTTTTGGACATCTCGGGAACGGTAAGAGTGATGCGAATAATTCCATCACTTCTTTCAGACAGTCTTTGATGCTCTATCGAATGAAGGGCTCAAGATTGAAAAATTCGCAAATAAAACAAACAAAAACACACACACAAACACAGAGAGAGAAAGAGAAAGGGGGAGGAAGGAACATTCAATAACGAATTTTTTTACGTTCGTTGAAAACATATACAAATACCTTGATATTATCAGTAACAAAAGTTGCTCTTAAAAATTTGAATTTTCATAGCGCTCCTTGTTACTTTTAAATATCACTCAAAATGTCCTTGAATAGTGAAGATGTAGTATACAGTTGCCATCTTGAGATTATAAACAATGCTAATCCACTAACCAATACTCCATTCTTTCATTTTTCACAGGATATAATTTGTTGGAATATTTTTACTAGTTATTTTACACAAACCACTAATTGGAATTCGTAACAAAATTGCACTCTCGTAGGCAGCAGTACGGAGAAATTATTGCATAGAAATTCCAATTAGTACTTTGTTATTATTATTATTTAAAAAAAAAAAAAAAAAAGGTAAAAATGTTCCAACAAATTGTATGGTGTGAAATGGAGTAATAGTTAGTGAATCAGAACTGTTTATAATCTCAAGGTGGCAATAAAACACCAGTGATATTCGGGGAAGTTTTTAGTAATATCAAGAAAATTTTAAAACTAGTTATATGATAGTTAAAATTTGTAAGAGGGTGACTTTTGTTACTGATAATATCGAGGTATTTGTGTATATATTTTTATTACTAGAACAAGCGTTTTATCTTGATACTTCTATGTGATGAGTTTGCAATAGACGATTTACGAAAATGCTGCTGTGGAAGATAGGAGTTCTCGTTGAAAATTTTGGCAAATGTTAATAGACGTATATGAAGATTAGTTCAAGTGAACATTTGTAATTACGCCATTCTTTATTTATTTATTTTTTCAGATGCCTTCTTTTCTTACTTCGAGAGCTCCTTCGTGGCTAAGCGGTTAGCGGACGCGTTTTTAGCATGGGAGACCCGGGTTCGATTCCCGGCGGGAGCTCATGTGGATTCCACGTTAATCAGTAGGTCCCGTCTCATATAGCCTCACTGTTGAAATGGGCATTAAACTCAAAATCAACTGAACTCAACTCTTTTCCTACTTCATGAAACTTTGTAACCCTGAGTTTGAGTGGGAACCGAATCACATGCGTTCCCACTGGAAAGTTTCTTTTCCGATGAAGATTTTTGAAAATAAGATTCTGAAAGTAGTTTAATGATGCAGATCAATTTTACTTTTTATTTCCACTATGAAGATAAAAGTTAACAACTAAATATTAACATTAAAATGTGTAGTTAGTTAAAAAAAAAAAAAACTCAATTACCTTTGTAACAATGAATAAATCTTCCCTTCTTCCTTTCCCAGACTCAATCCATTTCTTAATGGCATTTCCTACTTGCTGTTCGTTCTGATATAGGTAAGCAGTATCAATATGTCGGTATCCAACTTCCAGAGCTCGCGTTACTGCAGCTTCTGTTACTTCAGGCTCAGCCTAAATGAAAACATCAATATAGTCTCCAAAACTTAAGGTTACTGTAATTAAGAGTTAAAATTATATAGTTTTATTTTCATTATTGATAAGGTGTAAGTAGTAAATACAACACAGGTTAAGAAATATTTTTCAATGATTTGGTATTACATTTGTGCAGGTCTTCAGGTCACGCTAAGATAAGATACAAGTAAAGGAGAGACCCGAGTATGCTAGGATTTTTAAACTAGGTTACAAGTAGAAATTGAATTACACTTCAGTGGTTGTGTTTGTAACGGAGTGAAGTGATTTCATGAAATTGGGCACATATATAGTTCTTGTCGCCAACAACGCAGGTTAAGGCGTATTTTTGAAGTGGTTTAGTGTGACATTTGGACAGGTCTTCAGAAAAAGTTAGGGGAATATATCAAGTTGGTTGCACTCATTTAAATGACAGGCATGTACTTAGGCTAAATCCAAAATACGCTGAAGAGGAATAAAACAACACAGTTTGAAAATTTGAAAACGTGATCACCTGTACGAACTGTTGTGGAGAATCAGTTCTTTAAGAATTCACTGAATGAATAACACAGACTTGCCGAATAGATTACTGTTTACTTCCGCAGACGACATCAATGTGCTGGAAGGTTACACGAAGTAGACAAGACTATAGTGTTAGCAGGCTGAGTTAAACATTTTTTACTTAATTGGGACACCATATCTGACAGTTCATGTACCTTTTGGGCCTTAATTGCAACACCAAAAAACATTTTATCATCATTAGCCTAATCTATATGTTATGTTTATGCTTTTCGTCTAAAAATAAAAATTCATTTCGGAATATATAATACTAATTATAATTAATAATTATTACGTAAAGACATAAAAGACTTAACAGTCTACAAAGCAAACTATACATGATTGCCGCAACCTACGGCTTTAATTTTGTTCAATCTACATACGCTATAACAGTCCTCGTCAGAATATGGACTAAAAATGAGCTGCATCCATCCCCACAGTAGAACTTGCCGCTATCTGCGATGTGATCGCAGAAAATCTGCCGCGCCTGTGCAGAAAAATTGCCAGAGGAAAAAGAAATAGCCAACAGGAAAAGTATAAAAACATGCCTTCTATGTGTAGATGTCTTAAATGCACGGACGATCCTGATCTTTCAGTGATCACGAACTTCTACTAGCATGGAAACTGCATGTGACAGTGTAACAGCGGCAGAGGATAATAACGCAGTCAACAGTGGTAAGTCACCACCACTTCTTAGTGTTGATGTTAGCAGCAGGCCTTTAACTTCTATTGCTAGTCATACTTCTGGAGTTGGACACAATACAACACGTAATCCTCCTGACCTCAAGCGTTACGGTGTATCGTATAAATATTTTAAATCTGCTTCTTTTAGCAAAACTTTCAAAAAATGTGACTTCACAGGTTGTAACTCGAACTAGAGGATTCATTACTCATCATCACCGTCTCCTTTAGCCTAACCGGCATAACCGTGGGACGTAAAACTCAAAGATTTCATTTTCATTTTCGAACTAGAGGTACCGCTGAAAACTTTTTACTATGCTTCTTGTAACGCTGTAATAAAAACATGATAGTATAATCTTGATTATTTTGGAATTTCTGCAAAAAATTTTTGACTAACAAAAGCTCATCGCAGAAAGACAAAGAAAGTTCTGCCATCGGGCCATCAAGTTGCTACATATGTATATGCAATTTCACTTTGTAAGACAGTAGTTACATCTATCGATACTGGTCAGAACAATACTTCATAAAAATGGTAATTTTACGGTTAAAATGAGAGAATGCAAACAAAAGATGATTGCCTAGGATATTAATTTCCACCTTCGGAGAATTTCTGCACAATATAGTCGGAAACTAATGTTTTATGTTTACAAATGCAAAGTTACTACTATCAAAAAATCATAAGGGCTATATTAGCATTAAAATGAGTGAATGCATATCGAAAACGACTCTACAACATCGGCTGAGTATTTCTGTACGATGTGGAAAATCTGTATTTTATATTTAGTGTGAAACTATTATATAAGTTCCTAACCTATGTGATTTTATGCAATATTAAATGTTTTTTACACTATACTAATTTATGTGCTTGCTCCCCGCGTGAGCCTCCTGTTTCGCTACTGCCCTGACTCGCCACTTAGCACAAATTAGTGCGTGTTATTTAGAGTCATTTTTATAGTGTCAGAAGGCGTATTTATACCCATAAAAGGAAGCACGTAAGTTTGCATGTGTATTATCAACCGATTCGCAATTATTTGAGTATGTCCCACGTTAATATCAGTCCAGAACATTTTAGGTAATCATTTAAAAAGGAAACTTTTTATTCTTTTAATTTTACTTCACTTGCACTTATTCTTTATCCTGCACATGCACCCATGTTTTTGGAGTGCATTATTACAACTTACAACACGCTATAGTTACATTATATGTGCCTTGAGGGGGAATCTAAATAGAACGATACTGATTAGAATTACCCAGCATAAATGCAGAAACTTATGTGCAGGTGAAGTTTAGGCACACTGATTGAAATAACTGCTGAAAAACTAGAATTGTTTCATAAACTACCTTCTTATTGTCCTTGCGCTAGGCGACATGACATTACCCACTTAGCATAGATGATACTAAATGTTGCCAATATAGAATGATTCCATTTCAAATCGTCCAGGGTGGCCCACATGACTGTCTCAAATTTAGTTTATTTTTTAAAAATAAGAAACTACATACAAAATTATTAGATCCATATTTTTCTTTTTGCTGAAAACTTTTTCTTCGTTATACAGCCTTCCAAAATGGCTGCTCTCCTCTCGGATTGCTCGAAAAACTGAAAAACATGTCAAATTAAAATTTTTATTGTAGAGAAACGAGTGTACTTAGTAACATAATCGCAATAGCAGGAAGAGTATAAAGTTGTATGTTTCGGTGGAGGGCCAAAATTCGTCTATTGGTCCAATAGGAATCGTGCAATTCACTCGCAATGTTGCCAACTTTCGTGAAATTTTTGCTAACTTCAAACATTTTTTTTCTGTCTTCACGAGCAATATAAACCATCTGCTTCTAGCATCGAAATCTACTCCATAAGGTATCTTCAAAATGTAAAAGGACTTACGTTTCTGATTATTACATCCCACGTTATAGCATGATGAAAAGCTGAAAATTTCATTAAGACGCCATGTTGGGACGCCATTTTCTCAAAACCCCACCTTTTAAAAATCTTAATTTTTTTACATGTATTGGAGAAGTACCTAAGTATTTAATATCCGTTAACCGTTCATGCGGCTACAGCCCCTTACATTCGCAATTAATTATTGAAATTTCGATTTTTGTACTTGAAATGTAAATATTTCCTATGGGCACTTAGATCCTATACACAAGGCGATTTGAAAGGGAGTATGAAAATTTTGCGAGATGAATCCTGACATCAAATCCAGTAGAAAAGTTTCCATAAATATGGGTCGAATTCCGCTTCGTTTTCGAGTTGCTGGGTTTCCAACTCGGGATCCGAAATCGGCTCGCGACAATGGAAAATAAAATATATATTTCGCGTTATATCAGAAACTGTGTGTTAAAGCTTTGATAAAGTTCAGAAAGTTGATTTGTATCAATATGATGATTTTTACCTGCGTTGCAATTCGGTTGGCAGTGTTGCCAACTTGGTAGAAGTTTGTTTCCAAATGATACTACGTGCATTTTATTTGATATTTGGTATTCATTAATGATTGTAAACATCACATGGAGCACAATTTCCCTACATCACCACAGTTTTCGAAAACTTACATATATTTCATTAAAAGGTTTTATCTCGTGCGTTATTGATAGTTTGTGTGATTCGGTGTCGTGAACATCGTCCTAGTGTTCTCTGGAACCATGAAAATTTTCACTGGTAGCATGACATTGTAGTGCACTAGTTAAGTGTTTGTGTGAATAATAATGGGGAAGTCCTATTACAGTAAGGACCGTATTAAACGTGTTGATTATTCTAAAAGCCTTAAGAGGATTGTGCACAGAAAGAATTCTAGATAAAAATTTTATGTTGCGGTAAAATATATGGATTGCGTACAGCGTGTCTGCCCAAACGTACTATTAGATTATTAGATGATGATTGTACACAAGGCGATTGAAAGGCAGTATGAAAGATTTTAAAGTGAATCCTTCACCGTAGTCTAGGTTTCACCGATAACGGCTGTTTTTAATGGCGACATATTCATGTTTAGCATGTTAACTGTCTGGTTAATGGTTTCCAAATCTACATCCAGAGGAACAAATTCTTTATCTTGCTGGTGCATAATTTCATATTTACACCTTCTTTCGTGATCACCAATATCTCACACACATTCACGTTACTCACGGTAAATAATCAAAGCACCCTTTACACAAATAATCATCCTCTCTTAATACTACGTTTTGGCAGACTCGCTGTACGCAATACATATATTTTACCGCAAGATAAAATGTTAGTCTTGAAAGAATTCTTTCTGTACACAATTATCTTATGCCTTTTAAAATAATCAACACATTTAATACGGTCCTTACTGTAATAGGGCTTCTCCATTGTTATTCACACAAACACTGTAACTAGTGCACTACAATATTATGTTACCAATGAAAACAATTATCATAGGTCCAGAGAACACTAGGACGATGTTCACGACACTGAATCACGTAAGAAACTGTTTCGTGGTTGCAGCAGAACTTTTTGAACAAGTTTGAACTTGATGCGTGGAGTTACGAGAGGTTTTGCAATAATAAAAGATAAAATTTATTATTATTATTATTATTATTATTATTATTATTATTATTATTATTATTATTACAACTTGCACAGGCATAATTTTTATTCGACATTTTGGTTTTACTAATGATTGCAAATATCAAGTGAAATTCACACTTAATGTTGCAAACTATCAATAACGCACGAAATAAACCTTTTAATGAAATATATGTAAGTTTTCGAAAACTGTGGCGATGTGGGGAAAATTGTGCTTAATGTGATGTTAACAATCATTAATGAAAACCAAATATCAAATAAAAACCATGTACCGTCATTTGGAAACAAATAAAAGTTCTACCAAGTTGGCAACACTGCCAACCGAATTGCAACGCAGGTAAAAATTATCATATTGATACAAATCAACTTTCTGAACTTCATCATAACTTTAACACATAGTTCTAATTTAACGTGAAATATATATTTTATTTTCTATTGTCGCGAGCCGATTTTGGGTCCCGAGTTGGAAACCTTGTAACTCGAAAACGAAGCGGAATTCGACTCATGTTTATAAAAACTTTTCTACTGGATTTGATGTCAGGATTCATCTCTCAAAATTTTCATACTCCCTTTCAAATCGCCTTGTGTATAGGATCTAAATGCCCATAGGAAATATTTACATTTCAAGTACAAAAATCGAAATTTCAATAATTAATTGCGAATGTAAGGGGCTGTAGCCGCATGAACGGTTAACGGATATTAAATACTTAGGTACTTCTCCAATACATGTAAAAAAAAAATCAGATTTTTAAAAGGTGGAGGTTTTGAGAAAATGGCGTCCCAACATGGCGTCTTAATGAAATTTTCAGCTTTCCATCATGCTATATCGTGGGATGTAATAATCAGAAACGTAAGTCCTTTACATTTTTAAGAGACCTTATGGAGTAGATTTCGATGCTAGAAGCAGATGGTTGATATTGCTCGTGAAGACAGAAAAAAAATGTTTGAAGTTAGCAAAAATTTCACGAAAGTTGGCAACATTGCGAGTGAACTGCGCGATTCCTATTGGACCAATAGACGAATTTTGGCCCTCCACCGAAAGATACAACTTTATACTCTTCCTGCTATTGCGATTATGTTACTAAGTACACTCGTTTCTCTACAACAGCACTTTTAATTTGACATGTTTTTCAGTTTTACGAGCAATCGGAGAGGAGTACAGCCATTTTGGAAGGTTGTATATCGAAGGAATTTTTTTTTCAGCAAAAAGAAAAAATATGGGTCTAATAATATTGCATGTAGATCCCATATATATATATATATATAAATGAAATCTGAGACTATGATGGGGACTGTGGTTTGCCTGGACGATTTGAAATGGAATCGGTGTATAAGTAATTGTTGGCATACTACAATCTGCGCATAAATAAAGCGTTCATGTGTATGGCATGAGAGCTACTATGCAAAAAACACGAATCAGTCTGTGCTAGGTGTCCCCTAAGAAGCACGAATGCTATCTAACAGAGTCAGATCAGGGCAAAGCTAGTGGGCTTCTTCGTTAGCGCGCGGGTGCATCCGAAGGAAGGAGGTGCGTCAGCAACGGTAATTATACATGTAAGCGAGGGTAATGAAAACACATGGGTTTTCGCAATGATACGAATTCCAATGGTTTCACAATAGTAATGCTACACTTACGTATAATTAAATTACGTATCACAATAGTATAATTAAAAAAAAAATACAGCTTTTAACCAGGGTGGATTGATTTAAATCACTTGATTTTTTAAATAAAAATCGTTGATTTAAATCAAATTCCGAAATAAATCAATTTAAAGTGAAAATAAGTAAAAATCCAGCCTCTGTTGTGTTATTTCAATTACGGAAGATAATCATAATACAATAAGATGCAAATATATGTACAGCACAGTATGAAAACGAGTGTTTTATGCAGAGGATGATTAGGGAAAGTCCCGTTTTGAATGGGTAACGGAGGAATTCTGCTTTCTTATCTTCGTAACATAAGGTTTTTAAATCGTTGACTATTCCACCGAGAAAATCACCATGCACATTTAAGACGAAAATTCTTTTGTGTGCGCGTCTGTTTGTTTGTTTCCAGATAATAGGGGCTTATTTATAATGGGGTCCGATTCCCTCTCCGAAACTTAAATCTTTCTTTTTTAATATATAACTTTAGGTGAAATTTGCGTATTTTATATGCATTTCATGCCGCAAGCTAGTTAATTTTTTTTTAGGTAGCCCCTGTCAAATATGAGTAACTTTTGTGAAAAAAAAAAAAAAAAGTGTCATGTTGATAAACGTCGCCGTACTTTTTCCTTAGTGCTTAACAAACATTGTTTGGGATTAGAGATGCAAAATAACTGTCTTTTTTGAATTGATGTTTTTTTTTATATAAAAAGCCGGCTTTTTAGGGAAAAAACGGAATTTTTTTTTTATTTTCATGATTTTTCTGTCTAAATAGCTTTCTTATAGTATACTCTATAGTTAAACAAGATTTCATGGCCTAAATGCTATATTTCCCTCTAGAATTCACCATCATGGTGGATGGAGCACATGTTTTATGAATTAAACATTAAGTACGTAGTATCTAAGAGCAATTTTAGAGGCTATATAACGTTATTTTAACTTCTGAGTTATCGAGATTTTTTCTTCTTTAGATCATTTCAATTTTAGCTATTCGTGTTTCATTTCTTAGAGCTTAGTACTCTAGTTTGTATCACATAGTTAAACTTATGTTTTTCAATATATCCGTCAGACCATACTTCTACATTTCTGTTATACTGTAGCTGTGTAATGATGTAGCAATAATCTTCCGGATGCAACCTTGAATACCATTTTATACAAATAATCAGTACGGATTTCGAAAAGTGTTTTGGGAGGGTTCTTATTATTAATGGTTAGTTTTTTTTCTAAAAATGCCTGATTTTCGTTTGAGAGGAGCTTGAAGTTTATGAGTAAAAACATAACTAAAATTTCGTTTGTTTTAGAAATTCCGTAATTTCGGAGAACAGGTTTCAATCCGAAAGACACCCCCATCCTAACCCCTTTCGCAAATCCGTCATTGCTGGTAATTAGTAATAACAATTTAAAACATAAGAAATGAAATCAGTCAGGAATAACAGTACACGCACTATCTCTACATTCACAGATGGAATTAAGAACTTTTGTCGGAATGGTCGAATGCGGGACTGAATCCCGGATTTCCCAATAGAAGCGGAAAAGCTAACCACTCACTCATGTTTGTTGTGCTTGACTTAAATGTTTTTTTTTTTTTTTTTTTTTTTTTTTTTTATGGGAAAGTTCCGTAATGACATGTTGAATTATTGTTAAAAATTCAGAAACCTTCAGGACTGAGTAAACCATGGTGGTTATATATTCCAGAGCCTTGGAAACCAAACGCTCAGATGGACAGTATTACGCATATGATCCATGAACAGAAAATTTAGTACTTTCCTGACTCCAAACAAGCATAAGGAACAGTCTGTGCATTACAGAATTTGGAACTTAACTAATTTTGCAGGTCCGAAGCACCTGATAGGTGGTAACAGATTATTACGTATGTAATAAATGAATAGAAAATACTTTTTCAACATTTCTGTTCCATTTCAAAGAAGTTTCTATAGGGGTAGCAAAGGCGGAGGCAAAAGGTGCATTAACAAATTAGGTGATTTTTGAGCGTCCCATACAAAGATTGCATTTTTTCAGTCTTTTAAAGTAATACGTTGAATTGTAATAAAACAATGATTATTTTTCATTGTTACTCTAGTACGAATGTTTATGAAAGTCTCGGAAGTCAGACATAATAAACTTATAGGCTATAACAGATTAACGAGGGAATGATATTTTTTTATTTATTTAACAATCCCCAGATGCAGCTCAGAGGCTATTTTATACTGGATATCTAACAACAACATGGAAAGGATTTGGGAAGGTATTGGCCAGGGCCTATTTTAGTAGGTACCAGGGTTAAAAAAAGAAAAAATGGTTTAAACCAAAAATCATAAAATGTTCATAAAAGTGTAAGTGTTTGTAAAATCTTGATGAACACACATTTGTGGGTTATCAAGTTTCATTCCCGTATATTATTCGTATTATATTCAGACCTAAATTCCACATTCATTACTCAGAAAGATTATACTACAAAAGCAACTTTTTTTTGATAAGTTTATAAATGTTTGTTTTCTGATTATTTTTTTTTGGGGGGGGGGGTATTATTGTTATGTTATTGCAATCAAAGAAAAATCCTAAATATTGTCTCGTTTCAATGTTTACTATTGATAAAATACATTGAAATGCCGTACTGTGTGTGTGGGGAAGGGGGGCGGTCATACAGACCCCACGAGAGGCATTTAGTGAAATGAGAAGTATCTTTGGTATCTATTTATGTATAAATGAGTCTGAGCCAATGTGGACTCAAATAATTCATATCTTTATTCACTTTTCTTACTGATATGCAAATTAAGTTCGGTTATTTCTTTAATTTGGACCAATAAAAGTCGTTGTTAACTAACTTGAACTAAATTAGTTCTTCTGCACTCCGTAGTACTTTGAAATTGTCCATATGTAATTCTGTACTAGCTGTACTTGCGCTCTCTACACAGCGCATCATTCGCATATGAGCATATATCTCCTCATTCCTCACAACATATGTGCATGTCCCTTTACAGACACAAGTGAAAGACGTCTTGATTTTTTTAAAAAAGGCAAGGGGTATCATAAAGGGGAGATTTTTTCGATTATTTTTTCTCAATATCTCGCAACGTTTGCAAGATTTGAGCCTACTTCCGGTTGGGGTTTCCAATTCATGTATGACCAGTGTTTTCTTTCTTCTTGCATGCAGTATGTAATAAGCAAATACATTACATATACAATTAATTATAATGTCAGTTATATATGCTGTTCATTGGGCAAAACACTCAAAAAAATAAAGATTTATCTTAAGTCTCGAGAAATGGTTATCCTTCCTTTTTCACTATTATTTGGCGATCGAACAAACGCCTGAGACATATGCAACCCCAATATACAATATTGTGGTGTTGGAATGTATAACCCATAGGATATGATGCTTTAGTTTTTTTTTTTTTTTTTTTTAATTTCAACGCTTCCAGCGTACCCTAAAAAAATGTAATAAAGAAATAATGGCCATGTTTTTTTTTAAAATATTCAATTAGAACTGGACAATCTACGCAAAATTTCCAATCGATCAGTGAAAACATCATCTTTCTAGAGAATGTAATTTCCGAGATCTCATTGTCGAAAGGACTGACCACAAAGATATAAACATAGTTTAAAAGAACTCAGAAGATGGAAGCACAATTCACATGCATTGATTTTAGAGAACGTTTATTAAAATACAAAGGCTTTGAACAATAATTTTATATCATAAACTTTATGAAAAAGATATAGTTAACTAATTTACACTATTTAAAGTACAAATACTTAAAATGTTTGTCTCTGTTAAACGTGAAAGCACACATAACCGTAAATGAAAGATTTGAAAGCCAAAGTTATAGATTGGAGCTCAGACGCTTTTAATTGCTATTGTAGCATTTTAATAGATAGATAATGGTTTCACTTGTGCAACCGTTTATCTTTTCGTCCTCCTCAAATGACTCTTGGACAGTTATATTAAGAAGCATGTAAAGATCAGTACAACGTATTTTTATCAGGATTCCTTCGTGAGAGAGTCGGCAGACGTACCGCATTTGTGGCCAATTAGTCCTGGCTCCGAGTTCAAATGGAGGACAATTTCTCTCGGATGTAACTTGAGAAGCGGTTTTTATTCCGCTTTAAGCTTATGTAACCCCTTCCAGCATAACCCGGTTGTTGCATAATAACATCAAGGCGAAAGAGACTTATTTCTGTCCATATATGATATGAATATATAGAGCAAATTATTTAAACTAAAATACCTGGTTTAAACCCAAAAAACCTGGTTTAAACAAAAAAAACGTTTTTTTTTTTTTGTTTTTTCAATAAAAACCACACTTTTTGCCAGCCCTGGTAGGTACCATCCCGGCATTTGCCTGGTAGGACTAAGGGAAACACTGGAAAATCTCATTCAGGATGGTCGGCAGCGGGAATCGAACCCATGACCTCCCGAAGGCTAAGCCAACGTTGTATCACTTGAGCCACTTGATATACGTAATGAACAAAGAGAAGAACATGTTATTTTTGAGAAGGCTACGGTGTCGAAACTTAAATTTGTTTTGTGTGTTTGTTCAGTAAATATGTTATCATCTTCCCGATGTATTATTTATTTGAACTCACACACATAGGACAATAAATTCTGTATGTCATGTAACAGTTTCACCTTGTTTTTGCATATGAAAGTTAAAACTTAAGTGCAACTTATTATATACATGGATTATTTTTTTGGGATTCATAATAAAAATGTGTCAAGAATTAGAATTGTTTGAAATATGTTTTCGAAATTCATGTTTATTTTCGATGTTTTGTATTATTATCTGCATCCACTACTACTTAAATGAGTTTTTGTATTGTAGAGAAGCGTAACAAAACCTGCTTTATCAATTTAAAGCAGAATTTGGAAAAAAGCCCAAAATTTTCCAAGCAAAAAAGCGAAGCAGAATAAACCCGAGTTCCCCCCCCCCCCCCCGCCAAAAAAAAAATGAAGAATTTTTTTTTCAAACCCTTGCATCTCTATTTGGAATTGAAATAAGTTAACGACTGGCAATCAATTCAAAATTCAAGCCCAATACTTTCACTTAAATGGCATAATTAACATTTAATTCCTAATGTTTTATCCTCAGTTTCTTACTTGTATTACGCGAGAAGAAAGATTTAATTCAAAAAAATCTTTTTAAATCGAAAAAAAAAAATCAAAAATGATTTTTTTTAAAAAATCATGATTTTTTCCACCCTGCTTTTAACTGTCGTAAAACACTTAATATGATTTTACGCAAGTAACCTTACACTTGTAAACTTAAAATACAGCTATATTACTTAGTATTAAATTTCGTCGGGAAGGTTCTAGAACACAGGTCCCCCCCATATAGGTTAGTAGCTAGGTTGGTTCCTTTATGTACCAAAGTTTAATATTTAATTCACATAGTATTGCCGAGCGAGCGAAGGCGGGTTAGAGCCCCGAAGGGCACGTTGTTTCCTAGAACCTTGCCGATTTCGCCACTTGCAGAAATTTCTTTCTTATAAACATGCCTTTTCATGCAGAACATTGAATTTTATCTGTAACCTCTGCAAACTGTGGTGTGCTTTAACTTCACCACTACCAACACTTATCCATGCAGACATCAACTTGTGACAATATCGGACATGTAATAATAATATACTTCTTTCCAAGTTATTTAGAAAGCTACACACTTCCAATAGCACCGTTTCCTATCATTTCGGTGCCCCAACCCACTGTCTTACTTGCTTACTGATAATCTTTCAGGTTCCTACGCTTCTACATATCATATAAGAATAGGTAGTAATGTGACACATTGCAGTGCAGTTTTAATAGATGAGTTTCGCAAAAGTAGAAAATATATTTAGGCCTATGTTTAGCAGAAGGGGTCCAGCTCTTATCTACAAAATGTTACAATGTTGGTAATTTCTGTTCACATTCGGTTAGTTTAGGGTAGGTTAGGTTACTTTAGTTTGTGTTATATTAGTGTAGCTGTCCCGTATAATTTTCCAAAAAATTATATAATTTCGCTTATTTCTACTAATATTAGGTTAGTTTATGTTAGGTTAAGTTAGATTTGGTTACGTCTAAGTATTTGCATCATTCATTTCTCCTGTAAATTTTGTGTTTTTACGTGCTTTGGGACCCCTTGTACTAAACATACTCTTATATTTATAGTACTGGGTGATGTTTAGATTTAAAATATGCCTAGTACTTATAGGCACTGGGTATTTTCAATCTACATGAATTAATATACATATAACAAATTCACATACCAAAAACGTGCCAAGACCGATAATGGGCATTTTAATGCCATTCTGAAACTCCACGAAGTTCTTCATTATATCACCTGTTGCAACTGCCTGTCTTAAATTAGAAATGGTACTTGTTGGGTTCCAAAGAGGAAAATTACGGAATATATTAAGTTTTAACGTAGCACAATATGTTGCAGAAATGTTAAACCACCAATATTGTCTAACAATCTGTTCCACACCAAATTTTAGCATGAATTCTTGTAGTAATGTACAACAGAAAATAATGCAAATCACGGTGATACAATGCTTATTATCAAAGTGATAAGATACAGTTAAAAACTTTAAAAACTACTATCGCGAATTCAAATCGTCTGCTGGTCACCCTCTTGCAGGATTGCAAACGCCATCTAATAAAATTATTTTTGATAGATACCGTCATCCGAAAAAATAATAATAATAAACCGAATATACTGTAGCTTCCACATTTTCCATAAGAACTCAATTTTCTTCATATACTATTAATTCTTTTTGTTTTCCATAACCAAGCAATGTAGTAATGAATAATTATTTATGTTTTTTGAAAAAATAAAGCAAAAAAGAAAATTATAAGCAAAACAAATCTGCATTGTTATGAAACCTTAGTCGGTCACATCATTACGCGAAGAATATTACGGGGGAAATTTGAGGGATAATTCGACACAGTGCACAGGTATTAGGAACACTCACTTACAAAGATGTGAAGTTTAAAGAAAAGAAAACTATGTATTTCTGCGATGAGCAAACAATTCACAATAAATACAGAGTTCCAATATACAAAATCAATCAATATCTTCAGTTGAAATTACTGAAAAAGACAGGAAATGGCTATTTAAAATTCCAAGTTCGAACTTGCACTTGGAGAGATTCTAACGCATACTCTCTCTCATAAGTTGCCTTCATGGTCAAGCGGGTTTAGTAATACTGTTGAAATTTTAGAATTAAAGGGCGGCAGTTCGAACTTAACTGGGAAGATTCTAATTTTAATATAGGGAAACTTTTTAAAATATAGAATTCTATTTTGAAGTGCTTGAAAAAACAAAATCAGATGAACTGTCACGTTTCAAAGCTCACTCATATTTATTCACCGTGTCCATCATTTATATACGAAGACGTTAAAATGAGGAACGTTAATGGGGCGTTTACACTTAGTCGATTTACGTTCGATTCAGTTGAATTGACGTCACTTTCAACTTAATCGACCGTGTAAACGGGATTTCAACTTAATCGCTTGTTGATCGAAGGCGACTAATCGACTGGCAACTGAATTGAAAGACGTTCTATTTTCTGTGGTTGAAATAATTGTGACAGGACACGCTGCCCCATCGTCATTTGTGTACGTGTTGTTTTCACGAGTTTTGCGTTTCGCTCACTTCAAGCGGTGTGACTGAGCGCTCCGCTCAGTAACCTTCTGAACTCTACCTTAGCTGTCTAAACTTTACTGGCAACATTGACAACATATGATCGGGGAGCAGCAAGTTGAATCGAAGATCGTTGGCAAAGAGAAGAAGAAGATCGTTGGCAAGATGGCGTAGAATGTTTTACATCATAGAGCGTCATGCTCTTTAACTATTTCAATTTAATTATTAACAACAATTTCCATTCTGGACATAATATAGTGCATTACAATTTTTATAGTGTTTTACATAATTTTTTGTATGTTCTACGCTTCTGCCTTCCTTTTTCAATAACAAACTAGTGTTGAAACAGAACTATCTGAAACAGGCCAATTCGTCCATTTTGGAACGGGCCATCTTTTTACAATTATAATAACAACAAGAAGATTTAAGACAATTTTAGTGAAACAGTCAACTTGGCCTTAGTGCTGTGACTTTAATTTTCAAATCTCCCGCAAGGGAGATGCATAGATAGATAGTTGAATCGACAGAAGAGGAGCAGGTGGCAGGCGTCTCAGGCATGTGTTTGCAATGAAGACGCTGACAGAAGAGGGCTATGGAAGTTAAAAGAGGAATGGCGGAATATAGTGAAAGTGGCTAAGCGAAGATTGGTAATACATATTAATTCCTGAAGTAATTTCGAACAGAATTATTACAGTGTGTGCTACGTGTAATAAGAATAATTAATTCTTTGTAAGCATAAAACTGTGGAGTGTAGAATAACGAAAATCACAGACAATACATTCGCATTGAGCTGAGTGTAGTGATCAACGTTACTAGAACATTCTCAAACGATAAAATCAGGATTACTGCTCCAGATAGGTGAGACCAATTTTAATTATTTTAAAGTGTGAAAATACTTTTCCACTCAGGTGCCTAATAAATATTTCTCTTTATTATCAATTTTCTCTTTAATAAATATAAAAACAATGTTTAAAAATGTGCATGTTCTAATACATGGAAGCTAAAGGCGCCATGATGGAAACTAACACAGAATCTTTAGACATTCCAAAAACTTCAAATTGTTCCATTATGGAAATTGAATCAACAGATGAAAACTCCTGTAAGATTAAGGAGAATGAAACTTCACAATCTAGTATAAATTCTTTGCCAGTAATCCAATCACCAGTCAAAAATGACAAACATATAACTAACCCTCATACTAATGCTACGCAAGTAGGAATAAACAAATATAAGGATCATCACTTAGCTCCTTACATTGTTTTCATTCGTTCCAGTACAGAAGAATTGGGTAAACGGCATATAATGTCAATAAGTCGACAAATATACTATGCAGAAATACCTGGCATAGAAGTAATCGACAAAATAGGACGCAACTTGATTAAAGTTAAGTTCAGATCTGGAGCCGAAGCAAATAACTTTCTTTCGCATCCCTTACTCACTACAAACAAATGGGAGGCGTTCATCCCCAATCACTTATTATATTCAACAGGGGTAATTTATGGCATAGACACTGACATCTCTACGGATGATTTACTAAATGATATTCAAAGTGATATTCCTGTAACCTCAGTAAGGCGTATACACAAAAAGGATAACCATGACGTATTACAACCCACTTCTACCATCATCCTAACGTTCGACTCCCAGCACCTTCCAAACGAAGTCAAGTTGTATTATTTAAAAAGAGATGTCCATCTTTACATACCCACCACCAAACAATGCATCATGGGTTGTTATAGGTATGGACACAGGCGTATTAATTGTCACTCTAAAAAATTAACTTGTGTAAATTGTGGTCAACCACATTCTCTAGACACTTGTACAAATACCACAAAATGCGTTAACTGTGGTAATAATCATAGAGCGGACTATAAACAGTGTCCAGAAAGATTACGTCAACAACAAATTATGCTTTTAATGGCGAAAGAGAAACTATCCTTCAACGAAGCAAATATAATAATTAAACGACCGCCAGCTTTGACTCAAAGCTTTCCACAAGTAGGGCCATCTCAAATTTCTACCGGATGCTCAAATATGTCTTTTAACACATCAGTAGATTCAGGAACTAATTTCCATACATATTCAACTGTGGTTTCTAGGAACTTTTCAAAATTATCAGACAAATCCAGGGAGGACATTACAAGCAGCCCTCCAGAGAAGAAACGGAAAAATTATAACGAAAATATTTATATAAATAGAGCCATTGGGAATTTTTCAAAAAACTCCATAGTTAGGAAACAACCAACAAAGACAGAATTAAATGCAAATACGGAGCAAGCATGTTCATCCAAATCTTGGTTGCGGAAATCGCTGCCTATAAGAAAAGAAGGTAGTGTATTTTCATTCCCAAGCAAGGAACCAGAATTTTTGCCAGCAAGAAAACCATTCAGTCGTATAGCTAAACAAAATCAGGAAATGAATAACACCACTAATTTTAATAAGGAAACAACTCAACCTTCTTCCTTCAACAATAGTGCATATATCAAAGCAAAACATCCTACTCCTCTAGATGATACACAACATTCAGAACAAGACGTCGAATTAAATGAATTAAATGATTTTTTACGAACTAATTCAGCACAACTTAATTCTGTCATGCAACGTTTCCCAACGATACTTCAGACATTAATCAAGAATAAGCTGGATCCTAAACTTAACAAAACAGAACTCATTGCATTCATGAAAGAAATTTCTTCTCATAATTAAAAAAAAAAAAAAAGTGTTTACTTTTACACATGATTTTTCCAAAAAAAAAAATAGTTATTGTATAATCATTTTTGTTCAAACACTCAATATTGTTTTTATGAAAATGATCAATGAAAAACAGTTAACTATCTTACAGTGGAATCCACAAAGTATTTATGGAAAAATCCATCATTTAAAGTTTTTGATTAATATTTTTCAACCTGACCTAATTCTTCTTCAAGAAACTTGGTGTAATCCGAGAATCCCGTTACAAATTACAGGCTACAGGTGTCTTAATCATATCAGACAAGACTCTCATGGAGGTATCACTATCGGAATTAAAAATCACCTGCCTTATCAACCATTAAATTTAATTTTACCTCCTCATCACAGCCACATCCAGTATTTGGGAATTCAGCTCAATGATCTAAAATTGGTAAACATATATATTCCTCCAAAAGTCAAGGTAGATATATCTTTCTGGGAAGCCTTACTTCTCAACCACCCTCAAATAGATTACATTGGAGGAGATTTTAATGTATCTCATAAAATTTGGGGAGCAAATAGAACTGATGCGGCTGGCCGCCTCTTCCTTAATATACTTAACCAATCACCTTTCACTTTCTTAAACAATGGCTCTCCCACAAGAGTTCAATACAATTCATTCAGCGCACCTGACTTAACTTTGTCTAGAGTTAATCACTACATAGAGACAGAATGGACTACGTATCATCATCCATGTCATAGTGATCACTTTCCGATAATTTTCAAAACTCACAAGACTAGGTATTGTACTTCTTCTGCTTCAGATAATACGTTTACTTTCAACTCTAAATTACAGCATGTATCACAAGCGATTAACTGGACTGAATATAATAATATAATTCAGGATAATTGCCTCAATCTCACGTCGGATTCGGAAATATTTAAGTTAATAAAGAAATCTGCTTCATCGGCAACAATAGTAGAAAAGCATATAAATAAAAATAAACTCCAAGATAATAGAAAGACTAATTTCCGTCAACACAATTTAACGCCTGGGTGGTGGAGCACAGAGTGTCAGAAAAATATTAACAAATGCATTTTGTACTTTAAAAATTTCATCAAATTCAAATCCTTAGATAATTTTAGAAAATATCAAGAACAAAAGGCATATTCTAAATTAATAATAAACAATACCAAACGACAGCATTGGCAAGAATTTTGTAATTCACTGTCTGACAGAACTAATTCATACAAAATTTGGAAATTTTGGAAGCAATTTAAGTATAATCAAACTGAAGCCAACAATTCTTTATCAGTCTTTGATGGAGTATGGTACGAAAAGTTTCACATGAAACTTACTCCATGTACGGTTAATAATGATAGATTACAACTTACGAACTATTTATTTGGTAATACTAATTCCATATTAGATAAAGACTTTTCCTTACAGGAATTACAGGTAGTACTTAACAATATAAAGAAAAACACAACGCCAGGCATTGACGGAATAAGTTTTAACCACTATAAACACCTACCTACTCCTGGCTTACAGATTCTATTGAATTATTACAAGAACATCTGGAACTCTGGATTCATACCTTCACAATGGAAGAAAATTCTAATAATTCCTATTCCGAAACCCAAATCTACAGAACAACCTAACAACTTTCGACCAATAGCGCTATTAACATGCTCTTTGAAAATTTTTGAGAACCTAATCCTCAATCGACTTATATGGTATTTAGAACATAATCAAATCTTCCCGTCTAATATCACAGGATTCAGGAAGAATTATTCAACGTTAGATGCTCTGTCTCTTTTTATCATCGACATATACAAATCCTTTTACTCAAGACAACATCTCTTAGCAGTCTCTCTAGACATACAAGGTGCATATGATAATGTGAATTTAGATATATTAATACAGAAGTTACACCACATAAAAATTCCAGGAAAAATGATCAGGATTATTCACAATTCACTAATTAACAGGAAAATATTTATTAAAATTAAAAATACCTACTCTCCTCCTCGAGAAACGTCTCTGGGACTACTTCAAGGCAGTAAGCTTAGTCCTATCTTATTTAATATTTATATTTTAGATTTAATGAATAAAGATTGGTCACCCTGTCAAATCATAAGCTTTGCTGATGACATACTGTTATCCATGCAATCCAAGAATATAAATGAAGGCATATCTACGCTGGAACATCAATTAACATTAATAAATAATTGGATGACCCAAAATGGTTTCAACCTCAATTGGAACAAAACTAAATTTGCAATATTTAATAGAAAGAGAAACTACAGCCAATATAATTTACAAATTCACCAAACAAGAATTAATTCAGTAAACTCTTTCAAATACCTCGGCATAACTTTGGACAAAAAACTAACTTGGACAAATCACATTACGTATCTACAAGAAGAAGCTATGAAATACCATAAGTTGTTAAGTTGCCTATCATCCAAAAAGTGGGGCATAAATCCTTCTTCTTTGGTTACGATTTTAAAACAAGGATTTCAAGCAAAGGTGTTTTATGGCATTATCTTCATGACGATTAATCAAACTCAGATAAATAAATTGGAACAAAATTTTTACTCTTTAGCAAAGTTGATATTCGCGCAACCTTCATTTTGCCCAAAACAGGCTTTACTTAACGAAATTGGATGCACACCTTTAAATCTACTTATAACGGAAAAAGCACTTCATTATATTTTAAACACAATGGGAAAATCACGTTCACCAATAATTAGAAAACTCCAGGACTTAGATATTCTTTTGAGCAAAAGAAATATTCCTTACAAAAAGAAAAAACCCTGGTTTTTTCAAGCATATTGCAATTTAAAATTCATAGACAGCTACATTCATAAGGTTCCAGCAATCAGTTGTTACGTTTGGAATTATCAGACTAACTTAACTACAATAACACCCAGAATTCCTAACTTCTTAAAAGTTCATCATCCAGACATAAGAAAATCTATATATAAAAACATTTGGGAAAATACTTTGAATTCCATAGATAAGGATTCGTTATTAATCTACACGGACGCATCAAAATATCCGAACCTACATGTTGGAGCGGCTTTTTACATTCCTGAACAAAAAATCTTGGAAAAATTTAAATTACCAACGTTTACTTCCATATACGAAGGAGAAGCATTCGCAATACGTCAAGCGCTACTTTACATCAAAAGAAACAACATTAAAAACTCGGCTATATGCACAGACTCTTTAAGTGTGTTGCTATCCTTGCAAGCCACCCATTGGAATAAATTTACATCGTGGACAATTTTAAATATTAAATTTTTATACTCAACCATGGTCACAAATAAATTCAAGATAACATTTATTTTTAGCAAAGCTCACGAAGATATAGATAATAATTTAAATATTATTGACTCAGCTGCTAAACGAGCTTGTAAAGAAGGAAAGATTTCAAACATTAAGTTGGCTCCAGTTTCTTTCAAAGATCTGATAAACAAATATATCACAGAAGAATCTCAGAAGTGGATATCCAATACCGACTCAACAGCTGGAAAATTATATTGGGAAATTAGCAGGATCAATAATTATGATAATTTAAAAAACCTAATACTATGGTCAAGAAGAGAAGTTGTAATTTATTATCGACTCATATTTAGCACTGCGTTGATTCCCACTAAATTATATCAAATTAGGAAAAAATTGACATATCATTGTTGGTGTGACAAGGGGATTGGAACCTTAAATCACATAATATTTGAATGTGAATCCTTTCAGAATACAAGACCAATTCTTCTGAACAAATTATATCTTCATCTGGGTCAATCACCTTTCTCATACAAAAGTATTCTCGGATCAAAAAATTGGAAGGCCATACTAGCTATGATTCAATTTCTACAGAACACAGGAATTAACTTATAAATTAAAAAAAAAAAAAAAAAATTACATTAATCATTTTTAATAATATCAAGCAGTAAACACATTTGTTGCACAATATTTCAGGGGTGCATCTAGATCGTCAGTTCAACCAACACCAGTTACGGTGAAGAAGACAAGACAAGACAAGGTGGCAGGCAGCTGGAGAAGAATAGAAGAGAAATGCAGCTGAAAAATCATTTCAAGTGATGTAATAGTAAAGTGAGAAGCATAAGAGGTACGATGAAATGTAAATACGTGTTTCAACCTGCCGGTGAAGGTAAGAAAAACGAATGTGCTCGAAAAATAACAAGTAAGCCATATTCGTGAAGAAACAAGACCCTGCAAGTAAACATCGCATGTCACGTACTAATGTCAACGAAAAGAATTAAAACAAGTGATATGTGTATACGGTATACGACACATTAAAGCATGCTTTGCACTCGTAACCTTATAGAATTCTTTTGATATTACCGTAATAACATATGCGCATATAAAAGGTAAATCTACAATATTGATACATTATTTATGTAAGCCGATATAATAATATTCATTTCAAATACTTCACTCATAGCCTAACCTATTTTACTGGATACTGCATATCAGTGCTACAAAAAGTAAATATAAAGTTTCTTGCGCCAGTCAATATTAGTAGAAGTTAATAATTTGTAGACACTCTAAAGGATCAGTAAATATAGAACGTCGTGCATATAATGAGCACACAATATGAACGCATTCCTTTGTATTGAATTATTTTAGTCATAAGCTCAAGTTTGAAATATATATACATAAAAAGCGCTTAAAACAAAATCAATCTATATTTGATATAGGCCTATATAATAGCGGAATATTACTTCAATTTATAGCTATAAAAATATCCAACAACCACAGTAATACTATAACATCGTTACATAACTGCATTATTTCTGGAAACTGTGCTAGCTAACATATTTATCTGTGAAGAATGTTTAAAGTATCAGTACTAAGTTGAATTCAATTTAAATAAAAGTTCGCCAGTCGCGACTATCAAGTGTCAGTCAGTTAGTCACTTTGCATTCAAATTAGTATTTCACTAGTATCTGTTCGGGCAAAGACAGAACAGAAGATAGAAACAATTATATCAAGTGGCAAGTATATTATAATAGTTAAGTGCATTCGTAAAAAGGAAATAATTAAAAATAATAAATGAATGATAAATACAAATATAAATAAGAGATCAAACTTCTTTCTAGACATTTGAAATAATATAATTTGCTACTGTCGTCTGGACTTGCATTTCTTCTGAAAAGACTAAATAGTAGAGAAACCTTATTGCATGTATTATTATTATTTTGGTTGTATATAGTATTTTGTATGTTTCCTTGTTTGATATATCTTATTTCTTTTAATTACTTGTCAATCTCAGTTTTATGTTGAACGGTATCAATAATTAAAGTGAGTGACGTTATCAAATCATTATTGAAGCGACTGTTTACGTCAAAATATTGTTCGTTTGTGGTTAGCATTATCTGTTGTGTATATGAATACTATTTTGTGATAGAATGTGGTATTATAGAAACAAATATAGTAAATAAATACATATGGGTTTTAATAGCAAGTTTACGCAATTGTATTCTGAGAATTCTGAGTCTGGATTGCATAATCTCTCTACGTCCACGCTACGTCTTACAACTTCGTGAATAACATCAGTGTGGAGATTTATATTGAAGGCACGAATGGTAAGTTGTCGATTACGAACCAAGAGTATTGTAGTATTAATATTGGTATTCTTATTTGAGTTCACTATTTCTTGATACACTGTTTTCGGAGCGTGCGCTCCTGCTACCGAGATTCCGGATAACGGGAGGTTATTAAAGATTTGTTTCATATTTTAACCATTAATACCCTCCACCGTTACCGTCACCGTTACATTTTAGATTATGAGACTCAGACGCTTGTGAAGAATAGTGGCAGTCAAGAGTGTGCATTTCGTGAACTGCTAGTTGTGTAGCTTACTTCGTCGTAAAAAATAGTGAACATGGGTGGAAATCGGCGTAATCGACAAAGAGACAGTGCAGTGCGAGTGCATCTGGTGGTGCGGCCATATCAGACTCAGATAAAGTAGTGTGTTGTGAGGATCCAGCTAGAGATGAGTATCATGTACAATGTTGTCTGTGTGATCGTTGGTACCACCGCGTGTGTAGTCAAATGACAGAGGAAGAATGGAATGCTCAAAATGAACTCGAGGATGATGCACCCGTTGAAGCATTATGGAGGTGCGGACAGTGCGAACCACATAAGGTGATGGAAAAGGGAGAACGAAGTCTGTCTTTGGATGCGATGGAGCAGATGCTTATCCGTATGTTTGAGAAGTATAATGAAAAGGGACACTGTGAGTTGAGGTCGAAAATCAAGGAAGATTTTCAGATGGAGATGAAGGTTATTCAAGAGGATTTACGGGATAGTAGAGAGCAATTGGAGAATAAGATTGAAGAAGTTAGCAAGAAGTGTGACAGGACGAGCGCCTCGTTAACTCAACAGGTAAATGAATTGTCACGAAAGATGGACGGAACCCAGCAGGACATTCAAGATTTGAAGAATACTGTGCGTAAACTCGAGGAAGTGGCAATACTAACAGAGAAAAAAGCGAGTCAGCAATTTGAAGAAGTAAATAGAAGAATCGATCAGGTATCGAAGAGCTGTGTAGCAGGTATGGTACAATGTCAGGACAGGATGCAGGATGAGATTGCAGATGTGAAGCATGAGATGTTACAGATGACTACCGCACAGATAGAAGATCGTTTGGCCAAAGAAGAGTTAAAAGTCATGCAGAAGACTGATGAATGTAGAAAGGTGATAGAAGAGGTTTCAGGAAGAATGATTAGAGCCAACGCGGTGATGAATAATCAACTGCAAGAGTGTCGCGCCGAAGTGAGTCAGTCGAAGGCTGTCATGTGGCAAAACACTTCGGAACTGTGGAAAGTACAAGAAAAGTTGGCTTGTCAGGAGGTAGCAATCGCGTCACTTCAACAAAGGATAGAGGAGGAATGGCGAAGACATAGTTCAGGCGTAGAAGAGGAAACAGAAGTGAAGCGGCCATACTATCCTGCTCAATCTCCAAGCTTAGATGGGAGGCGCAATAGAAGTGATTCCAGTGGTACCTGCTGTGGAAGAAGTGCCTTCAATAGTACGGCGGCTTCTCGGAGCAAGGAACCTGAGGTGCACCCAAGTTATCGGAGAAGACGAAGGAGACGGATCAAGACCAGTTCGTCTGATGAGAGCGGGTATTCAGAAGAAGATGGATGGTCCCCGAAGACGGAAAGAAGAAGGAACCGACAAAGAAGACAGCTTCCTTATAACGGTAACGAGAATGAAAACGCCAGAAGACTAACGAACCGTCGCGGAGTCTATTCGGAAGCAGCTCAGGACTACAGGGAGGAAATGGAAAAGGAAGAAGACGAAAAGGAACTGAAATTGCGATTGACGGATATAAAATCGTTCACGCACTATCCACCAGAGAGAGGTGATTTGTCAGCTCAAGCATTTATCATACAATTTGAGCGAGAGTGTGCTCTAATGGGGGTGCGACCTAGTCAGGCGCTTAAGGTATTACCGTTCATACTAAGAGACGCAGTGTTGTCATGGTATTATTCAAATGTGAATAAGTTCCTCACGTATGCCGACTTCAAGCAAATGTTCTTAAGGCATTATCATTCAGAAGATGTGACATGTGCTAAGCTAACGCGCCTTAAGACTGTGCCATTCAACCCTAAGGTTGACGGGAGTGTTGAACGTTTTGTTACGAATCGATTTTGTCAGATTAGGGACTTGGATTCACAGAGCAGTGAAGTCCAGATTTGCAACACTATCATAACTTTGCTACCAGTTCAGTATCAGAGACAGTTGGTTTCAACACGAGGCCAGGAGTTAGCAGAAATTCTTGAAACAGTCCGACGACTTGAACTGATTCATGACACATGGGAAGCAAGACGGAAGACAGGAAGAGATGGCGCTAGAAGATGGGAGGACGGTGAAGAGGTGATTACTCGTAAAGCTAAGGTAGGAGCTATATCGAAGGACCAGGAGGATAACAAGACAGAGCCTGCGAACAGAAGAGAAGAATCACCGTACGAAGGACGAGATGGTGCAAGAGGACGCGGGAACTATCGACGCGGCAGACGAGGTAGTCGTGCACGTTCTTGGAGAGGAAGAAGACGGCCAGAAAGGAAGTGGTCCACACACGAAGAATATGAAAGAGATTACCCGAGATCCTCCCAAGAGGATATTCAGCACCGTTGGGATCCTCGGGGAAGTCCAGATTCAAAAAACTAAATGAAGTATCCACCTCGCGGGTCGGAGGTAGGTACGATTTGTGTTGTGAGAAGACCCATGAGAAAAGTGTAAGTGAGGATATACCTGAGGAGGTGTATAGTGGTGTATATAGTCCTTTATGTGTACATGAGTATGAGTGTAGGAGTGAGGTAAATATTTTTCGAGTTAAATTTCAATGTATAGCTGGACAAGAGTGGGAGTATAACACAGATTGTGAGAATATTGATGACGTGAAGACTGACTTTGAACGAGTAAAAGAATGGTCTGGTATCATACGAGTATGTGTGTTGGATGAAGTTGTGCAAGCACTTGTCGATAGCGGTGCGTTGTGACGTTGTGTAGTCTAGAGTTGTGGAGAAAGGTTACGAAGATTATATCACATCCGAAATTGAAACCAGCACCCCACGTAGTTCTTGTCGATTATAGTGGAACCAGGAATAAAATGGTGAAAGGAGAAGTATATCTTCCTGTGACAATTAAGGGAATACAGACGGATGTTCGAGCTTTTGTGGTGGACGGGCTTAACCAAGATATTCTACTGGGTCGTGATTACATGAGCAAGTTTCTAGTCAATGAATTTTGGAAATGGTATGGTAACCATTCAAACTGGGAAGCAAGAAGTTGTAGTACCCATGGTTGAATCGAAGGAGGAAGAAAATACGACATGTAATAATATGATTAATGAATTGAGTGTGGATGACCATCTTCCTGGAAACGTCATAGAAGAAGAATGGAGTGAATGCGAATGCCATCCGGAGGAAGTATGCGGCTCACAGGTATGTGGATGCGATTATGAAGATCTGAAAGAGGTTTTCAATCAGTGGAACAGCGTATTGATGCAACAAGAAGATTCGTATAATGAAGCTAGGTCAAGGCAAAGAGATGATTGCAACCTGAGACAAATTACGCTGGCACAAATACAGGATCAAGCTCTTGTGGAATCTTTGTATGACCCGCTTGTTCAGGAGATTCAATGTTCGGCTTGCTGTCCAAAGAGAGTGGAAGTCAGGGAAAAAGCAACTGAAGAGAGTCTGTACGCTACCCTAGAAGAAGTGAGAGAAGTGGTACAGAAAACTCCTATTGCTCCGGAACACAAGGAAATGTTCAATGTGCTGATGAAGAGAAGAAAAGTTTTCGCCCATTTCCCAGGAAAATGTAACAAGTTTAAGTATACAATCCAGGTTACCACTGAAGATCCAATTGTGAAACGACCTTACCCAATTCCACTGTGTTATCGAGATAAGGCGAGGGAGCAGATCCAAAAATGGTTGCGTCAAGGTATCATTGAGCCTGCAGTGTCAAAACATCATCATCCCCTGGTAATAGTCAGAAAGAAGAACTCTGATGAGGTTCGAGTCTGTCTTGATTTGGTTCAACTTAATAAATTCGTATCTTTGACAAATCTGAAGGTCGAACGCCTCGATGACCTCTTTGCAAGATTTAATGGGATGACCTGTGCAACGTCCCTTGACCTGGTGCATTCCTACTGCCAGATCGAGTTAACTGAAGATTGTAGGGATCTTGTAGCATTTTCTTTTGAAGGCCAGATGTACCGGCATTGCAGAGTACCCTTTGGTTACAAGAATGGTGGAGCTTGTTTAATGGCAGCGTTACAGAGAGTGTTGGGAGTTGCTATTCTTGAAAAGATCTTACTGTATATAGATGACATTTTAATTCCCGGGACTGATCCAGTAGCTCACATCGAGTTGTTAGACCAAGTATTGTATAAGTTAGAGGAAGCAAATATGAATATTATATTATTGTTGTGTGTAGACGTCCATGGTGGTCAACAATAGTCTCGAATATTTGTAACCAATAATCACTTTGTTGCGCTCATTCATACAACAGCCCAATGCGACATCCCAGGAAACGAAGTCAGTGATATCTTTAGTAGGTATGCAACCCAACATGGCACGGCCTATTATCTCCGTTTTTCAACATCCGCCTTCTCCGGACAGTTGCTACAGCAACTCCAAGTCAATGGCGCACCCACGACTAACAACAACGATCATTACCTGGAATTTATTACTGGCAAATAGAACCTCCTACTACTACGCGAAAATTGGAAGCTTCTCGCAGTTAAACGAGAAAACATCATTTTTTATATTTTCGCCTCCATCTCCATGCTGCTGACTCCCATCCAGCAATATAAACAACAGCAGCACCTCTTCCGATTTTGTTGTTGTGAAGAAGAACGTTCTGTCGACCACCTGAATTTTCAGTGTTCTTGAACACCTATTTATCGTCCGATGGTTACCACACTCATTCACTCTGTTTATTACACTACTTCTTATTCGCTAGCAAAAACCATTTCGTTCTTTATCATCTGTTACAATATTAAATAATGAGTAACTACTATTTATAATGTGGTCAAAACGTGCAATTGATTGCCCTCTTTATTCATTGCGACGTATGGTGTATAGCGTCTTTGTCGCAGTTAGTGCTCGACTTCATGTGACTGGTCCAATTGTGCTTTATCACTTAGCTCCCGGATACATACTGGAAGTTATCTTATCAATATGTATAGATCTGCATCTTACCGTTTGGACTGCTCATCGGACACCTTCCTGGAGCTTCAAAACAAAGAGAGAAAGAAAGAGAATCAACAAGTCAATGTTTCGAGTCGGAAAAGAACATTGAACAATGATGCCAAGTACATAAAGTTTACTTCAAAGAAAACATAGAATTTCCCACACAACTGTATTTTTCTCGACATTGTAAATATTTTATAAAAACAAAGTAGAAAAAATTAGTATTTACAAGTCTACGACTAAATGTGAAAGCTCTGTAAGCAAAGTTCATCTCTAAGAACTTCCCTAATATTACAGCAGGACAGGTTAATTTCTTATACATTGGATCCTTAATTGGAAACCGTTTCTGTATTCTATTACCAAAACTACATGCAAAATTCCAAATATCTTTTTCAAGTGTCATGACTCCTGAAACAGGTAGTTTCTTAAGTAACGTTTCACATTCAGGCCCATTCTCTTTATGTTCTATCTTTAAGTACACTTCATTTAACCTTATTTTTTTAAATGGTGTTTGTACACTTCAACCCTTTCATTTGTTAATAGAATTGTCCAGGAGCACTGAGAGATAGAGGGTTCCCAAGGAGTCCATATGGGTGGTGGACATTGCCTCATACACATGCAACACTATCGTCAATATTACTAAATACATTTCCAGCTTTCCTCAAATAAACAAATAATATTTATTTCTCTTGGACTTTATCGATTTCAACACTTTTTGAAACTATATTTTGCGTTTCTATATATAAATATATACAAGGGCGGATCCAATGGGAACCTATATGGGCTATAGCCCCCCCTTGACGCTCAGATATACACTGGATAAAATGGGCTTCAATCCTGCTTTACACTGGATAAAACGGCAAATTATGGTTTAGCCCCTCCCTTGATCATATCCTGGATCCGCCAATATATATATATATATATATATATATATATATATATATATATATATATAAGGTCTGTAGCTGTCAATTTGTCTGCTATTAGGATGTGTTCAAGCTCCCCAACAGTGTTACCAGGTTGTGGGTGGTGTCATGAACGAGGAAAAATGAGTAATAATTTTGATTTGTGATGAAGAAGGATATATATATATATATATATTTGACCGCTAAAGACCTTGCTCTGAGACTAAAGTTCTGCGTAAATCTAGAGACTTCGTGCTCAGGCATGCTGATGGGGAAACTTACTTTTCTACGGAAGGAGAAGCGGTTTTCTCCCTCTAGGAGACGGCGGAAAACCGTCTCTAGCAGAAGCGGTTTTCTGAAAGAAGAATATAGACTGAAAGTATTTGAGAACAAGATCCTGAGACGAATATTCGGTCCCAAGAGAAACGAGAATGGGGAATGGTGGAAACTTCATAACGAGGAACTACATAAGTTATACGGTTTACCAAGCATTGTTAGGGTCATCAAGTCTAGGAGGCTTAGGTGGGCAAGTCATGTAGCTAGGATGGAAGAAAGTAGAAACACTTTCAAAGTCTTGACCAATCGGAAAACGACCATTAGGAAGATCTAGGCGCAGATGCGAGGACAATATTAAGATGAATCTCGCAGAGATAGGAATACAAAGTAGAAACTGGATCCAGTTGGCTAAGAATAGAAGTCAGTGGAGAGCTTTTGTGAACGTGGCATTGAACCTCCGGGATCCATAAGCCATAGAGTTAGTTTTTGGGAGAAGCGGTTTTGGTGGTCAGCAAACCCCTTTAAACAGCAACTCCTAATCATGACAAAGGGTCGAGCTGGGAGCAGCTTCATATTTCTTCCATTGATCACCTTTCATCTACATATTCTTTGTCTCCTGTCCTCCGAGTTGTGAATACAGCTGCCGTACTTGCGATTAGCTGATAGAACTCTAGCAAGAGGATGATAGGTGAAAGCTTTCCTCCAAATTAGGTGGATATAGGTCCACCACGACGTTTTGTGTGTGAATCCAAGTTTTCTTTCATTGTTGAGTTCGATAAAAAAATAAAAAAGAAAACTACAGAAAGACAATTTAAAAAACACTTCTTTATATTCCACACCATTTTTATTTTTATTTATTTATTTATTTTTGGTGCTATTTGATTATTTACTCTATCTTTCATATTTGGGTCATTCCAAAACCAAAATAAAAACAAAAACACACGAACACAAACACAAGCACATTTTTTCCCTCACATTTTTGGATTTTGATTATTTTTACTTCACATGAAGATATAGCAAGATTGAAAAATACCAAATTTCCACCTTCTAGATTGATTAGTTTTCGAAATTTTACGGTTTGAAATTTCCAATTTTGATTTAAAAATTGCACATATTAGCTTTTCTAATTTGATATATCTCGGCTCCTAATTAAAGTACCGAACTAAGACGTCATTGCAAAGCCGTTGTTTTAAGCTTTTTTCGGATATATAAATCAATGGGGGTGTACTGCAATTTTTTTTCGAAAATTCGCATTCGAATTTCTCGAAAGAGGGCAATTTTAAATTTGTGAAAAAAATCTCTCATGTACGTTAGGCCTTTATAAAGATACGGTCAAAATATAATTTTGGGATCGTAATGGGATCGCAAGATACAAATAATAGAAACGAACCAGGTGAAGTTCTTCCACTAGAAAACGCCCAGGCCGTCAAGGAATTCTACCAAATTGCTGACATTTTTAGGATTATGCCAGGCATAAAAGACTGTCTTTCAGTAATGGACAGTAGTAATAAGAAACTTAAAAATTTTTAAACGTCTTTTGTGCAATTAACGGCAGGTATATCTGTTATTTAAATAGCAGTTTCGTCATATGACCATAGGGTTTTCCAAATTTGCAGAGCTTAGCCCAAAAAGTGTTGTAGGCTGGAACACACTGTTTGCATTTGTACGACATATCAAAACGTGAAGTTAATGATAGAAAATGCCAAGTTACAAACTCTCAACAATGGTTTCATAATGGGTTCAATTCCCGGCGGGTGCTCATGTGGGCTACAGCCCATGGTAAAGGGACCTGCGATTGTATAGGAGGCACTGTGAAGAGATTGGCAAGAAAAGCAAGCTTCCAGCATCCATTCTCAGATCAAATCTTGGAACCATTACAACTTTATGATTGGGCAAAGAGGAGTATCTTAGGATTGAGTTCCTATTTTTTACTCACTCAGAATATGCTGCTACTGATGAATTTCTCAAAAAAACGTTTGGAAGGTATTCACGAAATTCTAGGGACACGAAGAATTTACGCCTTTGTATCCCGTGATAGAACGTATATAGTTACTAAGCCCTTCTCCTTTTCTTCAACATCCAGCATCCTGGTCTACAGTTGAGTAGTTTGAATAATTACCAAATGTTACAGAGCAAGGAAAGTTCAGTGGACAATGCAAATCATGTAATGCATTTTTTCTTTATTTGCACAATTTCCTTCGAAGTCTGTATTTCTCAATCCCATAACGATCCCAAAATTATATTTTGATTGTATCTTTACAAAGGCCTAACCTACACATAAGATTATTTTTACAAATATAAAATTGCCCATTTTTTAGAAATTCGAATTTGAAACTTGCTTGCAATGACGGCTTGCTGCAACGGCTTTGCAATGACGTAAGTCTTAGTTCGGTACATTAATTAAGAGTTGAGATATATCAAATTAAAAAAAGCTAATATATGGAATTTTTGGACCAAAATTGGGAACTTCGAACCGTAAAATTTCGAAAACTAATCAACCTTGAAGATTGAAATTTGGTATTTTTCAATCTTGCTATGATATCTTCATGTGACGTAAAAATAATCAAAATCTGAAGGGGTCAGTATAAAACGGTGTGTTGAGTTGATTTGGAATAACCCATTTGTGTTTTTCATCTACAGGAACCATATGCTTTTTCGACAGGAATAGTGGTTTGAGGAGCTTCCCATTCTCATTGACCACGTCGACCTCTCGTGGATCTTTCGGAGAGTTGTATCTGCAAAAGTGCTAAGACAGTAAGATTTTCTCCTCGTGAAAACTTCCGTAAGGGTTTTGTGATGACCGGTAATTTTCACTTTAAGATGTTTCATATAAACAGATTTATACTACTACAAAATAATTAATATCAGTTCCAGTCTTACCCTCTTGTAAAAAGGCTGTGAGTGAAAGATAAGCTCAACCTATTACAAAGAATGTGGGAAAGAAAAGTATCAGACTCATGCAGTCCAATATGTTGCAATTAAAGAAAAAATATAGTAGTACACACGCTGAATCAAGCTGTCCCAGTAACTTAATGGCATACAAAGCCGAACAGGTTGAGCACATCAGAAAACTTAGAAAATGCAGTCCGTTGATGGAAATGTTCAATAAGAAACTAACTGAAGCTACTGAAACTGGAGAACTTTGGGCATCTTCACGTCTCAGTGGAATCTCATCGTCTACTAAATGATAGTCGCAGAGTAATTTCATGTTGGAACCTCCTGAACGCAACCGACGAGAGGATTAAATTGGAGGCGGAGGACCAACATGTAGTTGATGTAGCTCAATCAAAAATAAGAAGTCAGCTAGACTGATTTCAACTCAGCTTCTGATTTTTACTTACAGTCTGTCAACTCTCTTGCAATTCGTGAAAGTTGGGTATTATCATCTGGAAGTTCAACATTCATATTCAACATAGCAAGGTATGTAATCCACATTTATTTTCATGTAGTATGTTTCTTTACTTCCCATTTATCAATTTATTCTTTAATGTTCTTTGTTTAGGAAATTTAGACAAATATATCTAATTCCATCTTTCATTTTAATTTTCATAGCGAGCTTCTCCGTGACTAAACGGTTAGCGTACGCGCCTTTGGCGTGGGAGATCCGGGTTCGATTCCCGGCAGGAGCTCATGTTCGGATTCCACGTTAATCAGTAGGCCCGCGTCTCATATAGCCTCACTGCTGAAAAGGGACGTTAAACTCAAAATTAACTCAACTTACTTTTCATAGCTCAATACAGAAAATAACCTTTGTAAATCTCGTATGTAGCACATTTCCTTGAAACTTATCAAAAATAAATGAAGTCGGAAGTATGTCGGAAGTCGTTGTAAGTTCTGCAAGTAGCACATTTCTTTGGAACCTAACCGAAACAAATTATGCCGAAAGTACTAGTGAAAATACGTCATGCTTGTACCATCCAATGTAAGTTTCGTAAGTAGCATATTTCTTTGGAACCTAAGCGAAACAAATTATGCCGAAAGTATTGGTGAAAGTACGTCATCCATGTACCATCCATTGTAAGTTCCGTAAGTAGCATATTTCTAAGGAACCTAACCGAAACAAATCATGCCGAAAGTACTGGTGGAAGTACGTCATCCATGTACCAACCATTTTAAGTTCCGTAAGTAGCGCATTTCTCTGGAACCTAAGCGAAACAAATTATGCTGAAAGTACTGGTGGAAGTACGTCATCCATGTACTATCCATTGTAAGTTCCGTAAGTAGCAAATTTCTTCGGAACTCAACAGAAACAAATGATGCCAAAGTATTGGCAGAAGTACGTCATAGTTGATCCATTCACTATAATTTCTATATGTGTCGCATTTCTTTGGAACCCATCAGAAATAAATGATGCTTGAGACGGCATCCATTGGTTCGCTGAAATTACTGACAATTAAAAACAGCAAAGTGGACCCATTGAGTGGATATAATATACCTTTAGTGCAGAGTACAAGAAGATTTACAAGTAAGTTCCTTACTAAGGAGCAGAAATTTATATTGGAAAGATCCACGCAAGAAAATATTATATAGGTATATAATTCATTGCATCAGACGAAGTCCCAGCGCAATAATGATTTGAGAGCTATTATTTTATTATTTTTTGTTTCTCTTTAAAATAGAAACAAAACTTTATAAATATTAAAGTTCCTAATAGCCGCGATATCTCAATGAGTTTTTAAAATAATTTCCATAAACTTATTAAACTACAATTTTCTTGTTTTTTAAGTGCTAGTAAAGTATTCATTACATCAAGGTGCTTAGGACTAATATGAACCAAACCTTTTACATGCCTAAATGATCTTGAACTCGGCAACTGATTCTTTCGAATGTTTACCAATATATGTACTTCATATCCTCAGGAAAGTACTCACTAAGAAAAAGCGAATAAAAGGAAGGTGTACATATCACTCTTCTTTCTTTTTACCTTTCAAATATTGCACAAAAGTATCTGAATGCGATAAGATACAAGCTATATAGAGCTTTTTACCTTTCAAATATTGCACAAAAGTATTTGAATGCGATAAGACACAAGCTATATAGAGCAACTTAGGGTGAACACAAATAAGACCTTATACGTACCTGAATGGTCCAAGATGATGTATCTCGCTGAAAATTCGAAAAAAAAAAAAAAAAAAAAAGTAATTGACGCTGAGTTTAGAATCATTCAAGCCTGTACGTGCTTTTGTATAATGAATACCTTGCAACATTGAAACGAAACTTTGCACAGATTTGAACAGATAAAAACAAATAGTTGTCAATTTGGAGGACTATCGTTTAGATGTTTTTTTCTAAATACTTTTTTTTTCTGAAAATACCAAAGTGTGATGGTCTTTGACAAAAATCGAGAAAATAAATCTTACGACGCATTTAGAATTATTCAAATATTTAGAAAGCAATACAAGTAAAAATAGTTACATCAATTTCTTTAGTGTAGTTTGATCAAAAATACTTGTACATTAGAAATATAGTATTAATAATGAGGTAGGGGTTTATAAGAATAATAAATATGAGACTTATTTGATGTTATATATTCTCTATTCATTTTAGATATTGAACAATGCAAATCATTAAATTTTTGGTACATTTGTACATAAAAATTATCATTTGACATTATTTAAAATATTTACTTACAATAAGCATATATCACTTTCCTCAACAACAATAACTTCCTAATTTTGTTCCTATACCACGGTATAACGAAATCATCACCAAGATATATCTTGAATAACCACACCGGTTACTCTTCCTCTCTCGTAGCGGAAGTTTGAAAAATTGTCTTCTTGGTAAACTGAGGCAACACAATACAGTATAGAGTGATTGCTATTTAACTACTTTCAGATAAAAGCTTACATATGTATATCCTTTACTTACTTCTTAATATCATATCATTTCTCCCCAGTGGCGTATTTACAATTTTGTCTTGAAGGGGGCTTTGCTAACTTTATTCCTGGAAATATGAAAATTCAGCAAGATACTTCATTTACTTTAAAATAGTTTATTGAATAAAAATGAAATTCAGGCGGATTAAGACCGGAAGACCCCTTAAATACGCCACTGTTTCTCCCTATTCAATACCGTATG
Source organism: Thermobia domestica (assembly GCF_964235325.1). Lineage (NCBI taxonomy): Eukaryota > Metazoa > Arthropoda > Insecta > Zygentoma > Lepismatidae > Thermobia > Thermobia domestica. Next base: position 75,917,053 of record NC_137464.1, read on the forward strand.
AAGACTACTGGGTAATAAAGATGAAGGCCTATTTTTTATCTAGATGAACGCAACAATATTTTTGAGCTCTGCACAGATTTAGAACATTAGAGAATTAGCAGGAGCAGATGCAAGAATGAGAGTTCAGAGATATTTGCTTTCTCTATTGACTAGATGTACGCAAGAGGGTTGAGGATCACAGACAAAAGAGTTCGATTCATATACGAATTATAATTATTAGACCTCCATCTCTCTTATCCCGTAAGATGTAAACACAAATATTGTAATGCATTGCCAAAAATCTTATATATCTACACTTTAAACAGATGCTTCTCTCTTCTTCACATTATGTACATAAAGGGCATTCCTACTCCAAATACTTTCGATGAACTCAATAATATGTCATCCCATGTGGAAGGCCTTCTTAATAAGGACATTCAGGATGATCTTTCGTTCTGCAAAATAAATAAATATCAAAAACTAGTCCGAAAATTCATAACGTAATCTACGTAAATCGTATACTAACATTGTACAATACTTCTGGATAAATATAGTTATATTGTAACAGTAACAGATAATGAAATAATGATAACTGATACCAACAGGTGCATTCATAAAGTAGCTAAATGGTTCACAAGATGTAGCTAAAAATAGCTAAACTTACATAAAACTATACCTAAATTTATGTTCAACAGAATTTAACAACAAAGTAAGTAAATACATTTCCTAATATTAATGTATTAATTTAAAATTAATGTTATATTCTCCCTGATATTCTCAAATCAAATATTTCTCCTTTCCTCTCTCCCAGTCATACTTAAAATATTTACAGTAGGCTTTGTTCCTTCATTGAGTAGAAGCACTAAAATCCCTTAAATTCTTTTGTTCGTTTCAAATTTTTATGGTAATGGTGGGTATATTTTGTTGACATTATTAATTTAGCACAACAATGAAAACGCACAGTTCGATACTAAAATACACTCGAAATAAACCATACAGAAATTAAATGTGGTTTCAAATAAAATATGAAGAAAACAAGAGTTTTCGTAACCTTGATTTGTCGTGAGACCATGAGGCATAGGCGAGAATGATATAAATAAGATACGTATTGTCGTGTGAGAATATAAGTGGTGCTGCAACTAGAAGGGTTAGAAAAATAACAACCTTCGTTTCAGTTTAAATTTTCCAAATAGTAATTTTGATCGTTAAAAAGTTTTAACTATTGCTAATAACAAATTTGTAGAAATTGGCAATTTTGGATGTAGAATTGGCCAAAATTATAGCTAATAGCTAAACCAAATTTTATCTAGCTAAACAGCATATGAAAACTACTAGATTTTGTCATACAATGGCAAAGTTGACAATACTGATAATGACCGTCTCAAAAAACAGTTGTGTCGTGTAAGTGGCATTCCGTGCACATCCCTATATACATATATTTGGAGAAATTTTGCATATTTGAAGGGTTTTTAAATGATGTAGTTGCCCAGATGGATCTTTCATGAGCCTAACAGTTTGACTTTATGACTTTTTTTCTTTACAGTGAAATGGTATCCAATGTCCTATCCAGAAAAAACTGACCTCATGACTTCAAGTTTTCCTCTCAGAATGGCCATATTTAACTTTTAGACTATCCCGACAGATAAATTTTTGATGAGTGCCTGTGTTGTGTAAGTGTAAATTAGTATCAAAAAGGAAATCACAGTGTATCCCAGAAATTCAGCAAAATGGTGACAAGGAAACCACAATAAATACTATATGAACAGATGTAGTTCGGGTGTACTTGCAGTATTAATAAGAACTAAGTTTCCGTCTTTGACTGAAGACAAGAGAAAGCATGCATAAAAATGCATAGTATTCAGGTAAAGAACATACTATAAAATAAAATAAAACTTAAAAAGTGCAATAGGACAGTACTAATTCTCATATTTTGTGTGAAGTAAAATTTCACCAGTTCAGAAAAATAGCATAAATAGTGGATAATATTAATAGTGATTTAAGAGACGTGGTTTTCCCACGTCAAGGGAATTGAACTATTTATTGAGGACAATGAATATCGGATTACAAAAATGTTACTATACTATTTACAGTATAGGAGTTAAGACAGACAATTAGTTATAAGATTTGTCAATGTCAAGAAGGTTAAAGCAGAAAACGTATGAAAATTAGTGAAACTAATGCAAGATTATGTATATCCGAAATCTAATGTTACAGCGAGCGAAGAGCTATGAGTCGAATTGAACTTACTTAGATTTCACTGAATAAGAATCTGAATTTTTGTACCTAGGTATGACCACGAAAAATGTGTTGCAACATTGAAGAAATCAGGTGCGTGTATTGCAATTTAAGTCCTTGTGGGATAGAGTAGTCGCTGATTTCAAGAGTGAACGCTTGAAGCGTATTTTTGGTAGAAAACAGTAGAAATTAACTTTTGATAATGCGATAGCAATTGCTACAGTAAGTGTGTGGCGTATAGATTCAGTAACTAATGAACAAATAATAACAACAATAAAAAAATAAATAAAATAAAATAAAAATGAAAAATAAAAAGAATTGCGAAGGATGTTACCGCTGAAAGGGGAGCAAATCTTAAGAACAGAGTATGACATACCACTAGCAGGACACAGAAGTCATTACATAAAGAAAGTTAAATTATAATTATTATAAAAGGGACGGACATCTCAAAGCACAATGCGCATATAGAGATTCACAATGTAGCTTTTATACGAAGATAATCGTTTATTAGAAACCTATTATCGTAACCCTACAGTAATAAGATAAATAACATGTCTTTAGGGGCACGAGTTTATCGCACTAAGCTTTTGAAAATATCGCGTTACGTTTTACATATTTCGCATTTTGCCGCATTTCCCAAATAAAGTTTCGTATTTTGTAGCTCTTGTGGAAAAGAATTTCCTGACATTTTTACAATTGTTCCTTTTATTCATAGATCACTATAAAAATAAACCATTAACTACCTAAAAACAAAATACACTAAATATTTCACTTGACAATGTCAATTTCATTTATAGAAAATTATATATATTATATTTTAAATCAAATTGAGGAAAGTCAGTAACTAAACTTACTATGAGTAGGAAAGTTTTGCTATCTTTTAAAAACACATAAACACAAGTTACATTTAAGCATTAAACATAAGCATGTTACATGTTTCCACATTCCCTCCTTCACTGTTGTACATTTGTCACTTATCATCAGTCCATACTTAGAAAAAAAATCTCTCACAATTAGCATTGCTTGTTGGAAGCCACACGTATGTAAGCGCATTTACAAAAAAATGAAATGAAATGAAATCTTTAAGTTTAACGTCCCACAGTTATGCCAGTTAGGCTAAAGGAGACGGTGATAATGAGAAATGAGTGAAATGGTGGAATGAAGAAAGTGGGAGGAAACGTGAGAACCCCGAGAAAACCCACGAGCACGGTGTTTGTCCACCACAAAGTCCACACGGCACGAGCTGGGATCGAACCAGGGAGCCCAAGCACCGGAGGTGAACGCTCTACCACTGAGCCACCGCGCCCCCAGCGCATTTACAACAAACTTCAAACAATCCACTTCGGTACTCCCCATCTAGCGTCAATGGTGATAGCTAACGAGCAACATGTTCGCTATAGTCGTATCCTAATCACTCAAAATACACAGTTCATGCCACGTTCTACCGTTCTATCAGCGGAAAACTAGCATTTTTAAAGTAATGAAAACGTATTTTTAAAATTTCGGGTTATATCGCGTATTGTTAGAAATTTCGCGCGAAACTGTCAATTTCGCGTTTTATCGCGCAACGGAAATTAATGAAAATACACATAGAATATCATAAAACGTCAAGAAACTGAAAATTACTTAATTCTGACGCATTTCGTTTTATCGCGCATTGCGAAAAACTCGTGCCTCTACATATCTTAAAAGACGGTAGGGAGAATCAACAGAAATAAGATTCAATGATATTTTGTAGATGTAAAGTCCGAAACAGCAAGTAATACTTATGATTAGGTATTATAAAGGACATTGTGAATCTATTTCGTACAGACGATGATCAAGTAAATGTTCAGCAATGATAATTGTACGAATCATTCAATACTAGAACGACTATCATGTTGAAGTAGAAAAGAACAACATATTGTTGAAGCAGGTTGTGATATTGTGCTCTATAGTGAAGAATATTATGAGAGAATGTTGAAACCTTGTAGATTATAACCTACTGATAACACTAAAATGTTATACTAATGAATATTTAAATCATTATATAAAATTGATATGTCAGGGTAAATTACTCTTGTATGTGTAAACAACTTGAATTGTAAAACGATAATCGAAACTTCAATGAATAGATTTTAGTTGAAAGTTTTATTATTTACTTTTATTTATTTAAATTGTCAAATAATTTCCGAACTAATAAATTTAATGTGTTCTAAAATAAAAGCTACTTATAAAAAATATGAAGTAAAGATCTTCCTGAAGTTTTCATGAACAAACTACTCACAAAAGCGAGTGATCTAATGATGACACCAAAAAATTTAGTTGAAATAGAAAAGTCGACTTTTTGTTATTTTCCATTGCATCTAAGAGTAGAAAAAACTGTTCTTATTAATTAATGTAAACCAAGAACAGCGTCTTTCTCTTTGAATTAAGCAGACTAAAAACAAAACTTGGTCCACTACTCTTTCTTATATACATTAATGATGTGACACAAGAAATGTTGCCTAATAAATGTGTTTTATTTGCTGATGACACCAATGTTATTATTACAGGTAACTCACTAACATGATATTGAATATAATCTAAACACTACATTTTCACGATTAAATAACTGTTTAAATAGAAATAAATTAGTTTTAAGCAATAATAAAATTTCCTTGCTAAATTTTTATTATCCTCTTCAAAATAAAATTTATTCCTTATGTAATTGAAAATAACAAAAAGTCGACTTTTCTATTTCAACTAAATTTTTTGGTGTCACCATTAGTTCGAAACTAACTTGGAACGAGTATATTTCTTAACTCAACAAAAAATTAAGTAGTATTTGCTTCGGCCTCCGTAGACTAAGAGGTAATGCCACAACACAGGTTTTAGTTTCAGTGTACTATGCAAAATTCCATTCTTTAATAAGTTACGGTATTATTTTTGGGGGTTATTCTATTGAATGTGTTAGCACGTTTCGCTTACAAAAGAAATCACTAAGGGTTGTGTTTGGATTGTTACCAAAGACTTCTTGCAAGCTCATCTTTCGAGACAAAAATATTACCATTACCTTATGTGTATCTATATAAAATTATATTGTTTACCGTAAGTGATAAACACTTGTTTTTTTAAAAACAGTAATGTCCATAAATACAATACTCAATTAGTTAATAATTGGCATGCTATCCCTAAAAACTTCTCGTTTCTTTTTTCTTTCTTTCTTTTTTTTTTTTCAAAAAAACGTATATATTAACTGTACAAAAATTTTCAACAAGTTACCTGACTTTCTAAAGCAAAATAAATCATATACTATGTTTAAGTCTGATCTTCACAAGTTCTTGGTACATAAATGTTACTACTCGGTAAATGAGTTTATTGAAGACAATGTATAAATGTATTTTCTTAATTATGTTATGAAAGTCATGGTTATTTTATAATTATTTTGTAATTTTTGACAACTGTATGCGTACTCGAGAATACTCTCATTTGTATGCAAAACAAGCAAAGAAATAAATAAATAAAAAGCTTTTAAGTTTGTTATGATTTCAGAATGGTGAGCTTCCATTGTGCCAGTATATTAAAACCTAATAGTATTTTTAAAAAAAGAAAGAAAAAAAAAGAAAAACCCTCATGGCAACTAAATTACAGACAGGCATAGATCACTGAAGATAGAAGATATCTTTGGAAGTTTACTTTTGTGTAACGAATTTAGTATAATTGATCTGTCTCAAGCATACGAACAATACTGGTAAATGAGGAATTTCGAAACTTTACTGCTATCACTACTACCAAAGAATTCCTTATTGCATAAGGGTTTCTAGTAGTTTGGCATCAGCCCATCTATTTTTCAAAGCATTCTGGATGAACGTTACGAAAGTTACCAGGTTATATAGTAGATTTAAATGATTTACTAATTACAGGCGAAACTGGCGAAGAACATTAATAGATTAATGAAAATGCGTAAAAGATTAGAACATATAGGTTATATAATTAATATAAATAACTATCAACTGTTTCAAGCTGATTAGTACTGATTGGCTGATCCACTGGAAACTTAATGGGAGTGCCAGCGATGAGTCACTTAGTATATTGATGATTGTAACTGAATAGTCTCCATATATCCCAGAATAAAATATAACCAATAATAGATGCTCCAAAATCTGGGACAATGTGGTTGATGATAATTAATGTTAATGCTAGGTTTCTTCCAAATGTATAATCTTTGTTAAATTTAGTGTATAATCCCTTGAAGAAAAGTGCATGTTTTACGTAATTTGATATAAAACATTATACACCTATTTATGTACTATTTTCCATATAGATAAAGTTTGATATTTCAATATATGAAATATCCATGATTTCTAGTAAGTCTGTATATAATTAATATCATTAACAATTTTTGTCCCCTAGCTGTTTCTAACATTTTTTGAATATGAATAAGTATAAGAATTTCTACTCAAAGAGCTCAATGTTGAAATGAATTTAAGACAGGAAAATCATCTAAGAATTTTGCAATTATTCTAATTATTCTCTCTTGAATCATGAATGTTTTTCTTAAATTAGTTTGAGCTAACTAGAAGCTAACTAGGAATTAAAGAAAAGAACTAACGAATACTTACAATCTAAGAAAATCAAACGTTCTTCCTTCTTCTCCTTTGTCAAGTTCATTTAGTTGCTTCATTTCCTCATCAGACAACTCAAAGTCAAAAATCTAGAAGAAGAAAACCAAACAATACAATTATATACATGAAATTTACAGTACACGTTATTATTATTATTATTATTATCATTATTATTATTATTATTATTATTATTATTATTATTATTATTATTATTATTATTATTATTATTATTATTATTATTATTATTATTTCATACAAGTTGAATTTTTACCCGTTCGCATAGGGTAGTGTGACAGAAGATTGCCAGAAAGAATTATGAACTTCTACATAGCGAAGAACTTCGGGAAAATTGTTATGAAATATGGACTTCTCCTACAAAACTTTTACGTTAAAATGTTCGATACAAATCCAACAGGAAAGTGACATTTGAATGACAATACAATCGAATAAGGCAAACTTCTTAGTATAAAGCAAAATAAAGAAATACTGATTAATATTAGTCAAACTATCATATGACACGGTTCTAGTTGCTGGAAAAAACTTCGTAAGAAAAATACCTCTAAATGTGCAGGCTTCAATCTCTCTAAAAATGACTCGCAAATTTACCTAAATCAGTAGTATTCGTAATATACCAATTATAAGATACAGATTGAAATAAAAGAAAATATTCGATCTGGACTTTATTACAAAAATTTAAATATTTTTTTTTTAAAAAAAAGATTTAACAAACCAACAATAATAATAACTTGAACTCTAAGAATGATTTAACTAAAATAAAGCTTTAAATGCGATTAAATATAATTGAACAAGAAGTTTATATTGATTGAAAAATAGCAGTCAAATATAATAAATTACTTTTCGTTTTATATTTTAATTCAATGTGAGAACAATCTGATCCCTCTTAACAATTTCAAAGGTTGCCTGAAAACAACCAGAATAGAAAGACGCCAAAAACTAAATCAAATGACCACGACTTTAACGGCAAATCTAAATATCACAAAAATTTAAATACTAATAAACGCGTGAAGCAAACAAGAAGTAATAATTCGACGTCGAAGAACTATTTCTTCCAAGATATATTCGCGAAAAATGAAAAAAGTATATGACAAAATGGGACGCTAGATACAACTTATTTTTTTAAAAAAAAGAAAGTTTCTGAAATCAACGTGAATAGAATTTTCTTTCCAAGATTTAGTCTAGTAATCTAATAATCTAACAAATCTAGCTACTTGGGTTAGTAGGAAAAAGTATTAGCAGAATTAATAACCAGGGTTTATAGGAATTAAGGTTCTAATAACTACACTCAGGTTTATACTCACCAATTCAAGACTGCTCCATTCCACCTTTGGTATGGTCTGTCAAAATTCTCCTCTACTAGCCTCTACCCTTCCAAATTAGTTTTGTTAAACATACGACTCTTGGCTGAAAATTCGATATAATCAACGAACGCAAAATCAAATACCGAACGCAAAATCAAATAACGAACGCAAAGCCAAACGGTTGCTTTTAAATTCTTCGTATTCTATAGAACACACTTCCGTCAAAAGCGATCAGATGTATTCCACTAGGTACTCCCAGACAAACATTCCAACCAGACAGACATTCCACGCAGCAACTGACTCGCTCACGGCTCCCGCACACGAGCGAGGCAGCCGCCCACGCGCAATCGAGCAGACACAACGTCATAATTTAACCTTGAAATTGTCACAAACAAACTCGCTTCTATGTCCTTCGTTCATTTTTCTCATTACATAAGATTTTAACTTTTTTTATATACAAAAATTAGGAATAACTTATACAATCAGAAGTTATACATTTTTCCTTTCTTTCTTTCATATTCTTGTATATTCTTAATATTAGTCCATTTTTTCCGATTCACTTCAAAACACCAGGATATACAGGATGTTCCAAAAATTGAAGGCAGCTCGAACTCAATGTAGCTGACTTGTGAGCATGCTACAACCTCCTTCCTAATAAGTGCTCTTATCTTGCAAAATACATACATTTTGACCTCACGACTGTGCTGGACCCACGAGAAAACTCCCCGATACCAAAAATGAAGCGTGTATCTAAATAAGTAGTTACTTCAAACTTTTTGCAAAATCTGCTCAATTTTGAGACTTTAACACTCATAATTGAAACACACTTACGATCGAGGATTTCTCCGTTTGCATAATTGTTTCATGTGTAAATCAGTTGATTGAGCATAGTAACGATATGAAGTCAGAGTAACACCTCACGACCTTCCCTAGTGAGTATAGGATCCAGATTAATCCCAATGTTATCGGAAATTGTAATGAACAAATGGGATCAGAAGCTGAAAGAAGGAGGAGGAAGATTGGATATGTTCATCAGATATGTGGACGATTATATAGGAATTTGGAAAGGAACAAAAGGTAGGTAGAATAGATTGTGAGAAGAATCGAGGATAAAGAAAAAGGAATAAGCCTAGACGTGGAATTAGAAGAAGACGGTGAAATCAACTTTTTGGATATGACAATAAGGAGAGATTTTACAGAACGTGGTTCAGGAAAGAATGTTCAACAGGTGCGTATTGTCACAGAAGGAGCGATGTAGATGAAGTGACTAAAGAGAATTCTATTAGAAATATGAAAAAAGGATAGAAATGGATAGACAGTGAAAAAGAGAAAAGAAAGAAGACATAGGGATGTTCAATAGGTTATTAGTGCAGAATGAGTACAATAGAGCAAAGTTAAAGAAGGAGAGCAAGAAAGAGGAAAGAAAGAAAGAAAAGAGAGTAAAAGAAGGAATATAAAATAGGAGATAGTTTGAAAGAGAAAGCATAGGAGAAAAACGGAAGTCCTGAAGAAGCTATTAAAGAAACGAGGAATGAGAACATACAGAAAAAGGAGTAGAAGAATATTAGATTTATTGAAAAGGAAGAAAAAAAGAAGAGAAATGGAGATTTGACAAAGTGAGGAAGGGGTAGTATATAGAATTACTAGAAAAGTATGCGAAATGAGTTATATAGAAGAAACAGGAAAAAAGTTATAAGAAAGGATTAAACAACACAAGAACGACATTAGATTGAAGAGACTGGAAAGGTGTGGAAGGATTGGAAAGAGAAAGAAGAACCATTATAAGAAAATTGAAAGAGGCGAAATGAATACGAAGAGAAGAGAGAGAGAAACTGATGAATGAAATAGTGGACTGAATATCCACGATTTGTGGAGAAAAATTTTGGATTGAGCAGGAAAGAAAGAAAAGATAATACAGGTATGTTGAGGTTTACGAGGAGTGAAGAAGGTATGAAATTAAAAGTTTAAATTTTCTAAAAATTAAAACTTTCATTATTAAAAGTTGAGATTTATATGCAATTTAAAGTTGTTAAAAACGAAAGGATCTCATTGGTTCCTTAGAAATAACCGCCTCTGATTTTCTGATATGTATAAACTGTAGCATTTAGATTTTATTTCATAATGTGTCTGATGAAGATAATGATACATTGCCGAAATTGCAACATCATTATTTACTAAAAGTGATTTGCTTTGATCAGATTTTATTTTTTAATTTTTTTATTTATTTTTTTTAATTAAGGCAAAGAAATTTCAAAGCTACAATGAACGGCATTCATTTGCAACTTCTGCATTGAAAGTAGAAGGAATTATAATTGTGCACTACAGTAGTCGAAATGGTTTCATTAACCTCTTTCTGCATGCTTTTTTTTTCTTTTACGAATTAATCAGTATTGGAAATCCTCATATGGGAACTTGAAAAATGAATTAAAACTTGAATTTCAGATTTTTCACTTAATTCCGACGAGAAAAAGTAAGTGCCATATATGACACACTTACAACTCACAAAGAACATGCCAAATGACACCAAAATCTCTTATTCATACACGTCAATATCTCACACAGCAGACAAAACAGTCATTTGATGCCTTTGATAAATCAGCTAAAGTGAAAAAAGGGTATGTGCCATATATGGCACGGCATGCGGTAAGGGATTAAAGATGTCCTTCTTGTAATAATGAGAAACATTTTAAACTTCTTGCCAATTACCATGACACAATAACTTTATACGTTTTCGAAGAACGGTTTCAAAATTCCTTATTAAAGCTATTATAAAATCAATCTGTTATAGATTTAGCGTCCTTGTTCAGCAGCAGCGTTCAAATTTTAATGTTCTCCCATCGGGAATGAAACCCAAGACTCCTTGCATCAAAGCCGCATATTAGTCCCTAGACTAACAGAGAAGGCTCAATATGTTATAGTGATGGACAATACAAAATATTACTCTCAACTGCTTGTTTTACTGAAACTCATCCAGGAAAAAGCTATTCACCAACAGGATAAATTTGTAATAGATGAGCTTACCCGTATTACGATCTTAAGACTATTTCCGTACATTGTGTGCCCAACCCCATCGACCAAGTTTGGTCAGATATAAAATACCTGTGCCATTTTGCAACTTAAAAAGCCGTTTAACATTAGAAATAATTACACTTTTTAAAAAAACCAGTATACTATATTCCTCGTACAAAATGAAAGAACTATATAAAGTAAATCGAGAAAAGGTATCATGTTTTACAAAATATATTTGATGTGGACGTTAATCATGTTGCTATCTGAGGATCAATCCTCATCAGAGAGCGAGAAAAATCCAGGTGAAGATATATAAATCTTGAGAAGATAATAAAATATATTTATTTTATCTATTTATGTCATTAATAACTTCATAATATGTAATCATTCGTCATTCTCAGCAGGAATGATCTAGTATATAAAATGAAATGGTTTTCAGGATGTACGAATAGCATCAACGCTGATAGGGTATAATAATAATTTATCTATACATTTGAACGCTGCTCGTTCTAATTTTTAAACTACATATAGCAAATCAAAATAAAATCTAACCAAAAATCAAACACTTACAGCCACTACTGGCAATGATATACGATTAAATACTAAATCAGGGATGCAAATTAGCACTCGCCAACTCGCTTGGGGCGAGTGGTTCATCGGTGCGGGCGAGTATTTGATATCATACCGAAGGTAAGTAGATCGTTTCTATTGTGGGATGTGGGCTAGTAGCTTTTTTCTTGGACGAGTAAAATTGTGTTGCTTATTTGCATCCTTGTACTAAATGTTTGCTTTGATCAGATTTTATTTTTCTTTAATATACATTTAATATATACATATACAAATTAAAGAGTAGAAAACTATAAGTAGTTATTAAACTTCCTCGTCAGTGTTTGAACTTCATATCTATTTTTCAGTTTCTTAAATTTTCCTTCTTTTATTTCTGTCTTCCCTTTCCCATCTAATGAGTTACTTAGCGAAAGTACTAATAGTGTACTTTCTTTTTTCACACGTTTACTGCTATGTAACTCATCGGTTGGTAGCCATAATTCGGTTCCAGATGCCTCGTGACCCACCAATGAATCACTGTAAGTTTAACGTTGTGATTACATGTATCACTGGTGGATAACATTTTCTGCAGTTTTATATGGTTATATAATTTTCGGCGGCCTGGAAAGCAATCTATCTAGATCAGTTTCCGAACTATGTATTTCTAATTTCAGACATGTATTTCTTTATTATTCGTAAAAATGGTACAAACATTCGAAAATCCTGGAAATAGAACTATTTTTGTCTCGTACAAATTTATGTAAAAATTCATAAATATGGGATGTGGGATATACTGTGAAAATGTAAAACGTCCTCTCCAAGGTACGTTGCTTTCATTGATGCAGATCTCTTCTTCAGGAATATAGGATTCCTGAAAACTATTTTGAAGCTTTTCGAGAAGTAGTAGATTCTTATATAGTTGATCAGTTTTGTTGGTGGTGGTATTGTCACAAATGTGAAACATCCGCAATAGCAATTAGAATTTTTTACGGCTCATAACATTAAACAATTCATTTTGAACAACGGTTTCCTCGACCAATAGTCAGGCAAAGTGATCATGGAAACTATACCCATCGACAACACAATGACTAAAAATGTTTTCATTTCACAGACAGTTGGTATCCATTGCTCCGAATGAGACATTCTTCTGGAAGGCTCACATTGATCAGACAGTACTTGATTGGATCAGAGAATATCCAGGCGGGCCCGGATTCGAAATATATTCTACGGATCTACCGACCAATGAACTAAATCAATGGGCTCAAATATTGAATTACCTGTAATTAATTGTCTAAGTGGTTTTTGTCTTATAATATATGTTACTTAGTTGTTGTTAGTCATTTACAATGATTATACTTTTATTAAAATGAAATGAAATCTTTGAGTTTTAGTCCTACGATTATGCCGGCTACGCTAAAGGAGACGGTGATGATGAGAAATTAATGAAATGGTGGAATGAAGAAAGTGGGAGGGAATGGGAGAACCCAGAGGAAACCCACGCACACGGTGTTTGTCCACCACAAAGTTCATTTGACGCGAGCTGGGATCGAACCAAGGACCCCATGCACCAAAGGTGAACGCTCTATCACTGAGCCACCGCGACTCCTATACTTTTATTGTAACAAACGACAAGGTTTACTTTCTTTTCATTGTTACATCTTTATTATAGTACAGCATCAACATTTAATTATTTGATAGAGGTGGAATGAAACTTGAAATTGGTTTCTATAGAAAGGACTGTACAAGAGTATTTTGTTTGAAATATGTAATATTATCGCTTGGTGGAAGAATAGTTGTAAATTATCGAGTGTCCTTTAAGAGAAAGTAGGTGCACCGAACTTGATCAAAATATTACAGTATATTCTCGCTATACCAGTTAGTAATGCACACGTCGAACGGTGTTTAGTGTAATGAAAGTTTTATGGTCAGATTATTGAAAGAGAATGTCAGCAGAAATGGTAATGGCCGAAATTTGTGTTCAGATGAATTTCAAAATGACCTATCAAGATTTCCGTAAAACGGCTCTGGAAAACAGGATTCTTGGCGCAACAGGAATCTCCATAAAATATGAGTAATAAGGTAGGCGTCTCTAATCATTAATTTATTTTCGTTTAATTCGGTTTGGTTAGTTGTACTGGTAGTGTTAGCAGTTTTGGTTATAAGTGCTAGAAATAACGGTGATAATGTTATAATATGTATAAATCTTCAGTTTTAAAATCACAATTCAGTTAAATAAATGCCGCTTATCTCCGGGCATACCTTTAGTTTGGTGTTGTAATATTATAGAGGCAAAGAAGAACAACAATCGCTACGTGATTGGATGTAATATTATTAAATCACTTTTTCAAAACAAATCCTTTCGGAAAAAGTTTTTTTTTCTTTCTTTTTTTTCACTTTCTTGAAATATTGTTTTTAGTCATTCAAAATATGACATATCATTAAACTCAACCGGAATTTGGCCTACAGTCGGTTTCTTTAATTTCTGTACAGCAATTCGTATTTCTTTTCGGTTAGGCTCTGGAATATACGTTTCTGGTGTGTGCATTTCAGTTTCTTCAGGAACATTATTTTTGGCTGAGTGTTAAGCAAATCGTTAAAGAAATCTTTTCATCTATTCAAAATGTTATCCGTATTAGTGATAATTAGTTGTAAAGGCGAGGTTGATAGCCTTTCTTAAATTTGTTGATGCCCTTCCATAGGCCATAGGCCATAGAGTTAGTTAGTTAGTTAGTTAGTGTCCGAGTTCCATAGGCCATAGAGTTAGTTAGTGCATTCCTGGTTGAACCATTGTTTGTTTTCATGTATTTCTATGTAGCCAATTCTTCTTTTGTCTGAAATTTTAATGTTATCTCTAATATTAACTCAAGAATCCTCAACATTAGTGTATTCTGTACCTTCTAAAACAGAGAATCTATTTGACACTTCAATCTGGTATCCTCTCTCGCCTGGCCCTTCTTTTCTTTAAATTAAACCTCTCTATTTTCAGATGTTGAATATTCCCTTTTTCCAACGATGACCTGTCTCTCATCATCGCTGCTGCCACGTAGTGATCAGTGTCACAGCCAGTTCCTCTAAACAACCGAACATCAATTGTGAGACTGTCTTCTTCTATCTACTAAAACATTGTCAACTGATCATGTGGTTTTCCATGTCGTGAGGTTCAAGTATATGAATGTCGAGATGTGGGAGTTTCGTACTCTTCAGGATAAAATTCACAACTTTAAAACCATTGTCATTACTTTCCTTACTCAGACTTTCGTTCCCTGTAATCGGTTTAAAGTATCCTCTCGTTCTACCTTCGCATGGAAGTTACCTAATAGAATTTTCATATGGTGTTGTGGGAGTTGGTCAAATATAATTTCTACTCCTTCGTAAAACCTGTCTTTTTAATCGTCATTCTTATCTTCTGCCTGGACACGTACATTCAGAATAATATCATACCAGCATGAAGAGTAATAAAAGAAAGTCTATCATTAACAAATTCAACATGTTTAATTGCTGATATTATTCGTTTTGAATGAATATCATTTTGTTCTTAGCTGGCCATTCTTTTTCCTTCCCATAAAAGATTGTAAAATTTCCGGTCCGCAACTTTCCCTTTTCTTCCCATCTAACTTCCTGTACTCCTACCAGTTCTATCCTATATTTCTGTAACTCGTTACGGATTTTAATGCACTTGCTCTATAAAGCCTTCATATATTCCATGTTCCAAATCTCGTGTCCATTTTACTTTGCTGAGGTCATGCAAAGTTATCAGTTCTGGTTCGAGGCTTCTGTGAATGTTTCCAAAGAAGCATTAAAAAAAAAAAAAAAAAGAGAGAGAGAGAGAGAGAGAGAGAGAGATTGTTAGCCTTACGCCAAACCCCAAGCTGGAAGATCATCCCTTGTCGTCTGTCCACGATTACTTATTCAATATATTCACAACCAATATATATCTAGAGGCCTTCTGCTCGATCTGTAACCTGAGGACACTCCATGTCTGGTGGCAGAACCCACTATTATGGACTGACACAATCTCAAACGTTTTTATATGATGAGATCATGACTTAGTGCATTCTTGATCTCATACTACTACTCTGACAGCCAACAGAGAAGAAAATGATTTTCGAAAATTCTTTCTGGTAGACAATCAGCAACCATAATTATTTCAATTACTGTTGTATTTCAGGCAATGTGACTTAATCACAATTCATTATTAATAATTAGTATGCAATGTAATCTCCACGGTCATTAAAATTGCTTAAGTCGACCCTGTAGACTCACCCCTTCCCCTCTCCTGTTCGCAGCAGCCTATCCACAGAGACCGAGATCAACGGAGAAACCACACAACGTTAACACAGGTTGATCCAGGATCAAAGAAAGATAATCTGAGAATGCGGAGAAGCTCAATTACTTATCATCTTCATAAATTAAAATAAAGCGCACAAGAGAATACTTGTGTGAAAGTTGTTTCTTTACGAAGTGGTTAGTTTTGTGAATACAGTGCACTGATACAGATAGAGCGATGATGTTTGATGAAAAAAAAAAAAAAGTATATAATAAAAGATAATGATTTCAAAAATCTTTGGAAAGTTCCTTTTCTAACCGAAAGGAGCTCAAAAGTTCTACATGTTAATATATTATGATATATGACATGTTCAGTACTAAATATGTAATGTTACCCTCGTATTAGCAAAAGATACATATAAAATTCAATAATGAATCTATTGACAGTACTCGTATACTATTATGTGTTCAGTATCGTAGGGAGAGCCGGTCCACAAATTTTACAAATACACATGTTATTCGTTTTGCGTCCTTGCACGAATTGGTCCACAGAAGTACGAACCAACTCTTTTTAGACGACACAGAACCGGAATCACTGAATGTTTTCAAGCAAAAAACAACGTAAATCAAACCACTATAACTTCAAAAGTTACTTTAGTATGCATCGCACTGTCCGTCTCACTAGCGTTAATATTGTTGTAGAGGTCTTCAGGGTTTGGATGCTTCTGATATTATAGCATCCTTAGTTCGTAACACTAAATAATAAATGTAGTATTATGAGTTTTCGTTTGATGTGTAGCTATCAAGTGTGTAATAATTGAATGTAGTGCCAATTAAGAGATACAACTTTATGTTAGGTTGACAACACTGTTATTCTAAAAATTGTAAAGTATGTTAAACAATATCTCGCTGTTGATTTTTTATTCATTAGTTTAGAAGTTATTAGAGCGTTTCAAGATAAATGGTCCATCCTGAATCTCTCTATATATAAAAATGAAAGTGACTATGTTTGTAACTTAATAACTCTTGAATCACCCGACCGATCTCGACCAAATTTTTAACATAGATGAGGTTCGGACTTGGAATTTATTTTTTTTATCATTCCACTTTGACGGTGTAACTTAGGGGAGGGGGAGGGATATATATATGCATAAAAATGATCGAAAATGACAAATATTAGTGTCGAGTCCATAATTCTCGATATCGCTGAGATGAACATTGACACTTCCGATGCCATTTAAATCCAAATTCAGTTTCGCAACTTTGGGAAGGGGTGTGTGCATATATAGACAGTCATTTTTTACTATTACTGAAGCGCTCTCTGATAGACGATATTTTCTGTCTTACCGGTCATTTTCGATCATTTATATATATATATATATATATATATATATATATATATATATATATATATATATATATATATATTTGGGTGTTCCTTATTTAAGGTAATTTCATGTTACGATACGCACATCCACGAATGTATTTTATGTGATCGAAAACACTCATTAGTGAAATGACAGATCCATACGAGAACGTTGACCGTACGTGCTTTTTCTCTTATTCGCATCTTCCTTCACCACCCCTTTGTCAGGGTAGTGTTCTGGCCATTGACATCCAAGAACAAAGCATGGGAATCTCTGCTTCTCTGTCTCCAGTAACAAATACAGAACATTTGACTCTCATACGGGAATACGAAAGCGTTAAGAAAAATAACAAAACCTATTCGTGTGGCCAAGATACGCAGGAAATTTATCATTATCAACATAGGATAAACATTCCTTCAATGCGGCCAACTTCTAAGATAGTCAGGTGGCCAACAGAGTAATAAGTAACGAATGTCTTAGGGGAACATACAGGTTCATTACGAACCAGGCCAAGATAAGCAGGTGGCCAACTTCTAGAGGTGGCCAAGTTGACAGGTTTTACTGTAGATAAATGTGTTTTAGGGGAAAGGAATAGAAAGAAGAGGAGAATTTATTAATTAGATATTTCTATTCAATGAGCATAGGTAAGGTTCCTTCCAAAGAAGATAATTTGTTTGGTCATAATTTGTACTGGCTGAAGTGCAACGCAACTAACAAAACACGAAGAGACTAGAGCTAAGAAGTTTGAGCTACAGAAAGAAAAATATCTGAAAACAAGGGAAAGAAAAGTGCGGAGACGAAAATACATTAAAGAAGAGAAATAAATGTATAGATAATTGAATTCAGAAGAGAAGCCAGAGAAGCACACACGTAGAGTGTTGACAAACAATTGCTTAAAAAGAATACGGAAATTTGAATAATGTATATAACGGTAAGTTCAATGAAAATAAAAAGGAAGCAAAGGAGAACTATTATGAGCCAACGTATTTACAGAAATTTTACAAGTGGTTCTACAATATCCAGCAATTTCCAAATATATTTAATATTTCTGTTAATGTTTAATATTTTCTTTTGTATAATAATATTTCTTTTAATTTAATTAACATTGCAGACACTAAGTATAGAAAGTTTTTTAAATGAGCGAAATGGTATTTGGGTAGGTAGAAAGGATACATTAAGGATTCGTGTAAGAACAAGAATCAAGTGTGAATTTTAGGCATTAAAAAGAAGAAAAGAAAAAGAAGTATCAATAATTATAAAAATAGTATAGGATACTGAGGGATAAGCTCGAGAAAGCTCTATTCAAAATAAGATTAAAAAAAGCAACTGAAGTCAATAATATATCTATTGCACCTATTAAGAATAAGAAAAAGAAATTCAAATTTGTAATGAAATAATGAAAGTTGCCATAAGATTTATTAGAGAGAGTTTAAGGTCCTATTAACGAAGAAATTGAATAGAAAAAATTGAAGACTTTAGAACGGAATGCTTTGCACCTTATGAATCCAAATCTTAGTTTCTAGAGTTAAAGAGAAACGAAGAAATTGAATAGAAAAAATTGAAGACTTTAGAACGGAATGCTTTGCACCTTATGAATCCAAATCTTAGTTTCTAGAGTTAAAGAGATTATGTAGACAAACGAATGAGAGAGTTGAAGAATAGTTTTCGTTTAATATGGTAAAGGCCACTAGATATGCATTTGGATGCACCTAGTAATAGGTGAAACGTCTTTAGACAATGGAAAGGGACTGTAGGCAGTATTCATTAATTTAGGAAAGGTATTTAACTGGTCGTTGTTGAAGGAACTGAATGCAGTATGCAAAGATCAAGGATTTCAAAGAAACTTACATATGACCCAACCACTGGAAGAAGAAATGACAGATGATAAGTACAATTGGAATAAGTGTTCAACAAAACATTGCCTATCACCGACATTATATATATTCGATCTTCAAATGATATAGCTGTAAGAATTACAGAAGTGTGAGGAAGGTAAGTAGTATAGGGAAGAAGTTTTTCAGTGTTAATAACAAAGATTTGAAATATGAAAGAGAAATAGAAAGCAAGGGTAAACGGCGAAGTCTGTTTAAGAAGAAAAACAAAGATGATGCTAAAGTAAACATATATTAAAAAGATATATGAAAAAATATGATAAAGAAAAATGGACCAAAAAATAAAAAATAAAAATAAAATTACTCATAAAATGTTGAATACTTTACTACAAAGAGAAGAAACGTAGACATTACAAAATTGTAATGAAGAAGATAGAGTTCTAAGAAATTTGTATGCTGATCAAGACGAAGGAATTTACTTGGGTAGAAAGATAAGGTAATAAGAATAGGTTAGGATATCGTTGGAGAAAAGATGATGTGGTAAGGGTTTGGTGGAGGGAAAATGAAGAAGAAATGGCTACAACTAAAATACATAGTATTAAAGTAATAATCCCTGTCAAGAAGAAGAAAAATAGTGCAGTTGGGGATGAGGGCAAAACAGTATATAAACTTCTTAGATTTACAGCAATGACAGAAAATTGTGGTTATGAATCATATTGATAGAAGTAAAACTGAAACAGATATCTCTTAAATTGGAAAGTAGTTCCCAACTACCTCAAAATTTTGACTTAAAGTTAGTTACAGTAGAAATTATTCTATATTCTATACATCCCCCTCAATTTTAACACTCCAGATATGCCCATGTAAACAATAATATTTACAATTAAATATTTACATTTTCTCACTTAAATAATGTTTCATCCTTCTATTCCAAAAATACTTGAAGATATAGATACAAAAGATTAGTCTTATCGAAATGATTTCTAAGGCATTAAAATAATAAAAAGAAAGCTTAAGTTTCCTACAGATTTGGATACTTGATTGATTCAAAGGATATTTCAAGTTTTATTCACAACAGGAAACATTCATTTAACAGTTTTGTGTATTGTGCTCTATAATTGAAAAACAATTATAAAATATGCATATATTTGTTAATCTTATTCATAACATTTCTATGAATTTATTTATTCTTTTTAAATCGCAAAACCAAACAATTACTTCACAATAAAATTAGATTTATCTTCCGTGTTTGTGTACTGTATGTATATTTATGATTTTATAATTTACTATTAGTTTATAAGAATGCGCAAATTACATTCCCGGAGTGATTTATAAATGAATTCAAAGACAAACATTTTCTACTGGAAATTCCTTAACGGTGGCGAGAACTTACACCATCTTTGTTTTCTAACTCTTAAATTTACATAGGGAATTATTTTTTTCTGTTTCCTTTGAGATGTTTAAAATGAACTGCAATTTTAATAATACGATTTTACCCATTTCTTCTTCAATTTTACTTAAACATCTCTTGCACTTTCAAAATCAATGTGCATTAAATATACATTTAATAATTATTACTGAAATTAAACTTGATTATTAAGTATTAAACTTAAATATGCACAAAATTTGTTACAAAGTAAGGAACATTTAAATAGATTTGAAGAAATAATCAGTAAGATTAAACGATTAAAATGCTAGGTTAATTTTAAAAAATAATAATTTCTAATGTAAATCAAAGGGATAAAACACACAGGTGGCGCGAATCTTAAACATCGTTGATGTCCGCAGAAATAAGAGTTACTTGTTGGACTGCACTCAGTTGAAGAACTTCTAGCTGTATACAGTGGTGGAACTCGAATAGTTTAAAAACCGGTTCTATGATTAGCAGTAGATCGTACTAGAATTAATATGATATTTATATGATTAAATTATTATAATTATTATTTATTCCAATTATACTGGTAACAGTGACTAGGATTAAACCATGCAGAATGCTTAGATTGACATTTCGTTGTCAAAACTATCCGCCAATTAAACTAAATATTTCCTCTGACCATTGAGACACAGCAGCAACGCCTGTACACCCAAAGACGCTCCATTTGTACCAGTTTGAGTCAGCACAACGCAAACATTGTGTTTCTGACAGGAAACTAAATACATATTACGGAAACGAATTGCATCTGCACATCAATAAAATTACTTTTCTATTGATGAGATGATATAATAGAAGAATTAAAGTGCCATGTCTTAATTGTCTCTTTAAAAGCTGGAAAGGTAAAATGTCACTATGTTCTCAAAAATAGTACTAGTGAGTTATTGCATGCTTTTCTTTAATTTACAATGTTTCAATCGTGTCCTCAAACTTTGCAACCTCAATTTAATTCATTTTCCGACGTTATACAATGACGAAACTTAACACAGCGACATAGGTTGGGTGACAATACAATATTCCATGTAAATTTTATATATTTACATATGTGCAAAATTTCTTATATACATTTTGCACATATATAAGTTAGATCTCTTGTTTTATTTTAAATACCGATATCAGCCTTTTCGTATGCAGCCAGTTGAATTATCTAGTACACAAGGATTAACATTCACAAGTTCGAACAAAGATTACATTTTCATGTTTTTTTACAACACATTTGAGAAAATAAAAAGTAAAGTAATATTTAAAAAATATTTTTAATTTTTTAAATATTACTTTATTTAAAAAAATTAAAAATTGTATTCTACATTTTTACATTTTAGTACGATTTATTTTAATTTGTTTGTGTTTTTTATAGGAGCCATATAGTTTCTTTAAAAAAGTAAACAAATTAAAGTAAATCGTACTAAAAAGTAAAAAATAAAACTATTTTTAAAACATGCTTTTTTAAAAGGAATTTAACAAACAAGATTAAATAAATCGTTCTTCTTCTTGGATCAGTGTAGAGCACTTACTTTTGCTGCGTGGGGTCCCTGATTCAATTCCCGGCCAAGTAAGTTTGTGATGAAGAACATTATGTCCGTGCGTTTTCTCGGGATACTCGCATTTTCTCCCAAAATCTCATTCCACAAAATCTTCCCTCATCATTCACTTGCCTTCATCATGCGTCTCATTTAGACTAAATGGTATATGCGTGGGACGTTAAACTGGAAAATTCATTTTTTATTTCCACCTTTCCCCGTGTTTGTATGGGATAGGAGTTCCGTTTTTGTTTGTTTGTTTGTTTGTTTCTTTCTTTCTTTCCAACCAGTCTGTTCTCTCCTGGATGTCCTCTATTTTTCATCTCCTCTCTCTCAAATCATCTCATATTTTGACTTTCCATCTTATCTTGGATCTTCCCCTTTTTCTTTTTCCGATTGCGTCTATCTCTCCTAAATAAAATAAATCACACTAAAAAATAAAAATAAATTTTATTTTACTGAAATTATTTTTGAAAAATCTGTGAATAATTAAATTTGAAAAGAAAAGCATGGGGAGCGCTCTCACATACAATCACTTGTTTTACATGAAAATTAAAGAATATATAAATTGATTGTATAGGAGAGCGCTTTCCATGCTTTCCTGTTTAGTCATTCATAAGAAAATTTTTAAAAATGATTTTCCTGAAGACAGAATTTATTTTTACTTTTTAGCATGATTTGTTTTATTTTGTTTGTTAATGTTTCAAAGGAAGCATGTTTTTTAAAAATATTTTATTGTTATTTTTTAAAATTATTATTTATTTATTTAATGCAGAATCTGCAAATAGAGAGACAATTGTAACAACTGGTTCCGGAAACTAGAAATTTTAACAACCGGTTTGGGCGAACCGGTTGAATGATACCACTGACTGTATATATAGAGAGAAGTTCTAGGAAGTCCGAAACAATAGTGGGAATCAATGTCCAAATTACACATTACCCAACTAAAAATTATCTGCCTCATTTTAACGTAAGTGACCATATCTTAAGAGAGTTTAGTTTATGTGAAAAATTCATTTTCCACTTAACTTTGTACATGACCGTAAATTCAACTCACCTGAAAATTTTCCTTAATTCGTTCAGCTTTGGTGCTTTTGGGAATAACAACAATACCATTCTGTGCAATGTGTCGCAACAAAATCTGCGCAGGTGTTTTGCCATACTTCTGAGCCAGAGACACAACAGTTGAGTCACTTAAAACGGGAGGGATTTTAGGTTCCCTGTAAAAACAGAGAGCATGTAACCATTCGTAAATTGTAATGGAAACTACATAACAGTCATTTGCAACTCATCAGTGTCAGTGTATGAGGTAGGAGCAGGCTCCTGTATGATCAAATCTAGGAGGAAAAGACTAAGTTGAGAAGAAAAGGGGAGGGAACGAAGTAGGTGGAATGAAATAAAACCAGATAGGTAGTATTCGATTAGTAATCAGTCCGCTACAGAACTATCAACTACAAATTATTTGCCTGTCGCCACTGTCTTCTATCAATGCTAGATTTGTTGTATTCTCCTTGCTCTCTGTGAGTGATTTACTGAGAATGTGCGGACAGAACTGCGACGTCATGGAGCGTCCAGTTGAAAATGGCTGCTATATACAATGTTTATGCATACTTATTCACTATTAAACGATATAGTTGGTAAGATATATATATATATATGATATAGTTTGTAATACAAGGTTTTCATCAAGTCTGGACGGATTTAATTTGCTTATAATTTTTATAAAAATGCTCATAATGAAATCAAATAAAGTGCAAACGGTAGCGGAAGGATTAAATTTTTAGTTGGCAACACTGTTAGATAAGCGGCAACTCAGAGAGATAGCCCTAAAGTGAACGTTTGGTGCGCTGTGTCCTATGATCATCTGATTGGACCGTTCTTTTTTGAAGAGGAGACCGTGAATGGAGATTCGTACCTGGATATGTTGCATAAAAAACCTCATTCCGGAACTGGAGGCACGTGGAATCCAGAACGACATCGTGTTCCAACAGGACGGGGCACCCCCTCACTATGCAATCAAGGTGAGACAGTTCCTTGACGAGAAATTCCCTAACCGATGGATTGGGAATGGCGCCCAGTTGGAGGTGTGGCGGTGAATGAACTGAGCTGGTGCAGATTACAGGTAAAAATTTAATCCTTCCGCTACCGTTTGCACTTTATTTGATTTCAATATGAGCATTTTTATGTAAATTATAAGCAAATTAAATCCGTCCATACTTTATGAAAACCCTGTATATGTACCATATATGTGTTAGAAAGGAAAGAGAAGATGAAATCATACTTAATGGCGCAACTTGAATTTGTTATTACAACAGAATCTGTCGTGTTGAAGTATTCAGCCTTGGCAGCAAAAATAGGTACTGAATTCAGCCATATTGGTAACGAAAATTATAAAAATTCCACGTGTTCTCTTCTTAGGTTTAGTTCCTATAATTTTGGACGACTCACGACCTTCTGTTATCTTCAGAATAACTAGGAAAGATCGATTAATGTTTAGATGAACAAAAGGTAAGTTTAATATTCGAAATTGTTCACTTTCCTATATGACAAGAAAAATTATCTTCAATGCAGCTTATATTATTCACAATCTTCTATTTTGTTCTGTGTTATTCTTTTGTATCATAATTGCTAGATTAAGTGATGTAATTAAAAGATTTCTGAAAAGACCTAAATGGATTTTTATTGTATTGTGGAAGCCAACATATGGTATATAATTAAACTTATATGTAATGTTGTCCCATTCTTCATTTAGATTACCTTATCTGTGTTAGGTGCTATTTTCTGCTACGTATATAGAGCTATTCGTATATGTTTCTTTCTGTTTGCAATGACAGCTTATGTAGAATTCTGAGTCTGAGTTCTTGTGTTTGTATTTTGAAAGAGGAAGCAAATGAATCTTCCTCTTTACAATGCTAATATATTTCCTTCCCCTGGCTCTTACGTTTCATATCATTCAATTGCATTCACAAATATCTTCGTAAGCTCCAATCGAGTGTTCTTCTTTACACAGTAAAGTTTATACCCTGTAAGAAATTTTCCGTATTTGAGATAGATTTATAGTTGTATTTTTTAAACGTTTTTTAAGCCTATAAGCTAACATGGAGTATGAGAGAATCTCAATAAAAATTCTGTTTAGTTTTTGACTTTGTTAATTGCAATGGACTCTCTATATTTTTGTATTTCTGTAATTCTCTTTAATAATTACGACAAAATATTATTTCTATCTTATTTTAAACAACAATAATTACTTTTATACAACCATTCATTAAATCGTTAATAAATTGCTTCCTTCGTTAATAAATTTGCTTATGAAGTCTGCACTTATAAATTTGTTTCTAATCTCTTCAGTTTTAAAGTGCAAGGAAGCTTTTTCTTCAAACTAAGCAAATAACAACTCAGCTAACGGTACTTCTTTTATTTTTTTTTTAAAAAAAGAAAATCAAATCAAAATTAAAACTGATGAACGGAAAACCTCATTAAATTTGTTCGGAATATGTAATTTAGAGAAGTTTACCAATAATTTGTTGCTGATTTGTTATTATTGTGAGATGCTATCTTGAGACTAAAGATATTGTTTCCTCAATATACTGATAAGCTACAACATTATTATTTTGCGAGACATTTGTTGGGTAGTGAAAGTAACAGTAAATCCCTACGATCATAGACACCTGCCTTGTAACGAATGTGTAGAGAATTACGTACTATAGATTGGTTATGTGGTGGCTATCACATACAGAAACCCAAAAGTTATATATATATACATATCGTAAATTATTTTCGAATACCTTAAGTGTTGTGGGAAAGATACGTAAAGATGTTTACGCAAGTTTATACGAAGTAGTAAAACGTGAAATTTACGAGAATGATAGAATGAAAAAAGAAATCATGAAAAACGAGATTGGTGTTACTCAAGTTTTTGATAAGATAGTAGAAATATTTGTCATCACATAGTGTTCAAGCAAAAGTTAATCCACTGTACTTTGGTTTCTCTGCAGCGGTGTGAATATCCATCTCTCGTGAGATAAAACATGGTATTAGGTTACAAATATACACATTTCTCTTTTTCCCTCTGATAATACTTGGCGTAATCTCATAGGAAATAACTTACACAGCACAGAAAGTAACATAAAACCAACAGAGAAAAAACGAAACAGTGCTTTTCGTGAAATAGGAGGAAACTCCATACACAACTAAATTGAATTGAAATGCTTTTATTTACGAATTAATGGAGAAACATTCATTCAGTTACTGTAAGATGTGTTTACTTCGGTATCCTACTGCTATATGTCCTGAATCATCAAGGTTAATTTTAAATGCAAGTCTAGGAGACAGCCTGGTGCGAGCGATCCCGGGTTCGATTCCCGTTGGGGCTACTCGGTCGAAAAACTGTAACAACTTTTTCAGGCCCTCATCTTGAGTGAGGTTTATTCTGGGTTCCCCTCATTCACACCAGGCAAATACCGGGAGAGTACCTAAAATAATGGTCCCAGGCCGCTTCCTTCCTTCCCTTTCATCGATAGTGTGCTCGCCGATGGACGTCATCCCTTATATGCGTGACAGGCTAAATTGCCTTTGATATCGAGAGTCCAGAAATCTAATTCCTAATTCTAGGGAACAACAGTAGCCTGTCTTAAAATTAAAAGTATGTCTCGAGTTGAGAGTTCCATAATTACAGTTCAGATTCAAGAGAGAGTTACATTTTCGAAACTACAATTGAACAAGGAAACGAACAAGATTTAGTCAACGCAATCCAATTAGATCCTTTTATCTTATATTCGGGGGCGGAAGATAAGAATAGTCATATCATGTTAAGAGTAGTCTCTGGATTAGGTTCAATACAGGTTTTCATATCTTCAGTTACAATATTATAGAACACTAACAGTGCTATAGAAATAAAAAGGTTCTGGGTAAGGCAAACAACATAATAATAAAGATAATCAGAAGAGAAATAGGTTTGCTACACGTTAGTTGAAAAGCGATAAAGAAGAAAATAATTCTAAGGGAAAGAAGACAAAGGAAGATAAGAAAAGCATGGAGGTAGATGGAAATAAGAGGAACACCAAACGGGAAAAGAGATAGGCAAGAAGAACACGGTAGTAACAGAAGAAAAGAAAAACATCACAAAGGAAAGAAAAATCGAGGAACTGACGAAGAAAACAAAAACGTCGATCAGAGCATAATCATGATAGTGGCATATATTGCAATAAAAGAAATGTTTGATTATTTGTGAAAACAATGAACGTAATAATAATAATAATAATAATAATAATAATAATAATAATAATAATAATAATAATAATAATAATAATAATAATAATAATAATAATAATAATAATTCAAAACGAAATGAGATTATGATGATGTGTAAATAATGTTTTGAGTGTGTGATAATTTTAAAATGATGATGTTCTGCAGTATTTCTTATTATCATTAGAAATTATTCTTCTTTTCTTTTACTTCCAGGGGAAAAGAGAGTATTTTGATAGCGACAATTATCCCGTTATGATTGTATCTGCATAACTGGTAAAGAATATTTAGAGAATTGTATACTAGATTGGATATGTGACTACCACGTAGAAAACATTCGAAGTTAAAGTAAAAATGTGGTATAATATCGTGAAGTCGTTTTGTACCTTATCAAAGTGTATTGTGAACAAGAGTGTCCGCAAGAATTTATGCAGGTTTATAGGAAGTATAGCAGAATGTGAATTTGCACGTGAATAAGAGAATATAATAAAGTAGATAGATAGAATAAAGTGATAGATAAAATAGGAAATAATAAGAAATGAGTTTGCGTTACTAAAGACTTTGTAATGGTAATAACTATTGACGCATTGTACTGTCTCCGTCACGCATTGTATACTGTCTCCGTCAGCAGCCATTTTCTCTCATATCACATCTAGCAGCAAACTGTGTAACTATGCGATAGTGTTACCAGTCGCAGAAAACTTTTTGAGTTTCTCTTTCTATTGACACTTTTTTATTTTATACAGCTGAGTGTCATTAAAGATGAGTTATGAATGCTTGTAATCGGAAAGATCATTTGCAGTTACACTATTTTTCAAACGTTAAGCTGTTTAGAAATATCTTTCTTAACAGTGAACACTTTAACTTTGATGAGAAATTTTTTCCGCCTACTGTAACATATCAACGATTATTTTTATTACTGACTTGAATATTATATATCTGAATACCACTCATACTAGCTTAGGAACTTCTGTTTAAATTAAAAGACAAATTCTGACCAAAGCATATATTAACTAATAAATTATATTAATATTTAATAATAATTATAACTAATATATTAACTAATAAGGCAAAGTTAATTTGTCGAAACTGTAACGCTATTATTTATTAGTTAATATATGCTTTGATCAGAATTTCTTTATATATATATATATATATATATATATATATATATATATATATATATATATATATATATATCAGAAAATTCTGATGAATTCAGTTAGTGTGCATGAAGACTATAGCCGTTAAATAAAGGTCTTAAAGAAAAGAACAAACTAATATAATAATATTTTAGATACACAAATCACTTACGGCCTTCTTTGTTTTCTGTAGTACTCAGCCCTTCCAGCAGATCCAAGTGCTCCATAGGCACAAACAGTGATTCCATACTTTTGACAAGTTTCTCGCAATGGTTTTTGTTGGAAATACAAATGAAGTTCAACTTGAAGGTTGGCTGGTGGAATTCGAGCCACTTCCATAATACGTTCTATTTGATTACTGCTGAAGTTAGAAATTCCAATGGACTTCGCCCTTCCAGCGTCTACTTGGGCTTCCATTTCCTACAAGTAAAGCTGACATGTCAGCTGAAATAAGTGACAGAAAAGGTTGTCAAGTATTTTTGTTAAACTATTAATCAATAAGTTTTGTCAAAGGATGAAATACCGTACTACGAAATTTCAATATGCTTCTTACTGTTCATCAATAAAGGCTTGTTTCACTAAATACAAAATTCAATTGACGTGTAATTTGTGAAAATCTAAATATAATTATATTATTCTAGACAGGACCGGCCCTAGGCAATTTTCCAGTCCCCTTTCTCCAGAAAGAACAAATCTTAAAAGCCACGATTTTAAATATGCCACCCCATCATGAACAATGAAATTAAAGGAAAGTGCACTCGCACTCAGAAAGGTCTGATCACTACAAATACAATCTAGTCGTGTCTGTTTTTTCTTTAAATAAGAATCTATTATGTTAGTGAAAGATAAAGCAAACACACCTGCAGAGGAAAGATGGTAATCCTTTTTATAGAATTCAATATTAAGCTTCAATCTCAATATATCAGTTTGCAATTCAATGCAACTAGCTCTTTCATCTTTATTTTTTGATTTTACTTCTACGTCTCCTAAAAATTAAAAAAAACAACTTGTTTCCATCTTCAACGATAAGGAACTTGTTTATGACAAAGACAAGACTAGTTTTCGTATCGAAACTGTGATAACTAACTAAATGAAACAGTGTTCGCTACTATTGAGAATCGAGTTCTTGTATTTGACAACAATCAAGCAATCCCTGCTGGGATCTGTTTGACCATTTGCTTTAGCACTGTCCATGTGACCTTAAACTAATGCGACTTAAATATGATTTATGAATGTAGTATTCAAATAGAAGGTCAGCTTAGTAAATTTAACTATCATCATCATGTAGTCTGTTTTCAACAAGAAATATTTATTTTAAATAATATACTTACGATAGATTTTGTCGCCCTACGAAACTTTCCGCCCCGTGAAAATGCACGTGTTGTACATATGGTAGAGCCGGCCCTGATCCTGCATATCTTTCACTAATGAAAACTCAGTATAAAATGAAAACGCAGTGAAAATTACTTTAACCCTTAAAGGATCCTGGCTTTTTGGGCTATTTTTTAAACTTTCAGTCAAGCAGCTACTGTATCGTCACTATTTATCCTAGGATCATGGTTCATACCTCATTCTCTTCAGAATAGAGCTGGCTTTCAAATGGTACCACTTGCATGCTCATACCATATACCAGAAGCGGGAAAAAATGTCAAAGTGAAAATTTCGGAGGGAAAAAATTTTCTCGAACTTTGGCCACCCTGGACCCCCATGTGTGATCGTAGTCATCTAAAAAAAATCTGATAAATAGTACTTGGTATACTGAATGTGTGTGCCAAATTTCAAGTTTCTATCTTGAATAGTAAGGGCGGGAGAATTTTATCAAAAATTCCCACAATGCCCCAAATTACCATAAAACACTATGATCTCAGGGGAAAAAAATTCCTGAGACATCCCTAATTACCCTAGGACTATAATTCGCCAATCATTCTCTTCAGAATAGAACTGTCTTTCAGGCGGTACCATTCACATGTCTCCATCATGTATCTAAGGCGGGAAATTCCTGAAAAAGGGATTTTCGGGGCAAAATTTCCCTTTTTTCAACTTTTGCCCCTCTGGATTCCCCCTGTTTTTACGCAGAAATCGGAAAAAAACTTCTGGTAAATACTACTCGGTGGACTGAATGTTTGTGCACAATTTCAATCTTCTACGTGGAAAAATAGGCCCACCAGAAAAAATTTCCCTACCATGCCCCACTTTTACCCCATACAGAAGTATATTTGGATAAAAATTCACTGAGACGGCCTTAATTACCCTAGAATAATAATTCGACCGTCGTTCTCTTCAGAATGGAACTGCCTTTCAGACGGCATGACTCACGTGGTCCTATCATGTATGTAAGGCGGGAAAATGACGAAAAACGGGATTTTTGGGGTAAAAAATCCCTTTTTTAACCCTTTGCCCCTCTGGTTCCCCCCCCTGTTTTAACACTGACATCGGAACAAAAAATCTGGTAAATACTACTCGGTGGACTGAATGTTTGTGCAAAATTTCAATCTTCTACGTGAAAAAATAGGCCCGCCAGAAAAAATTTCCCTACCATGCCCCACTTTTACCCTATACAGAAGTATATTTGGATAAAAATTCACTGAGACGGCCCTAATTACCCTAGAATAATAATTTGACCGTCGTTCTCTTCAGAATGGAACTGCCTTTCAGACGGTATGACTCACGTGGTCCTATCATGTATGTAAGGCGGGAAAATGACGAAAAACGGGATTTTGGGGGTAAAAAATCCCTTTTTTTACCCCTTTGCCCCTCTGGTCCCCCCCCCCCTGTTTTAGCACTGACATCGGAACAAAAAATCTGGTAAATACTACTCGGTGGACTGAATGTTTGTGCAAAATTTCAATCTTCTACGTAGAAAAATAAGCCTGCCAAAAAATATTGAACATAGGCTTAGAAAATGAGAAAAGAAATTTTTGATTTATGACGTCATCACCTCCTATGTCTGGACGCAGGACGGTCTGAAACCATACGTAATGTCTTCTACAAGGCCTCTGGACTTGGAAAACAAAACAAAACAAAACAAAAAAACGGATGAAAAAGCTCAAATAGAAGAGAAATAACGCAATGTACCATGAAAAACGCGTATGGTACAAATTGTACCATAGGATCCCCAAAGGGTTAAAACTTAGGGAGCGTCTCGTGTCTGTTAGTGGAGAAAGAACAGATTGAATCAATGTGGTGTAAAGAAGATGCCAAATTTAAACTTCATAAAATTAATTTAAAACGAGTATGGAAATATTAAGGAAATGAATCAGGTCGAAAACGAACGGGAAAACTCATGTTCAATTAGGTGATTTATGGCATTAATGATAACATTATTTCTACGTAGAATCCTCTATACATTTAATGCAAATAGTTCCTAATTTGTCCTCACGACCCTGGGTAAGCATCAAAGAAACTTCAGCTCACATAAGATCGAGCCCAATACTTTGTGTGCTAGCCCTTTCGAAGACCAATAATGTTATAAACGCTGAACAGTAATATTACAAACTATATCATTTACCTTATTTTCTCTTTATTTTATTTTTTTACTTAATTATTATCATTTGTTTAATACCTAAACTAATATCTAATGAAAAAGCTTGAAAATGATCATGAAATCGAAAACTTTATCGAAGTTATTAATAATTATACCAGTTTTTAGGATTAGTATTATCTTCTACTGCACCGCAAAGTTTGTTTGCTTTTTGTTTGGAAAGCAAGCTGGTGTTAACAACATTCTCTTTACAAACTTGTATTTACAGTATCTCTTGCAAGGTGAGTAGCTGAGATAATAATAATAATAATAATAATAATAATAATAATAATAATAATAATAATAATAATAATAATAATAATAATAATAATAATAATAATAATGATATAAAGGATTCACTAAGGAGACATATCGTTTTATAATCATGCCACATTAAATAATCAATCTATGTTAATAACATCTTATCATTGTTAATGGAATATGAATAATGCTATTCGTTTACAAAAGTAAATGAAATTGAATTAGGTTGTAGAAGTGTTTATATTACGAAATCTCGAAAAAATCGTCGTGCCATGTTCTCGTCCAACTTCTTCTCCCAAAAATTAAAGCTGTAGAAACTCATCAAAAAGGTATTAGGAGACTTGATAGGAATGGACAAGAGAGTGACATACGTAAGTCTCAGCTGACTTGTGTGTACTACTGGTGTCTTATGAAAGTTTAATCAGAATACCAACATTTCAATAGTTTGTTCATGTACTTTCAGGTCTTAGATCCATTACTACCTGGGCTGTGAAAGACAAATTAAAGACTCACTATGTTTTTCTGTGCCTGGAAATAGATTGTATCATCTTAGTACGGAAATGGACATGGTAAACAATTAACACGGGGATAAGGATTTAGGAACATTCTTTGACATTGCATTCTGAGAAGGATAGAATTTGTTCTAATCTTACTCATATCGCATCAAAACAGAAACGCATCAATGATAACATCTCACTCTTGACATGTTACTTTTTGTATGTTGTTTATACAAATCCAATGCATGATCTATTTAAAATCTTATATTTTTGAGATCCGAATTTAACTTTATTCTAGAGTATACTATGTTTTGTAACACACTTAGTGGGACTACTCTTAACGCATTGCAAATTATTAAATGCTATAGATGGTACATTAAGTATTCTTTGTTCTATATATTGATATAGAAGTTGGTTTGCTTTTCTTTACTAATATTTAATTAATATTTGCATATTGTATTAACACACAGCCTCTCAGTAAAACAATGTTTTTATTAAAATGTGTAACAGTTTCGCCAGCTAACTAAACTTTTGGGTTCATCAGACACATTAATTAATGATTGATAATCTAATGGCAATGGCACATATTTTCATAAGGTGTCTGATGAAACCAAAAGTTTAGTTAGTTGAAGAAACCGTTACACATCAATATTTTAATAAAAACATTGTGCTTCGCTTAGAAACTGTGCGTTATTTCTATTTTGAATTACTGAAACAAAGCTAACGTTAAAGAGATACAGTATGTTTTAAATTATATTTAACAGTAGTTCTCGATATTCGTTGCATATTACAAAGTACTTTACATTTGCATGCTTATATTTTAGTTACATAACACAAATTTCATGTAAAAGAGTGTTAATCTCAACACCAGAGAGCGAAACAAAAAAAATTTCCAGGCTTATAATTAATCCATTAATAAGTTACTAATTAAAATAATCAGTTAAAATTCTATTATTTTTAAAAAAATAATTGATTAGAGTTTGCAGAAGTTCATTTTTAAGTGATCAGTTCGATAATGACACGATTAATATATATATTCGGAACATATGAAATTAATATTTTGCCACAGAACTGTTTGTGGCGTATTTCAAAAAAAAATTGTGAGGAGTTCCATAACACTTATTGTAAGAAATGGATTATTACAGACTCATTTTCCAAAGTGGACATCGTGACCTTGACTTAGTTTGAAGTTTGTCTGTCAATATTCTCTTTCCTCAAAGAAGGGTGATTCTAGAGTGGACACGAAAATCCAGTACGTTAGTAGTTGTAGTAGTTTTTTTATTAGTCGAAGAGCCGCAGACTCTTCCAGAATAATAATTGAAAAATGGCTATATAACTCATTCTCCCTTGCATTAAACAATAAATAAATAAATAAATAAATAAAAATTTGATTTAAAAGAAGTTTTGAAACTTTCACCATTTTCCTCTTATCTTGCATTCGGTTAAAGAACAGCGGATGAAATATAAAATATCCAGGGTTTGAATAGGATACTATAGAATATCATTGCCGCTAATGCAAAAGGGTGGAAGAAGCAAGAACAATAGAAGAATGACAGATGTATCGAGTTGACTGATCTTAAGGGTCTATGTCTTGTCAAGATTTTTTGTTTCGAAACCTAGAATTCAGAAATAAATAAGGCAGCAAAATACACAATTAACAACGAAGTAATATAACATATTTCCCTGAATGTGACACCACATGTAAGGAAGACACGATTCTGTGACATCATTACAAAATTGTTAGGTTTCTTATTAGAATAGCTTGAAGAAATTGTCTTAGAGCAATCTACAGTGCACATCTATTAACAACAAACACTATGAACAGTTCTCTATTAATGTTTAATAGGAAATACATGGAGTTCTACTGTACTATTAAATACATTTTTAATTGAAGTTACCTTCCAGATAGCCACAAGGTCAGTATTCACATCAAATGCTATTGATCCATCTTCATTACGAGGCGTTAAGGTATAGTCATCGACGTATTTGAATCCAACAGGAGTATGAATTAGATACAAGTCCACGTAGTCCAACTGTAACTTTTCCAGGGACAATTTTAGGAACTTCTCCACATGTTCTGGTCGATTTCCAATTGAAGGTAACTAAAAATTTGATTGAAACAATAATGCATAGATATATTATAAAAATGCATATTAAAAGTAAATTTAATATCAATTTAACATATTTCTTTAAATAAACTATCAAGTAGATTTACGTTTTATTCTAAGCTTCCAAATATTTTCTTTCGATATTTAACATATTAGTTAAAAAAGTTAAAAACAGAAAACAGTAGTAGTATTTTAAAGGAAAGCCTCAATTTCGGTAAATAACCGTTGTCAGAAACAGGAAAAGTAATGAACAGAAAAAAAATAAAAGCAACGTGTTCAGATGTTGTAAAATGAAATGAAATTTTTTAAGTTATACGTCCCACGGTTATGCGACTAGACTAAAGGAGATGGTTAGGCTACAGGAGTCAGTGGTGATGAGAAATTAATGAAATGGTGGAATGAAACGGGAGGAAACGGGAGATCCCAGAGAAAACCCACGCATACGGTGTTTGTCCACCATAAAACTCACTTGGCGCGATCTGGGATTGAAACGAGGACCCCAAGCACTAGAAGTGAACGCACTATCACTGAGCCACCGCGGCCCCTCAGCTGTTATAGCCCGCTGTTAGTGTATGTATGTATTAACGTTAGTATCGCCCATGATACGGGAGATACCTTTGTAAATTCGAAACGAGACTGGAAATTTCTCCTCAAGTCTCGTACACAATACTAGTCCCCCAAATCTTTAATCTCAAACACTGGTTTAGACCATGTTTGGAAAACCATGAGCGGTTCTGAGTATAAAAATTGTAAATTGATAAAAATGATCGTACAAACTTAACGAAGAACATTTTATCACCATTTAAAGACACGCCTGTCACTATACAATATACTCCAATGATAAATATGGTCTAAATGTTGTTATATCGCACTCTTCATGGACCTCTCGTGATGCGGAGGGATTCTAATAACTTCTAGATGATATTAAGAAAAAATCAGGTCATAAATGTTGTACGTAAATGAATTTACAAAAAGAGACGAGACCTTTACAAAATTTACGAAAACGAGACGGGAAAATCATGTTTTGTATCGTTTTGTGTGTAACATTAGTTGATGTATTAAGTAATTTGCTTGGTAGGTTAAGTTATAATTTCCACGTTAAGCTATAGATTGACATTTTGTTGGCGAAAGCAAATTTGAAACTACAAAATGATTAATCAGTCAAAATTTGATGTAAAGATATTTGGGAAACAAAATTTATTCCATAGACTAGAAGTTTAACCGAACATTGCTCGTATGTATCAAGAAAGGTGGCTCAGTGATAGAGCGCTTACCTCTTGTGCATGGGGTCCGTGGTTCGCTCTCCAGCCAAGTAAGTTTGTGGTGGACAACATCGTATCCGTGGGCATTCTCGTGGTACTCCCGTTTCCTCCCACTTTTCATCCCACGAATTCTTCCATCATCGTTCACTTGCTTTAATCATCGTCTCCCTTGGCCTAACGGGCATAATCGTGGGACGTTAAACTCTGAGACTTCATTTCATTTCATTTTTTCGAAACGAGATATGACCTTATTTAGGCCTACACATACACCACACAAGTGAGTAAACTTGAGCAGCGAGAAATATATTAAGGGGTTGAATATGTAAAACTTCAATTTAATTTATTTCTATAAAACTAAAACAAGATTACTACAGAGTACCAATTCCGAATGAAAGTGGGGCCGAGGTGGCTCAGTGGTAGAGCGCTCACTTCTGGTGTAATGGGTTCTTGATTCGATCCCAGCTCGTTCCAAGTGAGCTTTGTGATGGACAAACACGGTGTGCGTGGGTTTTCTCGGGATTGCCCCGTTTCCTCCTATTTTCTTCATTCCATCATTTTATTTATTTCTCATCATCGCCGTCTCCTTTAGTATAGACGGCGTAACCGAGGGACGTAAAACTAAAAAGATTTCATTTCGTTTCATTTGCGAATGCGAATGATAAGTGATTTTCTTTTCCTTTTAGGACTTCGTGCATATTCAAATACATATTTCTTTCAAATGTTTCAGTTTTCCGTTCACAGTGAAGTGTATAATTTTCTTTTCTCTTGTTTATATAACTACAAGAGTTACAATACATATGTGACAATAACAAAATGAAAAACTTATTGTTTCAGTTGGTAACGTTGAAGTTGCTTCAGCAATATGCGTTACATTTTTTACAAAATATTTCGTTATTATTACAGATAATTTGTCGCATTACAGAACAGGTATTTGTTTTCATACAGTATTTTGTACATAAAGCTTACATAAAAGTCGATATTAGAATATTAAATAGTAGTGATTGTATGTTTTAGTGCATGAATATTAGTGAACTTTGTCTACTGCTCTTCTTTTCAGAAGTAATTTGGTTAAAATTAACAAAACTTCACTTGGTCAAAGAGCCTCAGTTTCATTCAAGAGCCCTATTTGTTGCAAGAGAAACGCTTCATGATGGTAGACTTGTAGGTAACTGTAAAAGTTTTGCAATTAATGCACATCCACGAAGAAACAACTAAAAACCACACAAAGGAAATGAGTGCAGATTATAAATTTTCAAGAATAATTGCAATAGTTTTATTTTCGAGTGTTTTTTCGGTCATTTTTTTTCAAAAACTGTTCAGTTAATTTTGTTTTTATTTTGTGAATAAATGTTTCATTAACAATCTACAATACATCCAATATCATTTTTCATGAAAAATCCACAGAGGATAGTTTGCTCTTGAAGTGAATTTTCTTTGACAAAGTTTTTTTTTCTGAAAATGTCTATTATAAAATTTTGTTCAAATTTCGTAAATTAATATTTTCATAGTAAGTACAGCATGAAATTATTCAATTTAAGAAGTGAGACCAAGACAGTTTAGTGTGGTGGTCGTATCATTTATTCTATTACAAACAAAGAAAAGATAGTTAAAACAACAGTTTGAAGTTACAAAAATTATACTAAGAAAATTAAGTCAAAGCTGATTTCGAAAAGGGAAATAAAGAATTAGAATTAAATTACCTTAGTAACAACGAATAAATCTTCTCTCTTCCCTTTTCCAGAGTCAATCCATTTCTTGATTGCTTTTCCCACGTGTTGTTCATTCTCATATAAATAAGCAGTGTCAAAATTCGGTATCCAACCTCGAGAGCACATGTTACAGACGCTTCCGTTTCTTCAGGGCCTCCCTAAACAAATACATAAAGAAAAATCAACAATACCTGTTTAGAATGTTAGTTCTTTTCATAGTACAGTTCATACACACTTAGGATGTTTTGTCTAGTAGAGCAAGTATAGAACTATTTTCAGCTTATTCAGTTACCTTCTGTTCGTTTCACTATGTAATTCACTAACCACAATGATGGAATTAAACTTTAGATGATAAGTACCAAGTTTATTTTAGTTGTACGAATTAAGCGTAGTATTTTTGTATGTTATCTCAATAAAATTAAAAGCAGGGAACTTAGGCTTTCAGAATTTAGCAGAAATCCTGTATTAAGACCAGACTTTTAAGAATCAACTCTTGTGAGAACGAGTACACAAAAACGATGAGTAAACCGTGAACTTCAGAGTATCCAGTTGATAATGATTGGATATGGAGATTATATAAATGTATACCCTCATTCCTTGTTATTCACAGTTTCGTTGTTCTCTGAAAGGAAAAATATGTTCAATACGGAATAAATGGATGTGAGCTTTTCAACTTCCAACAATTGAAGTTAAGAAATGGAATGAAAATAAGTTGAATTTTTATGTCTTCAAGAAAAAGAAATAAAAGGCACGGCCCAGCGCACTAAAGCTTTCCCGCTCCTATTACTTACACTAAACTGCAATTAACGAAATATTTTCTTGTGAAATAAGAATCTAACTTAGGAGCTATTTTTGGGAAACTTCGTACGAAAAAACTAACCTTCAAAATTATACCATTTCGGAATTTTCGTACGAGATGCCTTATGCCATTTGCAAACACGTAGCCAACGGGGGGGGGGTCCGGGGGGTCTGCCCTCCTCTTCGAGACCAGGAATAAAAAAATAAGGAAGGATGAAACAAAGAGAAAGGATAAAAAGAAGAGTCAGCATTAAAAAAGCTACAACAAGCTTATGGTTACTCTTTCTTATGAGGAGATTTGTATTACTTGCAATGCATATGGTTGCGAATGAGCGGGATATCCTGGAAAAGTCAGGGAATTTGAAATTTCTACAAAAGTTACGGAATTCTCAGAATTTCTGCTACTAATCAGGGAAATATCAAGCTTTCGAAAGCATGGTGCCATTCTGTAAAAGCGTGGACATTTTTTATTGTAATTTTTCGTGATCGCTTCTCTGCAGTATCAGACATGTTACAGTTTTCTACCACTCCTTTGATTTATCATTTGGAACAGACAGTAGTTGACGGAATAATAGAAACCAAAAAAAAAAAAAAAAAAAAAAATATGTGGAAAGATATTCAAAAGAATAAAGATTATTGAATATTTACTTTTATAATAGTTGAGGTCAGAATGAAAGGAAAATTGTTATATTTGAATCAAAAAAGGATGGAACGTAAATATTGTAAAATATTTTTCAATACTTTTTTAAAGATTTTTTTCCATCGAGATTTCTTCATAGTTTGTTTTAAAATACTTACTAACATGTCCTGATTTTATTGTCCTAACAAACCAATATATGTTGCCAGTAAAATAGTTTAGATTGATCGAGCTCCTAGTGTGATAACCACAGTATTTTATGTCACGCCCCCCCCCTTACGAAATCCTGGCTACGTGCCTGCCATTTGTTAGGGTTATTACAGAAATGTTTGTTTTCACATTGAGAAAACTATCAGAAAAAAGGAAAAAAAAAAAAAAAAAACACTCACTCCGAAGAGTAAACTACCCATTGTGGATATTTTCGTAGGAAGTAACCTGTCCCACCAGACCTGACCTCATCAAATACATATCTTGAAAATTTGGACATAAACAGGGGTTTTGCCATAATACATTTTCAAAATGGCAGTTGTTTTTATTTTAAAATCTTAGATATACATTTTTTACTTTTAATGTTGTAGATAATCAAAAATAGGGATGGTACCGAGACCGAGACGGCCTTTTATATACCGAGACGAGACCGAGACGGCCTTTTTTCTACCGAGACGAGACCGAGACGGAGCTCTATAAATTGAGACGAGACCGAGACGAGACTTAGGTCAGTCTCGAAAGTCTCGGTCTCGTCTCGAATATTGATATAGACAACTATTAAGATTGACTTTTACTCAAAATTTCTTTCGTTGCTGTATTGGATAATATGGAAACAGTTGACTAATGTTCAGTGGCGTATTTAGGGGATGGCTATCGGACTGAAGCCTCTCCCGAAATAGAATTGTGATCATTTTTTCGCATTGCACGTACAACACAAATATTTCTTACTCGTTCGCAAGCCTCCCCCGAAACAAAATCCACTGCTGATCTGCTGATCTGTATAGTCATCTCTGTCTCTCTCTCCCTCTCTCAATATATATATATATATTATATATATACCAGCGGATCCAGGATATGATCGAGGGAGGGGCTAAACCATAGTTTGACATTTTATCCAGTGTAAAGAAAGAAGTAGGATTGAAGCCCATTTATACAGTGTATAGCTGAGCATCAAGGGGAGGTATAACCCCTTTAACACTCCCCTTGGATCCTCGCCTGTATATCATATCTAATATAAGTAAAAGGAAGAGTTTGTTTGTCTGTGTGTCTGCGAGCCTGTCTTTCTGATTGCCTGTGTGCGGCCTGGGGACCAGACGAGAGTCCAAGAGTTACGAAATTTGGGTGACAAGTATCATGTCCCAGGCCTCAGACCAAGAAGAAACGTTTTTTTTTTTTTTAATTTTGAATCAGGAGGGGCGTTTACCGGAACATGTAAAAGTAGTAGAAAATGACCGATATTAGTGTCGAATACATAGTTTTCGCAGTCGCTGAGATCAATGATGATACTTCCATTAGCGATGACTTTCAAAGTCAGCTACCAGTGCATACGGGCCGTGGTTCACTTGCGGGGGAGGGGAGTACCGAGACGTAAAAATAATACAAAATGACCGATATTATTGTCAAATAGTTTTCGCGTTTTCTGAGATCAATGGTGAAAATCCGATCGCATTAACCTCCAAATTCACCCCGTTTAGCTGTGTGCCGGAGTTCACAGGAGGGATACCGAGACATGTAAAAGTAATCCAAAATGGCAGATATTAGTGTCAAATGTATAGTTTTCTGCGGTCGCTGAGATCAATGGTGTCACTTCCATTAGCGATGACTTTCAAATTCAGCTACCAGTGCATGCGGGCCGGGGTTCACCTCCTTGGGAGGGGGTACCGAGACATGTAAAAATAATACAAAATGACCGATATTAGTGTCAAATATATAGTTTTCGCGGTTGCTGAGATAGTGATACTCCCACAGGCCTTGACTTCCAAATACTGGTCCCATGCGAAAAATGGGTATTTCATCTAGTTATATATAATAGTCATATATATTAAAAATGCTGAATATTTTTAACATGCTGCGTGAAATATGGAAGGGGAAATTCTTCTAGATACTCTGCAATACCATTAGATAAACAAGCAATGTTGCCAACGCAACATAAAGTTGTAATTTCTCAAATTGCACTACGTTTGATATTACATATTTCTGTTCAGTTAATTTAGTTTAGTGCGTGGGTTTTTTCGGGGTTCTCCCGTTTCCTCCCACTTTCTTCATTCCACCATTTCATTCATCTCTCATCATCACAGTCTCCTTTAGCCTAACCGGCATAACCGTGGGACGTAAAACTCAAAAATTTCATTTCATTTTTAATTGAGTTTAACGCCTCTTTCAGCAGCGTGGTTATATGAGACTGGACATGCTGATTAACGTTGAATCCAAACCACATGAGCTCCCGCCGGGAATCTAACTCGGGTCTCTCACGCCATAGGCTAACTGCTTAGCCACGAAAGAGTTCTACATATTTCTAATTTAGATATTAAATTAAACCACAAAAGCACATATATTATTCAGTGTAACAAATGACAATACATATCACTAACATCAATATTTTGGAGATCTCTAATAATTCAAATGGCAGGAATTATAACATTAGTGTTCAGTAGTTTTAATTACAACAAGTCGCAGTTACATTATTTTAAGCAGTGTTGCGAGCTTAAATAAATTGCTAAATATTATTATAAATATAGTGCAAATAACGTAGCTAAAGTGCAAAATATTTTAAAATTACTCGTAATTTGTTTTATGGTGCAAGAATGTTTTCAAAACACGATGTTTTTCATAGTCTTTGGGCTACTTATAATGTTAATGTCAAAGTTTTCGTTCCAGCAATACATGTAAAAGCAAATTGTAACTGAAATTAAACGTAATTGACAACTTTTCAGTAGCACTAGTTGTTCTCCTTTAGGCCTGGTGAATTTTTTAGATTAAAACACTGCTTTATTAAAATTTTAATTACACCCTAACTGCATTTCATTTGTTATAGTTTGACCACCGACCACCTCAAACTCGATCCATACCATATAGCTATATGCAATTATTCAAAGACTTACAGTTAGTAATACACATTGTGTTGATTTTTTGTTTGTTTTGTTTTAGTTTAACGTCTCACGTATTGCTAGGGCGGCTAAAGGAGACATGGAGTTACTGATCATAGTGGAATCCGAAAAACTTCGGTCGTTGAACATTACCGCCACCTGGAATCGAACTCATGACCATGCGAACCAAAATCAAGTGTACTAGCCATTACAGCAAATGGGCGTCTTACATTGTGTTGATTTAAATAATTGAGTCAGGGTTGCCAGATCCGAAGATCAAAAAGTAGTGTGTCTGTGCTCCAAAAGTATATGAACTATTTGTAGCCCAAATATATAGAAATGAATTATTTGGCAACTAATGACTGGTACTAATGAAATAATGTTTAAAATAGACCGGAAAATGTGATGGACATATTGCAAGACGAAATTATGATTGATATACGAAAACAATTTTAGAGTGGATACCACGTGACAGAAACAGCCTAGGAAATGTCCGCATACAAGAAATTGTGACAAAATCAGGGACCACTGGGGAGTAACCTGGAAAAGAATTACCCAAGGTAGATAGTTGTAGAGAAAACTTGGGAAGACTTCATCCAGCAGTGGATTGATAATGCTTGATTATGATGATGGTGATATTTTATATCGAGACCTCAGAGGTAAACTAAACCAAGTCATAATTTCGTAATTTTACAGGAGAAGCGAAAAACCGGTTCCTTAACTAAGATCTATAATACTGTTTTCAAAATATACTAAGTTACAAAGTAAGACTTACATTATTACACCACTAGAAAGAACATAGTCTATTTTAAAAAAAGTATTCTAACTTAGCTAGTGACTGTTTTTCAAACTGTACTAAGTAGTTACAAAGTATAAGATGGCTTTAGATTTACATTATTACACCAGTAGAAAAAACATAATCTATTAAAAAAAGTATTCTAACTCAATTTGACCAAAAATTTACTTAACATAGTCTACCACTAATGTTCATATATATATATATACCAGTGGTGCCCACTCCCCTCATGTCCATGACGCACCCCCCTCAATTGTCTATCCGCAGGTGTTCTTCCATGAAAAAAATCTTTTCGATTAATTTTTATACACCCTCAAACATATTTATATAGATTTTTACCCCCCAAATATTTCAATGACGCAGTTTGCGTCATAGCCCCCCCTTGTGGGCACCCCTGTATATACTGTATAAATTTACTAGGTAAGGTAGGGTAAAATTGGATCCAAAATTTAACGAAAGTCATACATCGAAAAAAAATATTTTTTGACTACTTAATACTTCATGTTGCTGCAAAACTACGAAAATGAATACAAAAGAAAACTAGAAAGTTAAGAATCACTTGTTTTGGCGAGAGAGAGAAAATAGATACAGCTAGCTCGAATTACCTATACTTATATAATATGTATGTTCATGTTTCGCAAGTAATTATCAATCAATATAAAATTTCAACGTAATGAACGCACGATTGGTTTTCTCGAATAAAGATCACATGCACCGCTAAGAGCTCAGGAATAAGCTTAATCTATTACGGCAGTAGATATACGTATGCGTATGTAATGCATTACAACTTTAGGAACTTGTATAAGAAACAGAATATACTTAAATTTAGATTCGAACTATGCGAAACATCTTACTTTGAATCTAACTTGTTTCGTGATGCAACCCGAGGCCACACATAGCAAAGATGAGTGCCGTAGCTCTCACCACAAAGTTCAGGAATT
Source organism: Thermobia domestica (assembly GCF_964235325.1). NCBI lineage: Eukaryota > Metazoa > Arthropoda > Insecta > Zygentoma > Lepismatidae > Thermobia > Thermobia domestica. Next base: position 75,961,136 of record NC_137464.1, read on the forward strand.
TCGTGTTATAAGGTGTCAATTAAACACGTAGATGTGAAACGGTAATAAAGGATTTGATCAATTTTAAACAAAATATATTGTAGTAATAATTTACCCTATTTGTTCAGATAATGAACGTTATATTATGTTTTTAAAATGACAGTCAAAACAGAATGTATTGGATAATAAATGAGACATTATAAAATTTCAATTTCGGTACGATTAAATACAATCATGCTGCTATGTGTTGCGTTATCCGTTAGAATGTATTGAACAATTCTTATTCTAAGGAAGGAAATAAACTACTGTATAGTACTGAAGTTAATTTAATAGAGTTTAATTGTATAGGCAGTACTGAGGCCATATGAGAAAGTCTTTTGCTGAAAGTGAAATATGGGTTACTATTAGAGTTTTATCCCAGATATGATATACCCACTGATGATTGAAACTGGAACACACGCATGGAAGGCATCAGGGCTAGCAAATTAGCTCTGAAGAAGTACACCATACTATAATTCTAAGTCAAGAATAAGGCCAAAAATAAGAAGCAAAAATGACAGACTTTACAATAATAATACTTTTACAATTTTAATTTCACCTATTTATTTCGAGACTTTCGAGACGAGACCGAGATTTGGCCCTCGAGACCGAGACCGAGATCGAGACAAGCATTTGTTGACCGAGACGAGACCGAGACGGCGATTTTTGACTCGAGACGAGACCGAGACAGCTATTTTTAAACCGAGACGAGACCGATACTACAAAGTCTCGTCTCGTCTTGTCTCGATACTATCCCTAATCAAAAAAGTTCTCTGAAATATGCATAATCATAATGCCTTGTTACACTTCTCTATCTCTTCTATTGTTGTTTATATTAATGAAGAATAATTTTTATGTGTTATTGCATACATGTCAGGGGCTGACTCTTCCCCTCCTTGTACCTCCCCTTTCAGTGCCTACTTTTCCAAAGTACTTTTGGAAAATTCAGTATGAGTGAAAGGATTTACATATATCAAGCAGACCAAAATCTGTGAATGTCGATAAACACCCATTTGCGTGATTTGAAATAAAAAGAACCTTTACCAAATATTTGCTTTTCCATTCCATAATACCTTGCTCAATGGGGGTTAAGCTACGATCCCCTGCGTACGCCACCAATTTCAGGTAAACTGGGGCCGTTGCCGTGATCCTGTAATTTAGTCCTCTTGGAGGCGAGGTAATGTAGTGGGGAATGACTTTTACTGTGAGGGTTGATCTTACCTGATGGTCTGTGCACCTGGCAATTGAACCTGATTCAAATCCTGCCGTGGCATGGAGC